>NC_090935.1:51429004-51746087 GCF_040938575.1 Ambystoma mexicanum | reverse complement strand
CATTTGGACAAAGAGGAGGTTATAACACTCGCCGTTTTCGTTATTGAAACTCTAACAGGCTTCAAATTATAATCAAAGCGGTCAAAGCTCATACTGGGGTTCGTCACAGGTTCCCATCGTCTGTCTCATATGTTCTGTTCGTCTCGTAGTACCGGTGTTTTATGTACAAGCGCCCTGATGCCCTCGGGCTACCGGCGCTATACAAAAACAAAATACAATACAATACAATAAACCTCACAATCAGGGTGCCAAAGAAGATCTCGAAATAGGGGCTCAAATGCCTTCCCCACCTCCCAAACAATGACCACCTGCTACAGGTTCCCTCCAATTTCACTCCAGTAGTAGGCCATATTTCATACTTTTCCCACGCATGGGAGGGGATCACTTCGGACAAGTGGGTACTTTACACCGTTGCGGGTGGTTATTGTATAGACCTGATCCAACAACCATTCATCCACCCTCCAAAACAAAGGCACACCTCCCAGGAAGAACCTATCCTGTTGGAAGAGGTGAAGGCACTGCTTCTAAAGAACGCCATAGAAATCATCCCGGTAAACAAGGGTATTATTCAATGTTCTTCCTTGTGCCAAAGAAAGACCTAACGATGTGCCCTGTCCTAGACCTGTGCCGAAGAACACCTTTGACGAGCCATAAAAATTCTGCATGACCACGCTACCGGAGGTAATCCCACTGCTGAAACAGGGGGACTACATGGCGACCTTAATATTAAAGATGCATACTTTCATAGTTCAATGTTCCCAGCGCACAGAAGGTTCATGCGTTTCAAAATAGCTCACCATCACTACCATTTCAAGGTACTACCCTTCGGCACAGCCTCTGCTCCAAGGGTATTTACCAAGGTACTAGTGGTAGTGGCAGCGCACCTACGCATGGAAGCAATTCCAGTGTACCCGTATCTGGATGACTGGCTAACAGGGAAACTTCTCCCCACCACCCAAATTTGCAAGCAAAATACCCAGAGAACAATCTCTCGTTCAAATTGGGATTCTCGCTCAACGAGAAGAAATCCATTCTTGTTCCAAACAGGATCAAACCGTTCTTTGGAGCTGTCATAAAAACAGAAGTATCTATCCAATGAAAGAGTGCAAAACATACTGCTGCAAATACCTTAGTATATAGCCGGTCGCCAAATAACCGTATGCAAAACAATGCGCTTGCTCGGGGATGATGGCCTCATGCATTTACCTGGTCCCACATGCACGACTGCGCCTTTCGTTCAATGCCAGAAAGAATGGTTGGCGAAACAGTCTCAGGCAAGTGGTCAGTGGGACGATCTGTTGTCCTTCCAGTGGTAGTTTCGCTAACCCTAGTACAAGCTCTACGCTGGTGGACAAAGGAGAAGTGTTAACGGAAAAAACTTTTCAAAATCCTACATTGCAGGCAGTTGTCACTACGGATGCGTTGCTCAACGTGTGTGGGGATCAATACCTTCACCACACGGTGCATGCTCTGTGGAAGCAGATCACATCACAGAACCACAAATCTACTTGAACTAATAGGAGTGCTCAAAGCCCTACAAGCTTTCCAGTTGTACCCATCAGGCCAGACAGTTCAAGTCCTTAAGGACAGCACGACCGCCATGTTTTACATAAACATGCACAGGGCACACACTTTCTAAGTCTGTCCAGTTTAGCACAAAACATTTGCAAGTGGGCACTCAAGTGGGGCATGTTTCTAACATCGCAACATGTTCCAGGGGGAACGCAAATTCTCTGGCAGACTCACTAAGCAGAGATCTTCTACCAGAAGACCATGAGTATCAGTTCGACAAACACATTGTAGACAAGATCTTCACACTTTGGGGGTACGCCCGTCTAGACTTGTTCGCCACAAAACACAAATGCCCAAACTTCGCATCCAGGTTTCCGCAACATAATTCCAAGGGCAACGTCATATGGATGAACTTGTCAGGGAAATGTGCCAACTCCACTAATGAGCAAAGTAGTCAACAAAATGCACAAGGAACAAATCACACTAATCCTAGTTGCTCCTGTGTGGGGGAGACAACCTTGGTTTCCACACACTTGTGTATAGGCGCGTTATAAATGCCATATATCATATATATCTGCGCAAACTGGCGATGTGCGATCCAGTCAAACTCCTGTGCCCCTACAACATGCTTACGCAGCAAAGGGGGACAATGTTACACTGTCAACCTCAGTCTGAGCTTGGCAGTTTGGCTCCTGAAGTCATAGAATTTGGACATTTAAAACTACCTCAAAGATGTATGGACATTCTCAAAGCGGCACGTAAACCAAACACTAGGCAATGTTACTTGAGCAAGTGGGAAGAGATCTGTAATTTGGTGCCAGTCAAAAGAAATGCATCCTATGGAATGTACTCCATCACCATTCTTCATTACATATCCTGGTCATTAAGGCATTTATGGTGGGAGCAAAAAGACTCCACCCTCTCATTTCCAACCCGCCTCCAGGGTGGTACCTAAATCTATTCCTTGCTAAGCTCATAGGAGCCCCCCCCCCCCCCCTTTGAGCCTCTGCATGAATGCAGCCTTAAACAGCTCACTTACAAAACGACTTTTCTGGTGGCTATAAGCTCTGTAAGAGTCAGTGAACTACTACAAGCTTTGTCAGTGCAAAACCCTTTAATCCACTATCTCTTTCACTCAGCACTGCTGCATTTACACACGTTCTAAAGCAGATTCCCAGGTGTGCGACAAGCAGTGCTGAAACTTCATTTGCCGCTGTACCTTCACAACCCACCACCTTCTACTAACACTGCTTGCTAATCTATGCTTAGCATGTGATCTAAGCAGATTCCACAAGCCTCAGAAGGGATACATTACTCACTGTAATCGTATTTCTGATGCTTGTATCTGCTTAGATTCACATACTCCCACCATTGCTCCCCCGTGGAGTAGAAGGTGTATAGGTGGTTCTGGGCTTCATCTGTTATAAATCTGCTTTACTACACCCGTCCTGGTGCTACACTTCCTCATGTCAGAAACAAAACCACCTGAGGGACCGCCAACGCGTGAAGCACCATGAAAAGGATCTGTTAAATATCCTTTATTTTGCACATGGTGGACAGGAAAAAGCAGGTGGACAGGAAAAAGGAGAGAAAACAAACTACGCGTTTCACCCTAGCAGGCTTTGAATATATAATTCTGAGTGGGAGCCAGTAACCGTTAGCCTTGTACTTTTTCAATAACTCTTCACTTGTGTAAATCTTCATTACATTTGAACATGCTGTCCATGTTTAGAGCAAAGATCTAGATTTCTATTGCCCAATCTTGTTCTGATCTGTACAGTCCCCTGGTTACTCCTTCTTTGTCTGCTGCTCTTGTGAGTGTGGGCAGAGCTCACAAGGGAAAACAGCGATTTTCAAATTGCAATCACTAGATATTTTTAAATTCCCCATGTAATTAAAATGTGTTCTCAGGCTGATTTAATACATTTCAGATTCAAGTTGGCGTTTGTTGAATGTTGAAACCTCTTAGTAATATTGTAGTGCTTTTTTGTGTATTTGACAGTACAGCAACAATAAAATGAATTGGATTCCTGCTGCGGTCTACTTTTTTCTTTCTTCTAGTTACCACTTATTCTACAAAGTCGGTAAAAGATTTTTGTATCCACGCTTTCACTCATTTTGGCGCCCTCTCGCTTGCTTTCTCTTGCGTGCCCTCTCGCTTGCTCTCTCTCGTGCGCCCTCTCGCTTGCTCTCTCTCGTGCGCCCTCTCGCTTGCTCTCTCTCGTGCGCCCTCTCGCTTGCTCTCTCTCGTGCGCCCTCTCGCTTGCTCTCTCTCGTGCGCCCTCTCGCTTGCTCTCTCGCTTGCTGTCTCGCGCGCCCTCTTGCTTGGGGGCTCTCTTGCTTGGGGGCTCTCTCGCGCGCCCTCACAATGTACGTCTCTGAAATGGTGATCTCCATATGACCTCCTAATTCATTATGGCTTATTTGACTCAACATTCTGCTCCCTGCAATAACACGCTCAATTTCTGGGTTTCAACACTAAGCACATACCAAGCAAGCCACTAGGACATGGCTAGTGAACACTCCACCCAATCGGTTTCCCATCTGGACAAGAAGACAAGTGCATGCTACACGAACCCTGTTGGAATGAAGCCGCACACATTACCTGGGGGAAGGGGCTAAGAATCTGCACTCCCTTTTGCTCATCAAACTCGCCCATCCTCACCGTTACCATCTGCCAGAGGGCATGCAAATGGCACTTGAAATCCGTATGCAACTCAATAACATAACCAAACTCTAGCATAGCAGGCTCTTGTCCCCTTTTGATGGGTGGAATCACTGGGGTCCAGTTTCGGAACTACGTTAGTAGCCTTGAAGTGGGGAAATGTATCTAATGGTGATGCTGCGTCTCCATTGTCCTGCCTGGCAGGTTTAAATGCTGAGCGCCTACCTGGTGAGCAGGTTTGGACTGGCCGAGAGGGCAACCAGAAAGCAGACCTTCGTGGGCCAGATTGCACGGCCAGTGTGGTCTACCTGACTTACTGCAGCGGCTCATTTTAATCCATGTTTCGAAGGGATTGGTTGCTCTGATGTATTCCACATCTATGACAGGTAATCACCACAGCTGTGCTGCTTTGGAAAATGTTCAGCGTCTGCGTCCTGCGTCTATGACGTCGATACGCCCATTCGGGGACCTCCTCCGACGGCTGACGTCACCCGATGTTATATGTAGGACGCCCGTAGCCTCAGTTCTGTTTTTTCCGTGAACGTGTTCTCTTCGGAGATCTTGGTGCGCCTCGGTTCTTCTGATTCTATTGGTTTTTCGAACTTGGTTTGTGAAATTATCATGTCTTCTACCCCGCGGTCGGGATTCAAGAAGTATCAGGACTGTGGTTCCAAGATGTCACTTATGGACCCGCACAATGTCTGCCTCTGGCGCCTCGGCGAGGACCACGCCACCGATGACTGTGACGAATGCCAGTCTTTGACGTCAAAGGCCTTGCGGGAGCGAAAGAAGCTGTCGGTCGGTAGGGTTTCCAAGCCAGGAAAGTTGAAATCCGCTGGACTTTCGACCGACGATTCGAGGGGCGACTCTGCATCGTCACCGTAAGTCCAGGGGGGGGTCTCGGTCCTGGAGTGGATCCCGCCATTCCTCTGCCTCCTCGAGGCATTCGCGGAAGCGTCGTCATCGGTCGCCTTCCCCGTCCTCATCCGAGAAAACCGCCAGACGGCGGGTTGCTTGTCCCAACAAGCATTCCTCTCCTATGGAATCTGATGCATTTGGTACGGAGATGATGCCGATTTTCCAGTCGAAGCGCTCCGTTCCGTCCGCGCCTTCGAAAGAAGCCGGCAAGGAACACGCTAGGGCCACCGTTTCCACGCCTTCAGGCTCGGGCGGTCAGCGCGATCACCGGGAACCTGCAAGGTTCGATCGGACAAGGTGGATCGCTCTATCCATGCCCGCTCCAGGTCCCGGTCCTCAACGCCCTCGAGACCGATAGAACCTGTGAGGTCTTGTAAGAAGACTTCGACGCCATCGGTGCCATGTCCGTCGGGACTCTCTCGATGCTCCGCCTCCGAGGAAGTCATCTACGCTGTTGAAGGACACACTCGGGGCACCGCCCTCGAGGTCTGTGCCGAAGCCATCGGCGCCACGCTCGACGTCGACGCTGATTTTGTCAATGCCTTCGACGCCTTTTTTGGGGGCTTTACCAGAGGTACCCCATGCATCGGTGAAAACTCTGAGGAAGGCCCTCAAGAAGTCGGTAAGGCGTGTATTTTTGCCTTTTTCTGTGCCCTCACCCAGGGATTTGTTCCAGCCTCTAGATTACATCTCGGAGGTGGATTAAGGGTCTGAGGAAGGTTTGGTGCCTGATGACCTGTTATTTGGTCATAGCCAGTTGGAAGACCTGCGTCAGTCTTTGCACGATGCCAGTGGTGTTGTGGCCTGAGCCTGGTATGCATGCCGAATCTTCGTACAGGCGACTCATGTCAATGGTGACTGAGTACTTGGGGTGGTCTGCGCCACCAGTGGATTTTCTGCAGGATGACCTGACGGATATCCTTGACCAAGGTCCACCCACTGACCCGGTGCTGCCATTTCATATGGCTTTACAGAGAAGGGTGGCACCGGCTTGTACTGCTCCGGAGAGTCTCCCTGCAGTGAGCAAGTTGTTGCCTAAAAAATACCGGCCGGCCAGTAGCGACCCCTGCTACTTGACTACGCACCCCACTCCGGAGAGTTTGGTGGTGCAGGCGGCTACGGCCCCAGCAAAGCAGGCATTGTACCCTACCATCCCTCCTGATGGGGACGACAAGCGTTTTGATGGCTGGGTGAAGAAAGTGTTTGTTTCAGGGGGTATGGCTTTACAGGCAGCCAATGCCGTGTGCGCCTTTGCACGTTTCACTCACAATCTGTGGAATTGTCTTTGGCGGCTGAACATATTCCCGAAGGGGAGGAACGGGATGGTTTTCTTGCCCTTGTTCACAATGGCAAGGATGCCATGTGTGAATCGGTTCAGTCGGGTCTGGACATGGTTGACTGTGTCAACCGGTCCATGGCGGCGAGCACCGTGATGTACAGATTTGCGTGGTTGCGGAAGTCGGGTTTTGCTCCTGATGTACAAGCCCGGCTTCTCAACATGCCCTTTGATGTCCATCTTTTTGGCAGAAAGGCTGACGAGAGCCTTGAGAGGTTGCAGACCTCAAAGGCTGCAGCGAAGTCGTTGAGTGCTGCAGTTCGCCAACCTCCGCCTTTTCGTCCTATGGGACAGCAATGGAGGGGAGGTTCCTTTTTGATACTAATCTTTTGGTAGATCGAGGGGAGCGGCCAGTCAAAGGGGCCACCGTAGGAGTACCAGAGGTGGAAAACGGGGTACTCGAGGTGCCAAGGCTGCTCGAGCAGTTGCTTGTTTGCCCTCAGGCACTGAAGCAGCCACTTCAGCTCAGTCATAAGGCCATGTCCCTTCTTGTAGAATGGCGTGCTATTACTTCAGATGTGTGGGTTCTGGAGATCATAGCACACGGCTACTGTCTTCTTTTCTGGCAGAGGCCTCACGACAATCCACCAGGGAATCTCTCTTTGAAGAGTCCGGATCTGCTCCTTGCGCAGGAAATCAAATCCCTGCTGGAGAAAGGCGCCATAGAACTGGTGCCTGTAGCGGAGAGGAACAAGGGGTGTTATTCC
Organism: Ambystoma mexicanum; assembly: GCF_040938575.1. Classification (NCBI taxonomy): domain Eukaryota; kingdom Metazoa; phylum Chordata; class Amphibia; order Caudata; family Ambystomatidae; genus Ambystoma; species Ambystoma mexicanum. Next base: position 51,738,949 of record NC_090935.1, on the reverse strand, counting down.
GCATATTATTTTTATCCCAAAAAAAGACTGGGTGATTGAGACCCATCATGGACTTGCTTGGTTTGACAAAGCTCCTCAGGAAGGACAAGTTCAAGATGGTTACTCTCCAAGTACTCCAGGCCCTTCAACTTCAGGACTGGTTGGTGTCTCTAGACCTCAAGGATGCTTACTTTCATGTGCCGACAAGCACAAGAAGTACCGGAGTTTCGCGGTTGGCGACTCACATTTTCAGTTTCGGGTCCTTCCGTTTGGATTGACCTCCTCCCCGAGGGTCTTCACCAAGCTCATGGTGGTCGTGGCAGCGCATCTCGGGAGAGGGGGGATTCACGTCTACCCCTACCTGGACGATTGGTTGATCAGGGCGCGCTCTCCCGAGCAAGTTCTGGATCATCTGTCAGTCAACCTGCCACTCCTTTCACAGGCTGGGCGTCTCCCTCAACTTAAAGAAGTCCCGCTTGACACCTACCCAGCGGCTCCAGTACATTGGAGCAGTGCTCACACATCCCTGGGGCTGTGTTTTCCGCCCCAGGTGAGGGCTCATCGTATTCTGCAGATGGTGAAAATGTTTGAACATGCCCAGAGTCTCCCGGCGTTCGAGTTCTTGAGGTTGCTCGACCTCATGGCATCCTGCATTCTCCTGGTGTCAGAGGCCAGGCTGCGGATGAGATCTCTGCAGTGGGCTCTCAAGATGCAGTGGTCACAGTCCTCTGGCAGGATGTCAGATCCCATTCCGGTGCCGCCCTTGGTCGCCCAGGATCTTCTGTGGTGGGCCGTCGAAGGCAATCTGAAGGGGGCTCCATTTTGGCTACCCTAGCTGGAGGTGACGATGGTGACGGACGCATCCCTCACGGGATGTGGAGCTCATACCAACGAGCTGACAGTCAACGGTCTGTCGGAGTCCAGACGCCATATCAATCTGTTGGAGATGAGGGCCGTCAGGCTAGCCCTGAAGGCTTTTCTGCCACGTGTGCGGGGGAAGACTGTCCTGATTCTGACGGACAATTCAGTGGCCATGCACTACCTCAACAGAAAGGGGGGGGCGGGGTCTCTCCCTCTGTGCAGAGAGGCGATGCAGCTCTGGTTTTTGGCCATCCAACAGGAAATTTCGATCTCGGCAGTTCATCTGACTGGAGACGAAAACGCAGCGGCGGATGCTCTGAGCAGGCAGAGCACGGTCTCTCATGAGTGGGAGCTGGCTCGAGAGATTCTCCTGGAGATCTTTGTCCTTTAGGGGACCCCACAAGTGGATCTCTTCGCCACCAGTGTCAACCGGAAGTGCGAAAGATTCTGCTCGCAGGAATTTTCTCCAAAAGGAGCCTTAGGGGACACGTTCGTAGTGGAGTGGTCCTTACCACTGCTGTACGCGTTTCTTCCAGGCGCGTCCTTCCCCCAAGTGCTGTGGAGGTTACAGAGGTTCGGTTCCCGGATGATCCTCATTGTTCCGGCATGGGCCAGGAGAACGTGGTACCCGGGGTTTCTCGACATGTCCTTCTGCCCTCAACGCCATCTTCCCTACTGAGACGATCTGCTCTCACGGGAGGGGGGGGGGTCAGGTTCTCCATCCAGAGGTCAAGTCCCTCAACCTTCATGCTTGGCTTCTGAAAGGTTGAGGTATAAGGATTGGGACCTCCCTGAAGACGTGATGGTGTTGCTCTCGGCCAGAAGGCCTGCAACGAAGTCCCTGTACCATTGCCGTTGGAGAAAGTTCTGCGACTGGTGCAGGGTTAAGAATGTGGATCCTTTTTCATGTGCCATTCCTGTGGTTTTGTCTTTTTTTGCTTTCGTTAGCCCACATGGGCCTTCAATTGGGTACCATTAAAGGTTACCTGGCGGTGCTGTCCTTACGCACTCGTCTGAGGAGTGTTCTTATTTTAAAATTCCTTTTGATATCTCATTCTGAAAGGACTCACTAATGTGTTCCCACCGTCTCCTTTCCAGGTGCCAGGTTGGGATTTCAACCTGGTTCTAAAATTCCTCATGGGAGCTCCGTTTGAGCCTTTACAGGGTGGTCCTTGGGGTTCGTCCTTCTTTTCTTCCGAAAGTTGTCGGAATTTCATTTAAGCCAGAAGGTCTTTCTTCCGGCGTTCTATCCTCCTCCGCATCCTGGTAAGGAAGAGTAGAGGCTCCATATGTTGGATCCTAGGAGAGCTTTAAGTTTCTACATCTCGAGCATGTCCCGGGTCAGAGTGGACGATCGGCTCTTTGTAGGATACGCTGGAAGGCGTTTGGGACAAGCTGTTACTAAACAGACTTTGTCTAGATGGATTATCTTGACAATTTCTGAAAGTTACCGCTTGGCGGCTAAGGACCCTCCGGTAGGCTTACGGACCCATTCTACTAGGGGTGTGGCTTCCTCTACTGCCGTGCAGAGGGGTGTTCCCATTCGTAACATTTGTGAAGCAGCCACATGGGCCTCTGTCCATACTTCTGTAAAACACTACTCCCTAGATTCTATCCATGGGCAAGATTTGGCCTTAGGCAAGGCGGTCCTCTATTCTACAATTTAATTGGGCATTCTAAAATTCAAAATGCTTTCCCACCTCCTTACGTTGGTACTGCTTTGGGAGTCTGTCATAAATGTGGAATACGTCGGAGGAACCAATCCCTTTTGAAGAACAAGTTACTTTCTTACCTGGTAATATTCTTTCGATGGGATGTTCCGACGATGTATTTCACATCGCTCCCTCCCTATCTGCCCCTCTACAGAATTTCTTATGTGATTGCAGCTTTCGTTTCCGCAAGGCTTTCTTTAGTTAATCTGGCAGAAGATTGGTGCTACACTTTCTGGGAAAAAACTACAACTGAGGCTACCTGCGTCCTACATACAACATTGGGTGACGTCCGTCGGAGGAGGTCCTTGAAGGGCGTATCGATGTCATCGACGCAGGACGCAGACACCAAAGATTTTCCAAAGCAGCACAGATGTGGTGATTACCTGTCATAGATGTGGAATATGTTGTCGGAACATCCCATCAAAAGAACGGTATCAGGTAAGAAAGTAACTTGTTCCTCACAATCTACTTTGAAAAGTATAAAAATGGACCACAGCTACCCATAGTAATGCAAAATCATGAATGTAAGCCACTTTACCTGTTTTTGTGAGTGGGCATTTCTTGCCATGGTCAAACAATGCTGGTCAGAGCCTACCCTTTCCATATTTTTTGGAGGGTTTTGGTGAAATAATGGGGAGGTGCAAGGTGGTGGGTGTTTCCATTAAGAGGGCGAGCACTCGTTTGCTTAGAGCAGCCTGGGGCATTGACAGATCATTCCTGAACAGTTATCAATCTTCGCACTGATGGGTGTTAACACGTCTGCATTTTCCTCGTATCATTTTGTTTTTCTTGGAGTGATTTGCGCTTTGTGTTAGATCTTTGTCGAAGAGTAATGGAGCGATTGACATGAGCCATGCAAGAATTACTCATATATTCTGAGCATCCTTCCTTACAAGCCTTGATTTCCAGAGGCACTTCAGTTTCTGCTCTCGGACCCCAGCCAAGATTCTCGATAAGGTAGCAATGGACGAGCAATCAAGGCCTAGCTTCTCAGGAGGTGATGCAGGCTGGTTCCTAAAGTACAGTGTAGTCCCCGAACCCCCACAAAGGAATGTCCACACACTGTATTACTGAAAACAGTCTTTATATAATTAATATTCAATGGTATGTACACGATCACAATAACGCACTTTGTACTTGGAAGTCAATAATGATAAATATATACACGTCTAGAGTGGTACCACTAATGTTATAAAATCTCATTATAGTGCATCAACTGTACGGTTAAAATGTCACACAGATCAATAACGAGTAAACCAGCAATAGAGATAGGCAGGAAAGTAAGATGGTGGAAACAATAGGCAGAATGCTGACCCCTTCCACTAGGCACAGTTCTGTGTGGAAATCCCCCCCACCCCCACCTGGGCAACCTGTAAATAAAGATATATAGCACAAGCCCAGTCCATATATTGTCCGATAGTCATACTTCTTCCTATTAAGGTTTTACCCCCCCCCCCCCAATGCACCTGGTGGAGTAGAGTTCTCCGATGCACTGACTGATCTTTCTTGAGTGCCTCCCTTTCAGGCGGGAGCCACGGATCGTCGAGGGGTGTCGGGGAACTTGGCGTTCGGTGTCTGGAAATTGACGGCCCTTCTTGAGTGCCCTCCTTTTAAGGCAAGAGTCACGGGTCGTCGAAAGTCCGACGGTGAACAGGGTGAACTATGGCAGGGAAGTGGCAGCTTCGTTCCTAGCGGTGCTCGTCGACGACAGAGCGTTGGCGTCCTGCAAGGAAGAGGCGTGCCGGGCACCTTGATGACCATAGTTCTGGGCCGCAAAGAGATGATGAAGAACTGTGGCCCAGCAAGGGTGTCAAGTCGTCGGCGTCTCTGCGGTCTGTAGGTGGCGGGAAACCCACCGGTGGATACTCCCCGGCGCATCGACGGTCGGGCCTTCTCCAGCGGGAGACAAGCGGGTTGCGATGCAGACGAGAGCGTCCGATGATCAATGGAAGTTCTTAGGCAAACGGGAGCACAGCGGCTCCGGTCGCCGACGGCGGTCGTCGACAGTGGCGGACAACAGTCCGAGTGCTTCTCCTTGGAGTTCCGCAGCAGTCCCCGTATCAGCAGCCTGTCGAAGGTCTGTCTACCAGGGAGCGTTGGCAAAGATCAGCTGTGCACGATGGTCCCTCGTAGCTCGGGAAGAGGGCGCCTTACCAGGTCCTCTCTGGGTCAGTCCTTGGAGGCACAGCAGCTTTCAGATTGTGAAGGAGAGCAACAGCAATTCTTCTCATCCAGCAGAGCTTCAAGGTCAAGCGTCATTTAATCCAGTTACTCGTCGTAGTGGACTTCAGCTTCTGAACACGATTCCTAGCAGTGAGAGGTCCCCAGATATACTGTTGATCTCCCATTCATTCCGCTGGGTCACACTCAAGCATCCAATCACGACTACGGGCATTCATGCAGGCAGGCAGCCAATCGGGTACACAAGGTATTCAGGCCATTCACTTCTCTCCAGACACTCACAACAAGTTATGTGAATTGGGACAAGTACCGAGCCATTCAACACTCCAAGCTGCATTCATACCGGTTTCGGGCAGGGTTGTCTCGGTCATTGTGTCAACCACCAGATACTAGACACCCACAACACAGAATGCATATTCGTCACACATTCTATTCACCCAGGTCCCACCCACAGGAGGTACCCACAACATATATCACCGGGAAGGCTCCAGCTAGTCTGACTGGGCCTTCACAACACCATATATGGCACTTCCATCCAACAGCCAGTCAGGGGAAGGGACAGATTCAGGGCTTCCCAGGACTTTGGGAAAACAAGGTAATGGGTAATAGAAAGCAAGAGGCCACCGGGGCCATCTTGTTTTTCATCAGGAATCAACTGATCCCAATGGCAGGGCCGGGGTATCCCAAAATGGAGGATACGCCGTGCGCCTGTCACATTCAGCATGGAGCTGCCACCAGCCCATACCGTGCTCTGTGGGCCACCCACAGGTGCCCAAAAACATACACTAGGGGTACAGGGTTGTACCCCCACCCATCGGTGCCATAAGGGTATCCCATGGGTCCGTTCACCAAACCAAAAGAAAGAGCTGCACCGCCAGGAGTCTCACATGAACTCCTGCACGGAAAACACGACAGAACACACGGTAAAAAGCAGTAAAGGACAAGGATACGGAGGCCCTGGCCCTCCGATGCATTTCCAGCATCACACACTCGTTTGCTTAGAGCAGCCTGGGATATTGACCAGGTCATTCCTGAACAGTTATCAATCTTTGCACTGATGGGTGTTAACACGTCTGCATTTTCCTCGTATCATTTTGTTTTTCTTGGAGTGATTTGCGCTTTGTGTTAGATCTTTGTCGAAGAGTAATGGAGCGATTGACATGAGCCATGCAAGAGTTACTCATATATTCTGAGCATCCTTCCTTACCAGCCTTGATTTCCAGAGGCACTTCAGTATGCCCAGGGCCTCCCATCCTGCGTAGAAGACAACCCACCACACCTGGCAGAAACGTCTGTCTTTTGGGAGCATCCATCTTGTCTCCGAGCGCTTGCTGGAGACCTGGAGTGACAGACCTTCAGGTTGAGTCTGGTTTATCATCTCATTTGTCAGTAAGAGGTAGTGTCAGAGTTTCTATAGCATTTTTTATTCAGATATTTTGCATTGTGCTGCCTCTTTCCGCACAGTTTGATCCTGGCAGAAGTCTAGTCTCTCATCTTGCTTGCCAATTGGAATATGGTCACTTGCATGCGTCGAAATGGTTAGTGCCCTCAGGTCGGCTGGAAGACGGCCCGTCCTTCGAGAATGAAATCGTAGTCGCAGAGCAGAAGTCATTGTTTCACTTACTTGTTCAGTATTTTAACCACTGTTTGTCGTGGCCTGTAGCACAGTGGATCTCACGCTATTTCTGTGTTGGAGTACTCCAAGTCCATCTCTCCCCTGCTCTCAAGGTGAGCGTGGAGTCCAACAGTGTGCCCTTACCTCTGGGATAATGGGCATTGCCCTTGGATCGTCTGCTGTCTCGAACGGAGAGCTCTTGGTCCTCTGTCTGGAGCTCTCTGGGATTGAGGGCCCTTTTGGATCTCCAGCTTTATCGAGATCTCTAGCCGTGTCTGTGATGGATGCTGCTAAAATGGATTTATAATCTCTGACCTGGTGGGCAGACGTTTAGGAAGCCACCCTTGGTTTAGTGAAATGGGGGGAACCTTATGGACAAGCTAGACCAATTTAGGTAGCTTGACAAGCAGTGAAGACAGAGTCTCAAGAGGGGTGAGAGTTATCGGAAGCCCATAATGAGCACACACAGCAACAAACCACAAATTACTCTTAGACAAGTGTATATGAAAAATATCTACACATTTATTGTTGGCTGGAGCAATAGACAAAAGTAAACTTTAGTTATATCAAAACAGTTATCGCACAATCTTTATACTAAATAACGTATTTGCATAACGTTTCCTAATGCGACAAAGCAGTAAAACGCAACCAAAAACTGTAAAGAGGGTTGAGTTAACACACTAGGAGCATTAGACTATTGTTAGGAGTCGTTCCCTAACTTTTGAGTCCAGCCCTCAGAAGAGGGGAGCCTTGTGCTCAACAGTACAGTTGTGCGTAACAACGCACAATCGCACAGGCGGAACAAAAAGAGGGTCTACTTGGGTGGGCTGTAGCAAGTCAGGAAAGGGGCTTGAGGCGATGAATTGGTTCCCACTATTCGAGTGGAATCTGCCCTTGGCGGCAGAGCAGTTTTCAAAAGGTGAGTAGCTAGGGAGCGTTGGCTAATGCAGCCAAGATCAAATACCTTTTTTTGGGATATTCGTGCGTAAAAGTGATCGGTTGTGACAGGGGGCCACCAGTAAGTGATGAAAGTACTCACTGACCCTCGGCACAGTCCGGACTGAACTTTGGCAGTTTAGTTGAGGTTGCTAGTAGGTTAGTCTTGCAGTTTTGCAACGCTCCTGCTCTCAGCAGCTTCGGGATAGAGCGATAGTCTGTGACGGAACAGTTGCCTTTCTCAGCTTCTGCTGAGAAAGGCAAATTCAGGGCACAGGAGAGCAGAACAGCAAGGCACCTACAGCGACTGTCACCAACAGGTAATGACGGGAATCATATATGCGGGTAGCTTTATACACTCTCCTAATTCGGGATCTATAGGAGCAAACCCTGCAAAATTTGGCGGGAGCGGGCACAGGACCACAAGCAAGCTATGTGGTTCTGCCGATTTACCTGAGGTAGAGCTGTACAGTTCACTGGATGGCCATGGAACACTTCTGAAGGGGGGTTGTTCGATGGATAAGCAGGGGGCACCGAGTGTAGGTCCCACTACTTCAAATGGGCAAAGCGCATTGGCAGTCCTTTGATCGATGACAAAAACGGGGGTCCGATGGGACAGCAGAGGATGAAGGGTGCCAAAACCTTCCACAGCGTCTCTGGCGGTTTTCACAAGTCTGTTTTTTCATGCTGGTTACTTGGCTCCTTCTGTAGTTTGGGGAGAACTCGGGTGATTTACCTGAAAATGATGCAGAGCCCCTTCTCTTGTCCAAGATTCGCTTGGTGCCAAAATCGAGGACTTTGGAATGAAGATCTGCTCTCATGCAGGCATCCCCCTCGTTGATCAATCCCGGTTCATGGTGGTCCTAGTCATTCAGGCACTCCAAACATCCTGGCACCAGTAGTGTGTATTGGGACCATACAGTCCCAACCCGCTTCCTGGGCAAACACACGTGACGGGTTGAAGCCCACGGCAGGGATTGGTTTTTGTGTGAGGCTGCATACCCAAATATGGAAAACCCGGGTTACTTGACCTGGGTGAAGGCAAGGACCAAAATGGCCATGGGACAGAACAAGACTAGTTCAGCCATTTTCGCACCTGGCCAGTCTTAAAGCAAATGTGGTAAACTATATATGATTCCGTAAAAGTAACACACTTCTAAGTAACTGCTGCCACCAGTTCGTCCCAGGTTCACTTCTAAATTCACCGAAAAATGCTTATGGAGGGTCTAGGGCCATAAAACAAAGGAATCCAGAGCATGGTTCTCCAGCATGGGGTCTGGCATGGATTCACATGCTCATGAATATTCCCCGTCGTCAGGCTGGGAATCCTCGGTAAAGAAAAAACCAGTATCAGTTTCGTTTCTGATCTGTCTTTCGTAGTAACAACCAATCACTGGTCTCTGCGTCATACTGACCACAGCCAATGACTGCCCTCTACCTAAGCACCGCCTCTGGCAGCCATCTTCAGATTTTTACCGCACGTTCATGTGTTGGGATCCTCGTGCTATTGCTCTCGAGCGTTAGTGCTATTTTTTCACGTTTTTTCTCAAAAACTTCGTTTTTTCGGTCAAAAGAGCCTCAAGCTCCACCGACTCTCCATCCGATCAACGGGGACCCGTGTCGGATTCGTCTGCGCCCCTCAAGGGTGAAGATTTCGTCGAGCTACGCTTTTGGAGGACTCCAGAAGCTTCTCAGGCCCGGACATGGCCCAGGAGACGGGAAGATCGACGCCCGGAAAGCTGTTCAGGATCTGCCCTGGATGCCAGCTGCAGAACGTCTTTAAGGAGGACGAACACTCCTTTTGTCTCTACTGCTTACATGAGGACAAGACGCACGTGGAGAAGGACTGTGCGTTTTGAGGCAATATGTCGGAGCGGACCATGAGGGACCGCCATCAGCGTCTCGCCAACTGGCTGGAAGGGAAGAGCCCGTCAGGCGAGAAGAAGAGGAAGAAATCCGAGCGGTCTTCTAAGACCTTTGAGGACGCCCCGGCGACGTGGGTCCAACACAAGGCCAAGCACCGCAAGTCCGCTGGCACTGGGAGCGCCGAACGGTCGGGCTCTACGGGCGCCAGGCAGGGTGCACCCTCCCCTGCACCTTCAGCCACGAGCCAACGCTCTGGGTCGGGTAAGAGGAAGGGCGAGCACCCAGCGAAGCTCCTGGAGAGGCCCCGGTCGAGCTCGAAGGCCCCATCGGAGGGGGAGCGAGGCAGTGTTCCCCCCCCCCTCAAGGATAAGGCGGTGAGCGCACCTAAGGTGGTGAAGGCCTTAATCCATCCGGCCAAGCCCTCTATCGATACTGTCGCGGCGGCCCTGGCTCAGCCTGTGGAGGCTACACCAGTGGTGGCGACCTCGGGGCTCAGAGTCTCCCTGCCACCTCGGAGGGAGTCCTCTTTTGTGCCCATCGATAGGACCCCCGTGAAATCCCCAGCGGGGAAGAAAAAGGGGGGGCAGGGCGTCGTCGTAGATTCGGCCTCAACCGCGGAGGAAGAGCTGATTGAGGTCTTAAGCCATGGCCTTGGCATGGAAGACCGGCCCGTCGGGATGGATCCCGACGCAGGTGACGACGACATCGTCGAGGGTGCCGACGGGGCCCCTGATCGCCTGTCGGATTCCCCTCTGCCAGCGCCGCAAGACAACTCGGCGGCCATTTTGTTGGCTATACAGTCCTTATGTTCAGAGATAAGGACGAGACTACCGTTGCCGACGGAGGAACCTCTCCCGTCGGGGGATCCTGAACCGGGACCTTCTGGTGTTCCCCCGCCCAAGAAAAGAAAGATTCACCCTCCACCTCCTTTTCAGCTGTCGCGCCCTGTCCAGCCCTCCTCCCCGTCCACCCGAGGGGATGATACGGGGACTGACACGGCAGCGACGGGTACGGACGACGAGGTATACGACGAGGATCTACCGTCGTCACCTCCCACCAGGGCTTCTCCGCCCGACGAGATTGGATCGTTCCACTCCATGATCGCCAGGGCATCCGAGCTTTTCCAACTCTGCCCTGAGGAGAAGAAAAAGGAAGGATTCCTTTATCAACAGCGCGAGGCCAAGAGGAAGACGGTCCTTGCGGTGCCTCTACTGGACGACATTTGGGATGAGGGTCTCGCCCTCCTCAAGAACCCTTCCACGACGCCAGCTAGAAGAGACCGGTATGAGAAGAAGTACCGGGTCCCGGACGCGGCCCCCCTGTGCCTCCGGGCGCAGCCTACCCCGGACTCCGTCGTCTCCGCGGCGGCCAGGAAGAAAGCGGGGGGGGGGGTGCGGCCTCCACATCGACTTCCCCACCGGACAGCGAGGGAAAGAAATTGGACGCAGGGTCATCTCGTCTGCAGCGACGACTATTAAAGCGGCCAACACCTTGGCTATCGTGGCCCGCTACGACAGGGAGCTATGGTACAAACTGGCTCCCCTGCTGGACTTCCTACCGGACGACAAGAGGGCGGATGCCCTGGAGATCCTACTGGAAGGTGAGGTGGCGTCAGACCACGCCATCACTATTGCGACGGACATCGCCGACACTGGGTTTCGCCAGTTGGGCAACGGCGTGTGTCTTAGGCCGCGTGGATGGCTCAAGGCTACGGACTTCCGTCAAGACGTACAGACCAGAGTCTTGGACATGCCGTTCTATGGGAACAACCTGTTTGGGAAAACAGTGGACGATTCCCTTCAGGCCATTAAAGCGGACACTGAGACGGCCCGGGCCCTTGGGGTTCTGCAGCAACGACGGACGCCCTTTCGGAGCAGCGGAGGCAAGGGCGCCTCCAAAGGTTCCGGCGGCGGTTTCTCCACCTACCGTCAAGCGGCCCGCTCGTCGTCTCAGGAGGCCTACAGAGGACGAGGCAAGTCTGGCGGACCCCGCCGTCGTCGCCAAGGAGGTCAAGGCGGCAAAGCCTCGTCGAAACAGGATTGAACCGGCCGTGGGGTCGGGCCCCCACCGAAGCACCCCGGTGGGAGGCCGGCTGGCGAGCTTCGTCAGCGTGTGGGAGTCCATCTCCACCGACCGTTGGGTGCTGGACGCCTTAGCCCGGGGCCACGCGCTCAAGTTTCAAAGAAGGTGCCCGTGCGTCCCCCCCGTGGCCAGGAAAGAGCTTCACGTCCCTCAGCTTCTCCTGGAGGTAAAGGCGATGCTCAGGAAGGGCGCCATCGAACTCGTCCCAAAGAGGCTTCGGGGCTCCGGAGTTTACTCGAGATACTTCCTCGTGAAGAAGACGGGAGGATGGCGCCCCATCCTAGACCTGCGACGTCTGAACAAGTTCATCAAGGCGCAGAAGTTCCGGATGGTCACCCTCCAGCACGTCCTGGGTCAGCTGGAGGAAGGAGACTTCCTGTCGTCGTTGGATTTGGAGGATACCTACTTCCATATTCCCATCCTAAAGGGGCACCAAAAATTCCTCAGGTTTGTGGTCCAAGGGCGTCACTACCAGTTCAAAGCCCTCCCCTTCGGACTACGGTCGGCACCCAGGGTATTCAAGTGCCTTGCACCGGTGGCGGCGCAGCTGCGCTGCGATGGGATCCACGTCTACCCCTACCTGGACGACTGGCTCATCCGAGCCAAGACGAGGGAGCTCGCCGTGGAGCACACGGCAAGGACCGTCCAACTTCTCACGGACCTGGGATTCTCCGTGAACTACGCCAAGTCCCACCTGGTACCCGCGCAAAACGCACTGTTTCTGGGAGCGAAGCTCGACACAGTGTCCCTTCTGGCCTCCCCGTCGGAGGAAAGGACCAGGTCCATCCTGGGCAAGGTACAGCGGATGTTGGTTTCCGACGCGGCCAAGGTGAGGTCCATCAAGTCCCTCCTCGGAATGATGTCTTCTTGCATCTACCTCATTCCCATGTGCAGGCTCCGGATGCGCCCGTTGCAGGAGTTCCTGGACGCGCGCTGGATCCAAACGACGGGCGGCTTCGAGGAGAGGATCACACTCGACGAGAGTTTCCGCCGAGCGGTCCGGTGGTGGGGCAACCGCACGCATCTGACGGCGGGCATGGACTTCCAGACCCCAGACCACCAGGAGACAGTGACCACGGATGCCTCCCTGGAAGGGTGGAGAGCGCACACCGAAAATCTGCACGCGAGAGGCCTTTGGCTCCCGACGGAGAAGTCCCTCCATATCAACGTCCTGGAGCTCCGTGCAGTGTTCTGGGCCCTCAGGTCCTTCCTTCCGTCCCTCAAGGGCAAGGTGGTGAGGATCTTCACCGACAACACCACCACCATGTTTTACATCAGGAAACAGGGCGGAACCAGGTCCCCAGCACTGTCCAAGGAGGCGCAGGACCTGTGGCATTGGGACGTCGCCCAAAGGATGTTTCTGGTGCCGTTTCATCTGGCAGGGATAAAAAACACCATCGCCGACTCACTCAGCAGGGAGCTGCGCTCGTGCCACGAGTGGGAACTACGGCAGGATCTAGTGGATCGCCTCTTCCGACGGTGGGGCACACCCCAGATCGACCTGTTCGCGACGGCGACGAACTCCAAGTGCCGGAGGTTCGCCAGCAGGTTTCCCCAGGCGAGGAGCATGGGCGATGCTTTCTCGTTCCCCTGTGAGGGCCTGTTCCTCTACGCGTTCCCTCCTTTACCACTGCTAATCCGGCTTGTCAACCAGCTCAAGAGGTCACGGTGCAGGATGATCCTCGTCGCACCTGCGTGGCAGAGGCAGATATGGTTCCCGGATCTTCTGGACTTGTCAGCGTCCCCGCCAATCAAGCTGCCGGTGGACGCGGATCTACTCTCCAGGGAAGGAGGCGCCATCCTCCACCACGACCTGAAATCGCTGAACTTGCAGGCCTGGCTCCTGCAGCGCTAGAGTTTGGAGGATACGACATACCGGCCGACTGCAGAGAGGTTCTTGCAAAGGCCAGGGGGTCCTCGACTCTTAAATGCTACGGACACAAATGGAAGAGGTTCTCTGTCTGGTGCCACGCACAGAAGATTAACCTTCTACGGATTACGGCTCCCCAGGTACTGCCGTACCTGCTGACGCTGGCCAAAGCTGGACTGGCACACGCGTCCATCAAGATTCATCTTGCTGCGATCTCCCGATACACCAGAACCACGGGCCGGACGTCCTTGTGGTCTCATCGTCTGGTGAAAGAGTTCATGAAGGGACTGTTCAGATCGTTCCCGCCGGTGAAGGCTCCGGCCCCGGCGTGGGAGCTCAACGTGGTGCTGACCAAGCTCATGGGACCTCCGTTCGAGCCTCTGCACTCGGCCCCGTTGAAGTTTCTGTCGTGGAAAACAGCGTTTCTTGTGGCCATCACCTCCGCACGACGGGTGGGAGAGATCCAGGCCCTTTCCTGCAAGGCCCCGTACTTGACTTTTCACGACACGAGGGTAGTGCTCAGGACGCACCCCTCCTTCATGCCCAAGGTACCGTCGGACTTCCATCTCAACGAACCCTTGGTGTTGCCTGTGTCCTTCCCGTCGCCGGCTGAGAGGACTTTGCACTCGCTGGATGTGGCTAGAGCGCTGAAGTTCTACGTGGACCGCACGAAGTGTTTTCGGAAGACGTCAGAACTCTTTGTGAACTTTGGACCTGTCAATCAGGGGAAGGCTCTCTCGAAGGCTTCCATTTCCAGATGGCTCTCTGGCTGTATCATGTACTGTCATCGGTTGGCAAACCGACCGCTGCCTGGCCGTCCGAGAGCCCATTCCACCAGAGCGATCGCAGCTACCACGGCGTTCCTTTCTGGTGTGCCCCTGCTGGACATATGCAGGGCTGCTACGTGGAGGTCGACGCACACCTTCACGAAATTCTACTGCGTCGATCGGGATTTCAGGAAGGAGTCCAGGGTCGGCCAAGCAGTGCTGCGCAACCTGTTCGCCTGAGGTGAGCCTGGTGAGGAGGTAAGATGCTTAATGTTGAGTTTGATGTGCTGCTTAATGTTGAGCCTTTGCCACCTCCCGTGGTTGTGCATGTGTGTACTGCTATGTATTCTTTATTCATGAGCATGTGAATCCATGCCAGACCCCATGCTGGAGAAGGAACAAGTTACTTACCTGTAACTGTTGTTCTCCAGCATGGGTCTGGCATGGATTCACATGCGAACCCTCCCGCCTACCCCTCTGCGGCTCTTCACTTGGTCATACTGCCACTTCACGTGCTTCCAAATCTGAAGATGGCTGCCAGAGGCGGTGCTTAGGTAGAGGGCAGTCATTGGCTGTGGTCAGTATGACGCAGAGACCAGTGATTGGTTGTTACTACGAAAGACAGATCAGAAACGAAACTGATACTGGTTTTTTCTTTACCGAGGATTCCCAGCCTGACGACGGGGAATATTCATGAGCATGTGAATCCATGCCAGACCCATGCTGGAGAACAACAGTTACAGGTAAGTAACTTGTTCCTACTGGAAGGTACATTGTGCACTGTAAAAATAAATTTAAAAAATAAAGTATTACCAAGAAATGGCAACATATTCCAAGCCTAAGGGAAACATAGTTACCCACTACTGACAGTCTAAAGGATGTCAGTTTCCCCATAACAAGCTAGCAAAAGCCCATGGAGCACATTTGAAGGCTGTGCTCCACTGACAAGTCAGGATAGGATAGCAAACCAGCAAAATGTTTGGGGGGGGGGTGTGGGTCGAGGGGTTCCACTAATGGAAGGGAAATTACACTTGGATGAAATCTTTCCTAACAAGACACCCCTCTGGGATAGTTGGACTCGGTGCCCTGGATCTCTAGTCGTGTCTGTGATGGAGGGCTCCTCTGGGATAGTAGGACTTGATCCCCCTGTGTCTCTAGCAGTGTCTGATAGAGGGCCCCTACACGTGCATCCCTTTTTCTGGAGTAGTGGGTTCTGGCTACTCGAGCTTTGCTTGCCTCTCCAAGACACTCGCTCCGAGGCGTGTTCTACACCTTAAATGAGATGGCAGGCGCTCGCAGCTCCCAGTTGTCCCTCTGTGCCCTCTTGGGTATCCAGCTGCCTCTCTGAGGAGCGAGCCTAGTCCTGCTTCTGCCTGGGGGGGGGGGGGGGTAGGGCGCTCCCATCCCCGGATCTCCAGCTTGCTGTGTGATGGATGACTTGCCGAACTTCTATGATGGCGACTCCCACTGGCAGGGCGTGCTCTGGATGTCCAGCTAGAAGTGCCCAGTGTGGCCCCTCCTTGCCATCCATTGCCCGGCGCGGTACGAGATCTCTGCGGGCTGCCATTAGATTAGGTGGCTCTTCCCCAGCTGGGGGCTGTAAAGAGGCTTTCTCGTCGCGTTGTATTTGGGGAGAATAGTTGCCAAGTGTCTTACTCAATAGGAAGCGCTGGAATGCGAGTTTTCCATGGACCGTCCCAGGCTGCATTCCTGGGGTGCCTATTCTCCTGCACTCGGGTATTGCCATTTCCCACTGAGCGGGTGCATCGGTGCACACCGGGACAGCGGCTCTGCACGTCAGGCGGGGGGCCCCGACAGATGCGAGCTGAGCGGTGCAGCAGCGGGAGGTAAGGAGGCCTGGTAATGTGGCTAGCAATGACCGCTAGAATCGAATTGCATGCAGCGCCCGGCAAAGTGCGCTGCTGGATTAGTGGAGGGCAGATGGAGAGCTCTGATCCTAGTGTGATACTCATTAAGACATCTACCGCCAGTGTATCCCATGCAAACGAGGGTCCTGCTTCCCTGGGTGAGACTTGATGGAATGTGTCTCACATTTCTACCAACTTCACTTATCTGTAGGAATTATGTGCACTCTTTGCTATGTTCAGGGAATGTGTTCCGTTTTTATTCTCTCATGACTGGCCTTGTACAAATACTGATTTTGATGTTTTCTGTGGCGAATTTTGTATATGCCATGATATTGGATAGTTTTTGTATTAAAATGCATTTTTCTATCCGATCATGTGTGCCAAGTGGTGTATATCAGCATTTTCCTAGTCCCAGTACATACAAATCAGGGAACTGAGCACTTGCTGCTGTTTCATCCTGCCAGTGTCCAGCAAGATGGCTCGGAGAACGGAGCACTTGCTGTTGCATCCTGCCAGTGTCCAGCAAGAAGGCTCGGAGAACTGAGCACTTGCTGTGGCATCCTGCCAGTGTCCAGCGAGATGGCTCGGAGAACTGGGCACTTGCTGCTGTTGCATCCTGCCAGTGTCCAGCAAGAAGGCTCGGAGAACTGAGCACTTGCTGTGGCATCCTGCCAGTGTCCAGCGAGATGGCTCGGAGAACTGGGCACTTGCTGCTGTTGCATCCTGCCAGTATCCAGCGAGATGGCTCGGAGAACTGGGCACTTGCTGCTGTTGCATCCTGCCAGTATCCAGCAAGATGGCTCCGAGAACTGGGCACTTGCTGTTGCATCCTGCCAGTATCCAGCGAGATGGCTCGGAGAACTGAGCACTTGCTGTTGCATCCTGCCAGTATCCAGCAAGATGGCTCGTAGAACTCAGCACTCGCTGCTGTTGCATCCTGCCAGTATCCAGCAAGATGGCTCGGAGAACTGAGCACTCGCTGCTGTTGCATCCTGCCAGTATCCAGCAAGATGGCTCGGAGAACTGAGCACTCGCTCCTGTTGCATCCTGCCAGTATCCAGCAAGATGGCTCGGAGAACTGAGCACTCGCTGCTGTTGCATCCTGCCAGTATCCAGCAAGATGGCTCGGAGAACTGAGCACTCGCTGCTGTTGCATCCTGCCAGTATCCAGCAAGATGACTCGGAGAACTGAGCACTCGCTGCTGTTGCATCCTGCCAGTATCCAGCAAGATGGCTCGGAGAACTGGGCACTCGCTGCTGTTGCATCCTGCCAGTATCCAGCAAGATGGCTCGGAGAACTGGGCACTCGCTGCTGTTGCATCCTGCCAGTATCCAGCAAGATGGCTCGGAGAACTGGGCACTTGCTGCTGTTGCATCCTGCCAGCTGGCACTTGCTGTTGCATCCTGCCAGTATCCAGCAAGATGGCTCGGAGAACTGAGCACTCGCTGCTGTTGCATCCTGCCAGTATCCAGCAAGATGGCTCGGAGAACTGAGCACTCGCTGCTGTTGCACTCTGCCAGTGTCCAGCAAGATGGCTCGGAGAACTGGGCACTCGCTGCTGTTGCATCCTGCCAGTATCCAGCAAGATGGCTCGGAGAACTGGGCACTCGCTGCTGTTGCATCCTGTCAGTATCCAGCAAGATGGCTCGAGAACTGGGCACTTGCTGTTGCATCCTGCCAGCGTCCAGCAAGATGGCACGTTGAACTGGGCACTTGCTGTTGCATCCTGCCAGTGTCCAGCAAGATGGCTCAGAGAAGTGGGCACTTCGTCTGCCACCACCTGTGTTTATGTTGAAAGCCACAGCTGGGAATCCTGGTGTGCTAGCCCTGCGCCCTTACAAGGTCAGTAGAGTACCGACACATTGGCTGATATTGGCACTTGCTTTTATCCGAGTGCTTACTTAAAAGTGGGAGCGATTCGACATCGAGCACTACGGAAGGAAGGGATTTGCTGTTTCTCGTTGGCGGTGCTATTCTTTTTTCAGGAGCTACTTCTGGTACTTGATTGGAATGTACTGCTGCTGCTTCTTTGGTATTGGAGCAGTGTGGTGCTACCCTGGTGTTCAGAACTTTAAGTGGGCCGGGGCTAGCCGGGCTGAGCCCCGGCATACTCAGAAATCCCGTTCTGAGGCGGGCCCTGACTGGACTCTCGAATCTCCCCCTGGTAGCCAGCACCGGCCGCTAGAGGACAGTTTTTTTTCTAAAGCCTGAAGCTCTCGCTTACGTGCGAGGGTTTAAGGCTTTAGAAAATGCCTTTCATCCAAAATGGTGGCGCCGGCACCTGCGAGGCATTTCCGCCAGCAAGAGATGGCCGTTGGCTGTTGCCACCATAAATTGAGGAGCAGCTATGGTCCCTGGGGCCCTACGGTTATTACCCTCCCTTAGCCCATCCTTGCTGGGCTGTTCCCCAAGGACCGCAGATACACAGGGGTTAGTGTTTGCAATTAAAGGCAGTGGTTTTTCTTGAACAGTTACAAATATCACAATAAAGAAAATTGTATCAATAGAATTTACATAAGAACATGAAAGTTCTTTTGGGTGCATGGGCTAGCGGATGCCCCCCTGGCACGTGCCACCTTCTTATCCCATGACTGAGATCACGTTTGTTGTCTTGTTCTTCTTTTCTGGGTGGGTTGAGTGAAAGAGTCGTCTTTCACTCCGCGAGGAGAGCTGTGCGAAACTGCGAACTGGTGACCTTTGCTGGCAGGATCTCCTCTTAGTCGCGCTCTATGCCCTCGGGTCATTTGTTTGGTGGCAGGCTTGTAGCCCTGCCGGCTAGCTGGCGCCGACAAATCTGCATGTCTGTCTCTGCCCCCCCCCCCAGAGTCCCCCACTTCCTTGCAGGTCTTAACCTTGGATCGTCCCACCTTGGCCCTCTTGGCACCCTGGTGCTACATTGTACCTTTCCTCTTTTGGAAACACTGGTTCTCTTTGTAGTTTGGCTGGAGGGGAGGAACATTAGGGGTGACGGGCGCATTTCGGGGTGCCCACGTGTGTGCTTTTGCTATTATTATTATTATTGTCCAGCTTTCAGAAGCTGTATGTAGCTATCGTGAGCATGCCGCCCCCGCGCCCTATAGCTCCATGTGGTGTCCTATTGCGTGGCGCTGTTCCTTATGGAGATAAACGTGAGGCCTATTTTTTTTAATCAAAATACCAAAGCTCCTGCGATGGGCGCTTCAGCAGTTTTCCAGCGGCCTCATCTTAGACTTAATGGTGACGCTGTTCCTCCCCAGCTGGCGAGGGGCAGCGCCACCATTAAGGCTGAAAAGGCGAGTCACTGTCCCCTGCCAGGCACGCCTTTTAGAAAATAAATGCAGAGATTGGCACCTCATCCACCAGGGGGAGAGGGTGCTGTTCTCTACAAAAGCCTGTAGCCCATTGAGGACGCGCCTGTCGAGCCTTCGCTCAGATCATGCAGGAAATGTACAGTTATTAATGGAGTGACACTTTAAATTGGTCACAGTTCCTTATAGTTTACCGTCTATATTTGATTTGAAAACGTACTTTTCTTCTACAACGCGCAATTTTGTAGTGTTTTAATAAGCCACACGATTTGACAATGCAGGTAACATTTATAAGAGCATAACTGTCCTTGCATCCTCGGGGTTAGAAAGTAGGATTTGATGAGCGGTTGTCCAGCATTACCCAGGAGGCAGGAGCTGGTGCTGATGTCCCAGCACCGCAAATATCATTTACACATGACATGCACAAATTAACGTTTTGCCCAGTATGCACGGGCCGTTGTATGTTCCCTAATTCTTAATGTACATTCTGAAACGGCCACATTGAATGTCGTATATTTGTTCGGCAACACTTGGCGTGGGGAGCCAAATCTAGCTCCTGGCAACGGTTGGCTTTAAGCTTTCCAAGCTCTCCTAGGGTAGAAGCAAGAGCTGAACGGCTCCTGCACTTTGGAACCCGGCATCCTGATGAAGGTGCATTCGCGGAGTAGAAACATACACGTGGATGTTGAGTGGCTGCGCTCTTGATTGTTTCAGCCGTTTTGCAGGCCCCTTGCTGCTGCCGCCGCCTTCTGGAGACTCGTCTTTTTCTTAGCTGTGTCATGCTTCCTCCCCGGTTTCCTACATTATGGAAGAGAAAGCGCCTAATAAATACTAAGCATCTACTACAGAACAGGCAACGGCAATGGCCCACAGTCAGCTGGCCGTGGGCCATCGCCTTCACATACCCATGTTGAGTTATTTCCCAGCAGCCTGGTCGCCTGTTAACGAGGACATGCTCCAGCCCTGTGTCTTGCTTGCGGTGCTGCTGCCATGCCAGAAGCGCTCGCTACTGTTGCTGTGATAGTGTCTCTGCTCTGTGGTAAGAAGTATGATGAATGTGAACATTGCAGTGCCAGTGAAATCCAGCAGGGCGAGTTGCCTTTTATTTCATACAGTCCCCGATGGATGTGCTGCTTTTGATGGGGTTATTCCAGCAAATGATACTACTGCTCCGATGGTGGTATAAGTCTGTGCCGCTGGCGCTGGTGGCATTCCTGCAAGTGTTCTAGTTCTGGGATATCCCCCTCATGTGCTTTGGTGCTCTTCTTCTGAGGGTATGATATGCTGATAGTGTGGTATTAATCCAGCATTATGTGCTGGTATTGCGGCAGAAGGGAGTCCTCTTTGCTCATGAGAATCCCCCCCCCCGCCCGTAGGAGCAGGGCAGGCTGAAGGTGTCACGGCTGGCGGGGGGCCCATTTGAACATAATTTTGTATTGGAAGGGCTCGAGATTGCTGGGAGCCATTTAGCCCCTGCTTCTGACCTTGAAGAGCATATTAGCTTACAAACAATATCTTCCAGGAGCGACTTTTGGCGCCCCAGGCTGGTGCCTTACACACACGCATATTTGACATTAGGTTTGAGTGTTTGACAATGTAACGAGAAGAAATGGGACCCATTTAAATCTAATGAATGGGGCATCCATGTTCGTGTGCATGCCCTGGGGAAGTTGTATATGCAGTGCGCTGTGTACTCTCCCGGTTCCCCAGAGGCGGCTCATACCAACTGCGTGATGCCAGGCACCCGGGAGCCGGTTTTAGCTGCTGCTGAACCCCGTGATAGAGACTGAGCAAAGCGCCGGTGGGTTAATAGCTGTAGATTATCCAGGGACAGGCCACTTTAGGAAGCGGAAGCACTGAATGGGCCCTGAAAAGCCATTTGGCACGTCCAGACGAAGCAGGAGAACAAGGCGGGGACAAGGCGGTGGTTGGCTGGGCCCTGGGAGAGGCTGAGGAAGGGGACCGATGGTGCCAGTAGATGCAGCCTGTACCGTGAGTGCACATTTAATATCCAGATTCATACAAGATGTTGCTGTTTTTGGATTCTGGAATGTTGGGCGTTGAAGCAGCAGCCTAGTCCTGCAGCTCCTGGGTCCTCTCCCTGGAGATATTTATTGAAGATTATGAGATTGAAATGGCTGAAAATCCAGTTTCTAAAAGGATCAAAGCCCAGCAGATCTTGGTGATCATTCAAGATGTCTACACTGTTCTGCTACATGTTGCACAAGATGTCGAGGTCCAGGTTTCCACGGCAGAGCTCAACACGAGTGTCCCAGCTGGATGTTGGTCCCGGATCTGGAGAAAACATCGGTCCCTATGGGCCCAGAAATAGCTGGCAGCTTTCGGGCGCAGAACCATCTGAAATGAGATCTACATCATAAAAACACTTGGCGCTGGATTTGAGACTAAGGGGGAAAACTTAAGACTGGTTGTGTTCAGGACCTGGCTGGATCTGTGAATGAGGACCTGATCCCTTTGGTAATTCAGGTGTTTAAGGAAAGCTTCAACTTTGCTTTGCTTCCGTGATATGGATCATGCTTTCAGAATTGGGAAGCATCCTGGTCCTAGGGCAAGGCACATCCTGATAACTTTTATGAGCCTCAAACCAAGGGACGGACTAATGAATGCTGCTAGACTCCAAGGGAACACCAGCTATAAAGGTATCCCTGTGTTCCAATATCCTGATTACCCCAAAGAGGCTCTGCTGCTATGGAGAAGGTCTTTTAAGAGTGCTAAAGAACATGAAAGTATTTTTAAACGGGAATAATCTGATGACTCTGGAATTGCCGGATGGTGAAAAGACTACTTCAGACCCTGCACAAGCCCTGCAATGGTCGGAAAATTGTAAAGGGACGCTACCCCCTCTTCATAACTTAACCTGATTTCATTTACGAACGTGAACAAAGTTGGATACCGCATTGTTTGGCTTACCTGGTACGTCCCGAGTAAAGAACCTGGGTTCATTAAAGTTCCCACGCGTATCAGCTGATCCGACGTTCCTGGGCACGTTTCTTTATTGCATTTATCGTTCTTGCAGTGCCCTTGTTCAGCTAACTATGGTGTGCACCGCGTTACATGCTCTTGTCAAATTGGGTGCTTTAATCAGTGGAACCGACGTGCCTTCGGGTGGGTACAGATAGTTTCACAGCGCCTTTTACGCAACAAAGTCTACAGCTACTCGCGAAGGTCAGCGTTTTAAAAACCACATGTCGGAGAGTTCCGTATTAGGATTTTGGCTTTAAAATGCTATTCACATGGCACACAAGGCTTGGAATCTGACCGGACCAACTGCTCTGAGCAGTTTATGGGAGTGTTTTTGCTCGGATGTTTCTACCGCCAGCACCCGGAGGTTTACGTCACTAGCCCATGAGGTCTCCCAGTTCGCTCCCTTGACATTTTACTGGCGATTGGAGTGATTAACTATGTACGCGGTTTATACATGATTCTAGATGGACTTGCATTCGCATACCTCGCAGTCTGTGTTTCTACTGTCCGTACTTGCAGGACTATGAAATGAACCCTGGAACTGCATCTCTCCGCTCCCTCCTCTCTTGTCGTGCAGTCTGAGTGTTCGACCCGGAATTATGCCTTATTACATTAACTGTACTATGATTTTATTGGTTTTTAAATGTGTATCCTTTGATGTTCCATCTGCCCTTATATTTTATGGATTTCTGACTTGGTACCTTCTGTATGTGGCAGGTCGGGGCTACCCCTTCTTTCTGGTCCTTTTTATGTGGCCCTGATGTCTGATGGAAGGGAATCTTCTTTGTGATCTCAGTTATGGGCTGTTTCTTGTATGGGTTCGCCCTGGTTTAGTATAGATTCTCGAGTCCCCCGACCCGTCTCCGTCTTTCTCTTATTCCTCTCTCCTTTCTGTTCCGCATCATTTATTCTTGCAGGGAATTTTTGGCAATTTTGTTTTATTTGTTTCACATGTCTAGCCTATATTATAGGCAATCTGATTAGACTTAATAAGAATGAATGAATGCATGTGTGAGGTGGTGTGGGATGTTTTTACCCATGCATCCAAGCCCTACCAAAAAACTGTGCCGTACTAGCATGGAAAACAGCATGATGGCCAGAACTCCCCAGAGAGTGCACAGGGAAATGCATGAAGAATAGGCTGCCACCCATTTTTGCCTATGTTGTGAGCACAGGAGGGCACTGCCTAAAACCACCATTGGGCTACACACACAGCAGCCTGAAACCATTGGGAATGGCAATGCTGATTGCCAAAAAGCAACTCAGAACTGTGGGGGAATTCATTTTCTTAATCCCAAAAATGGTCGCAATACCGGTACTCGTCACTATCAGAAAGCCGGAGTTTTAAAACCACCAGACTTTTGTTTAAAACTGAACAGAGGAACCCAAACCAGACCAAGGAAAGACTTGCTAAGAGGTGGATACAATGTAAAACTATATTCTGAAATGACTTGAAGGAAGTAATTATTTAATGTATATGTAAAAATTGTAAGTTTGATTTAAACTGGGAACAAAAAGTGACATTTAGCTGAACCCTGGCTTAATGAAACTGGATTCTGCTTGACTACCCCCGACAGGAGTTAAAACCTGCTCAGCCACTCTTCCCAGGCCTAGCTGCATCCTGCTGCCCCTTGCCAAAAGGAGTTGACACCTCTCTAACTGAATTAAGGGAGGGGACCTGGGGACTGCAGAAAGTTGAACAAAGGCCTGTCCTGGACTCAGGCAAATGTTATATTGGGGGGGCTGTAAAGTGGCTTCCTCTTGGGGGAAACTGGGAGGGGCAGTGCCTCTGCTAGCCAGCTGAGCTTGGGCGAAGTGGATAAACCAGTTATTCCACCATGTGATGTGGGAAGCCACACCCCATTTTGACCAGAGCATACTTTTAAAAAGATGGATAATTCATAGTACGGACCTGTCAAAATTATATAAATAATCATTATTCTTGTGATTTTTCTGTGCACATTTTAAGAGGTGTTAGAACCCTGTGGTATGTTCCTGGGGATAGTAGCGGAAAAAAGGTTGTTACTCCAAATATATGCATGTTAAAAATCTGACACTTTATCATCTGTAACCCATATCCCTGGTGCACATTTGTGTAAAATCTGGAAAGGTTTAGAGGTCGTTATTTGGATGAAAAGGGGAGAATTCTGTCATCAGTGGACACAACATCGTACAAAGACAGGGATCGGATGGTTTGGTGCTACAGAAAATGTTAACTGGACCTATAATATTAGAAAAATGGTACATAGATAAATATGTATTTGGGTCAGAAATAGATTTGTGTGCAAATTGACCAGGGGAGGATCCTCTGACCCATAAACAGACCTCATCATGATGACAATCCATTTCCTTCCCCCTATCATAGGAGAGGGGAGAATTGGGCCAATGACAAGTAGAGAGGGGCAGGCTTAGCTAGGCCCAGGCACACACCCATTTTCAAAACACATAAAAAGGGCCACAGAAACCCAGGTAGACATTCAATTCCATTTGTTGCGGAGCATGCTGACCGACGACTTCACATCCAGAGATCCAGACTTCAAATCCATCAATCTCCAGAACCTGTAGCAGAAATTAACTCCAGAATGTGTAACAGAGGCCTGAATCCACCAACTGAATCCTCTTCAGCAGGCCTCAAAACCAACCAAACTATTCAACAGCCGGGCAAGCTGTCTGAATTCTGTGCCAAGAACTTTTGCCAGTACCCAGAAAGCAGTGTTACATCCAGAATCCACTTGATCCGGACCGGAAGCAGACCAGAGATCCAGAGAACCACAGGCCGCTGTATCCAGACAGCTCACCCAGATCGCTGTGAAGTGCCAAGACCAGAACCGGAGTCCAGTCCAAAACCTGACCAGATCCGTGGCGAGGCCCATTCCTGCCCAAAATATATTGCGAGTACCGCCAGAACTGTGCAGAACCCAATCTCTTAGTTAAAATAATCTAATTCCAGCTATTTTAACCTAATTAGAACAGCCTCCTAGAAATCGTGTCATCTGTCATTTTTAAAGCTGCACAACTGTCACCTGTCAATTCTGCAGCTGCAAGCTGTCACCTGTCATTTTGAGTTTTACTTTAAATCCGAAAATCTACCTTTATTAAATCATCCGTATCTCCGGAACCGTTTGTGCTAGGAACGAGATTTAACTTTCATCTGAAAGCTTAGAATCTAGGCTTTCCAACGAACCTAGAACCGACTTCCTACTCCCTTTTACTGTAATCGCGAGACACGCACTCGCAAAATTTACGGCGATTTGCGATTTGGCCCGATTTCTTCATCTGTAGAAATCAGCAGCTTTTTGCTCCTCTTTGCTAAAATTTGTTTGCAATCTGCTAATCACTCATAGAGTATTGTTAAAGTGAGCCTGAACTAATATAAAGTAGCCATCACCTACCCATAACCTCTAGAGGGAATTTAAAGCAATTTTAGCACCTTTTCACTTCCTTGCAAACCACATTAAAGTAATTCGCCTGTGTTTAAAACTCATCCCTGTTTTCCCTAAGCTTGCTGGGAGAACTGGAACTGTATATTGCATTATAAAGTGTGATTTGTTGGGATTCTTGAAGACTGTGTGCTCTCCTTCCAGTTCTTGTATTGCATAGGGGGGAGTGAATTGTCAAAAGAAAGTGATCATATTACCTTTTGCTTAAATCATAACAAGTTATTTCTGTACTGCATTTTATTCCACCTTGCGTTTCCTTGAACCATTTAAAGCATTCTTTCCCACCTTATTCTTCTGTTCCTATTCATAAGTTACCTCTTGCTGATTACTGCTCATATTCACAAGTGTAATATCCATTAATTTATTTATAGAAGTGTGATATATATGTTTAAAATTTCAAATAAACCTTTTAATTTGCAAAACAAACCTACTTCTTGGCTCAGTGGGGTGAGGGGGATTCTAAGAGGGGGGTGTTATACAAGGGCTGTCATCCAGAGTACTGAACTGGATATAAAAATACATCAATACGGGTTTTCCTCAGCATCCCAGACTAGGCATTGACTTGGCTGTAGTGTTGATTGAATATCGCTTACAGTGGTTCTATAGTACTACACCAGTTGTTATAATGGCCCCACACTTGATGGACATTTTTAGGATGGCATATTTCTTAGGGCATTCGTTTTCTGTCCACCTGATTATTAAATATTACTAGCTTGGGCCCTTGTTTTTAGTTGATGCCACCTAGTTATATAGCTTGGAGCTTTATTATTGGGGAGATGCTTTCTTGTCACAAATATAATGCACAACTCTTACATATTTAAATATTTGGTTATCTGCTTTAAAGATGTGCACATAGTTATTATACATTCCATTGCAATTGAAAGGATATTGTACCATTTGCTGATGGGATGTCTCAAGATATGAACCTTTTTCAGCTGTTTTTTGTTTTTCTTAGATAACCGGGTGATTGGTACACAGTATCAATCTCCAGTGTTTTCCTTTCTATCTAATGCTCCAGGTATTCTTCAAGTATTAAAATGGAGTGGAGGATGTTTAAGATTATGGGGGACCTCTGCTTGACTGCTTGGATGCATTTACATATTGCTTCATCCTCAGACATACACTATTGGGCAAGTTTGGCTATGCAGTGAATACAAATTTGAATGGTGCGAGTGTAATGTTTGGTTCTGTTGGTATTGATTTTTTATGTATTATACATATTTTTTTCCATTAGTCTTGGTGATGGGACTTCTGTGGTACTTTAAATGTGTGGATGTGGTACTCACATGTCTTTTAAAATCTTGGACTAAGTGGGTGGAGTGTGGGCTTATTTTGGTTCATTCCTGGATGATCCTTGGATATAATACTTTTGGTTTGAGCTGGAATTGGGGCTTTTGGTTTGCTAAATTTACCAGGATCTAGTTCTTTTCCTTTAGCGAGTACTGAGCTGATTCATGTACAACCTTCAATGAAGGTTTGTATGTGGTGGAATTATATGCAATTTTTGAGTGGCCATTTTTTAAACGTTTTCTCCAAGGTTGACACTTTGTTAGGTATTGGCTGGGAGTTGTCAGGAACATTTTAGGTTTATATTTATCATATTGGTGTTTTTATTTGAGTTCTATGGGAATTGGGAGGGGTTCCTGGGACTTGAGTCCTGTTGGATGTTTATTCTTTGTTTTTCAGGGTTGCGTGGCCTTAACAATTGCAACTATTTCATAAGAGGGTGGATTTTCTGTCTATCTCTGAGACTAGTACTTTGTGGCAACAGTGAGAGAATGGCGGGGAAGGTGATTGGGAAATCTGAAGATTTGTGTGGTATCTTGGAATGTTAACGGTATTAATAATCAAATAAAAAAATGTTTAATTGTTTGGATGACATGAAAGCCAATATTTGCTTTTTACAAGAGACCCACATATTGGGGGTTGAGATCAAAGGATTACAAAAGGAATGGATTGGGTAAGCTTTTGGATCCTCTTTTACATCTAGGTCTAGGAGTTGCAAACCTTTTTCATAAAAAGGCCTCCTTGAAAGTTCTGACAATGTTCTGATAAGGAAGGGAGATTGGCTGCCTTGTTGGTGGAGACCCAGTGGGGGCGTATGATCCTATGCAATTTATATGCTCCTTCTGTGGATTGTTTTATTTTTTGTAATTTTTTTTTTTTAGATAAGTTTCTCAAATGATTTCAATACAATTTTGGACCCCATTGTGGATAGGAGTAAATATAGACGGGATAAGAAAATGGATTCTCATTGCCTTGCTTTAAAGGCCCTTTTGGAAAAAACAATATTGGAACTATTTTATTGGCTGATCATGCTCCGATCACAATGCATCTGAAACGGAGATTTGATTTGTGTAAGCCATTCTCCTGGAAAATGAACACTTCAATTTTGTACGATGAGGATGTACTTGACCAGATAGTTTCTGATGCAAACCACTTTGTGGATGAGTACCGCTAAGATGAGATCAGTTTGCAGAATGTATGGGAGGCATTTCAATGCACCATGCAGGGGATTTTACTAAGCTTGTCTAGCGGAAAGAGAAAAAAAGATGAGAGAAATAGATTGGAATTGGCTCTAATAAGAGTTCTCTCTTGATTTGATGCTTGTTCAGGCAGGCATTGCAAAATTAAAAAAATTCGAAACTGAAAAGAGAAATTGATAATATTCTGTCAGAGCAGAACGTAACCTATATTACTCTGACGTCCCATCCCCTTTCCTCCATACTTAAAGCATCAAAATTTTCCGCCCCTCTCGGCTCCACCCCGTGCATCGCCCATCAGTCCTTTTCTCCGCTCGTTTGGGACTGGACACACTTCCATCTGTGGAAGAATTTATTCCTTTTTTCCTCCTCTCTGGCTCTCGCTAGCGATCACGTAATAGTCTGTTTAAACTAGACTTTCCAGATTGTTCCTCATGTAATCGATGCTTCGCGAGGGCGGATCCCCATCCTCTTTGCTTAGAGTATTTGGGTCCGGATCACCGTTGGGACTCCTGTTTTTACTGCGATTTCCCTTTTGGTCTGGGCACTTCAACGTCTGTTAGAGCGGTGGAAGGTGGTGTTTCGACGTACTCCTCCTTTGCATTTTCAATCTTTCATCGACAAAAAGAAGAAACGCCTGTAAGTTCTTTACTTTTCAGAGCACCGTGGCCGGGAGACACTTTCCCGGGTTCTTCCCGGGCCGGGAGGAGTGTTGACTGCTGTCACCGGGGCTTGCCCCGAGGTGCCTTCTGGGCCTAATAATACCAGAGTTTTCTCTGAGGGTCTCCATAAGGGGCCTGGTGACACCGGATGGCAATCTGAGGCCTCTCCTGTGGTGGCTGCTTTTAGACCTGTCTGAGTCGTGGGGTACCGGAGCTCGCTCTGAGGCCTTTGTCGGCTTCCCTCAAAAGTACTGGGGTGCGCCCCGAGGCCGTGGTTGGGCTTGGTGTTACCGAATGCATGTTCGAGGCCCGCTCTGGAAAGGCTGCGACCGGACTTGGGTCCGAGGTCCCTCATACAGAGGCTAAGGAAACCAACATTTCTGAGAAGCCTGAGAAAGCCTTATCGGTGAAAGCCGTTTCTCACTGTTCCACTCCTTGCCCCCAAAGAGGGAAGTTCCTCCTTTACCGGCAGTGTCGGTCCTAGTTTGGCTATTGGTATGTCGCAGAAACATTCCAGGCCACATAGTACCGGCTCAGCCGAGGTTCCTTGTGTAAAGGCTAAAATGAAAACCCCTGATCCACCGACGGGGACCCCTGCCTCACTTCCTCACGTGCCGCAGTTCCCCTCAGGTGACGGCAAAATGGCGGCCGTTCCCGCCACAACTAGGTAATCAGCCTCAGGTGTTGGGAGTGGTTCTGTAGGTGAACATAAGGTTCCATGTGCGCATCCGTTTCGTCCAGTTTACGACTGGAACGCTTGGATGCCCCTTCCGCACAAAATCTTGATGCCGGTGAGTTTGGCACCCTTGATTTTTGTGGACACTTCTGGGGATGGTCCTGTTTGGGAATGCTCCCCTCTCCGTCCCTTGAATTATCCTCCTCATGAGAGGCCTCCGGCTCCACCGCGCCTCTGGTGGTTCCACCGGTGCCGCCTTTGCCTACGTGCCTCCCCCTACCCTTCCGCCCTTGTCTCCGTTGTCCCCGGTGGACAATGCGGTGCCCGACTTAGTTCAGCAAGACCCTGACCTGTCGGATGATGCGCAGGGGATCAGGACAGCGAAGACCAGCCCCGCTCTGTTCGAGCTTTCCACGACCGGGTGCTGGACATGTGTCTATTGAATGTTCCAGTGCCCGAGACACCAGCTCCGCAGGAGGGTGTGCTTTCAGGGGTCGTTCACCTTATCTCCTTCGGAGCGTACCGGCCTGTTCTTGCAGAAGGACATTTTAGCCGAGGTCTGTAGAATCTGGGAGAAGCCACACTCTGGACATTTCATCAATAAGAAAATTGACGCGCACTACAGGTTGCATTCTTCAGAAGAGGTTGCCCTAGCATCTTGTCCGCCCCACTCCACGGTGGTGGCTGCGGCCACTTTACAGTCCAGGCCTGCAGCATCCTCTTCTACAATGGCTACTCAGGACCTGGGGAAGGACGACAAGCTCCTCGACTCCCTTGGGATGAAGATTTTTGTTAACTCGGCCCGGCACCTCCGGCAGGGCAATGCGGAACTAGTGTTGGCGAGGACGAATATGAAAATGTGGGAAGGTCTGTCGGAGTTTGAGGAATTCATTCCGGTCGAGAAGCTGGAGGACTTTAAGGTGGGTTTGTCCGAAGCCAGGGTCTTGGCCCAGGATCTGCTGGAGGCCGCGGCTCATCACGTTGACACTTCGGCTCGGGCCTTTTGCTGGGAGTTGATACCTCTCGACAGGCTTGGTTGCACGCCACCAAGTTCTCAAAGGAGGTGCAGGACAAGGTGTTTTACCTGCCGTTTGACAGTAAGGAGCTTTTCCATTCCTCAACGGATGTGGAGCCGACCAAAACGAAGGACTGCACCAAGACAGCTAAGTCCTTGTCCGTCCTGGTTTAAACTCCTTTTAGAACCCAGAGACCGTTGTCGCAAAGCCGGCCCCCCTCCTGGTTTCAGAGGGTTTCTAGATCGGAAATCCCACAGTGGATACCCCTTTGGGTAATTCCCGTCGGAGGCAGCAACGGACTCTGGTTTTCTCCCACTCCTCAGTCTCCTCCTCAGGTTCAGGTGGTAACGCCACCGAAAAAACCGCCAAATGAGAGTTCTCTGCGCTCGCAAGAGACCCTGGTGGGAGGACGCATTGCGTCTCATTACGAGGCGTGGCAGACCATCACCGAGGACAGGTGGGTCTTCAGTCGCTCGGGCGGGCTTCCGCCTACCCTTACCCCCTAGCCCACCCTATGACCCTCCTCCCTAAAAGCCGAGGTTCAGAAGCTGCTGGACCTCAGAGCTGTGGAACCTGTTCCCCTTGGGGAACGAGGGGAGGGCTTCTACACCTGGCTGTTTACGGTGCCCAAACCCAACCAGGCTGGCCTGCGCACCATCCTAGACCTTTCCCAGTTCAATCTTTTCCTACCCCAAGAGAAATTCAAGATGATCACGCCTGACCAAATACTGTCTTCCTTGCAGATGGGCGACTCGCTCAGTGTGGCGGACATTCAGGATGCGTACATGCATATTCTGATCTGGAATCCACACAGGAGAGATCTTAATTTCTCTGTGGGAGAGGAGCACTTCCAGTTTCGAGTGCTTCCTTTTGGCCTCAGCTCGGCGCTGCGTGTCTTCACGAAGATGTCGGTGATTGCGGCCTATCTTTGTCTGCAGGGTATCCATGTGTATCCGCATTTGGAAGACTGGCTCTTACGCAGCCCTTGCCCGTTGAAAGCCGCGTGCAATCTTCAGTCTCTCCTTCAGCTCCTTGGGCTCTCTGTGAACTGGCGGAAATATTCCATGACGGTCTCGCAGGACTTGCTTTTCCTGGGTTTTCGCTGTAACACAATCGACTGCAGAGTGTACCTGACCGGGGACAGAATGGTGGATCTGTTAGCCAAGTGTCAGATGTTTGCGCAGTCGGAGAGCATGTCGGCCTGGTGGTTCCAGAGGCTTCTGGGCCTCATGGCCATCTTCCTAGCGCTCAAGGCGTTCAGACCGATCATTGCCAACAAAGTGGTCCGTATCCGTATCCGCACGGACAATGTGGTGTCAATGTATTACATCAACAAGCAGGGGGGCACCAAGTCTCCCCCTCTCGTGGACCTGTCCATCCAGATTTGGGAGTGGGCAGTTCTTCATGGTGTCTTGCTAGTTGCAGTACACATTCCGGGCCAGCTGAATATCACGGCAGATGCCCTCAGTCGGTGGACGATGGTCAGCTACGAGTGGGAATACAAGGCAGAGATCCTCATGGATTTTCCTGCGTTGGGGCACTCCGGAAGTGGACGTCTTCGCGAGGCAGCAAACAAGAAGCTTCCTCTGTATGCCTCCAGAAATGGGCTGGGAGCCTCCTCCCTGGGGGATGCTCTCGAGATTCCATGGCACAACATGAGGGCTTATGCTTTCCCGCCTCTGCCTTTTGATTCATCGGACGATTTGCAAGCTGAAGAAAACAGTGAATTGTTCTCTTCTACTCATAGCCCCATGGTGGCCGGCCAGGTTTTGGTTCTCAGAACTTCAACACCTGTCGGTGTATCCACCGATAAGGTTACCGGTGAGTCCTGATCTTCTTCACCAGGGTGATCAGCGGCTGTGGCACCCCTCCCCACAATCTTTCAGCTTGGCGGCATGGTGCCTGAGTTCAGGTCCTTAGAACATCGCAACCTGTCTGCGGATAACATGCACATTATTCAGGCAGCCAGGAGACCCTCGACTAGGTCTCAGTACAGAAGAAAATGGCTCAGGTTCTGTCATTGGTGTTTGTTTAAACAACTGGACCCAAGGGCGACTACAATTGACACTGTGCCGTCCTTTGCATCCCACCTAGCAGAGTCGGGAATTCACGTTCTATCATGCAGAACTTCTTTCGGCGCTAGCCGCCTACTTATCTATGAACCAATGCTCTTACTTTGTCTAATCCAGTGGTTAAGAGGCATTTTGCAGGTTTGACATGACTTTATCCCCGGTTCGTAATCCGCACCGTCGTGGGATCTGAATGTGGTCCTTACGGCGTTGTGCCATAAACCCTTCGAACAATGGCCACGGTGGACCTCAAACGCCTGTCCTGGAAGCTGTCTTTTTTGGTTGCCGTTACTTCTGCAAGGCTTGTGAGTGAGCTCCAGGCTTTGTCGGTGGAGCATCCCTTCTTGGTTTTTCACAAGGATAAGGTGGTCCTACGGACAAACCCTTCTTTCCTGCCGAAGGTGGTCTCTGATTTACATCTAAACCAGTCAATCTCCCTGCCGGTCTTTTTTCCGAACCCTGCTTCAGAAGCAGAAAAGTTTCTGCACTGTTTGGATGTTAGAAGGGCTCTTAAGTTCTATCTGGACAGAACATACGAATTTAGGAGCTCTTAACTGTTGACTTTTGGTAATCCACAAGGTAAGCAGGCCTCTAAGGCGACTATATCCAGATGGATCGCTGCCTGTATTACGGAGTCTTACATTGTCCAAGGACTACAGCCTCCTAAAGGTATTCATGCACATCTGGTGTGGGGAAAGGCAGGTGCAGTTGCCTTTCAGAAATATGTCCCCTGGGAGACCATGGCAAAGGCGGTTACTTGGGCCTCCCCATCAGCCTTTTATAAACCTTGTTTAGACCTGAGCTCCAGATCGGATGCTCAGTTTGGCCAGGCTGTGCTGAAGAACCTCTTTCAGTAAGGGGTTTTTCCATCCACCCGTAATTCCTGTATCGAGTGCTTGGGAATCTCCCATAGGTATGGAGGTAAGGGGATGGGACGTAGGAGTATAACCAGGTCACTCACCGTAGTGACACCTTACTCATAGTCCATAGTCCCCTTTCCTCCATACGCCCGCTGCCCCCTCTAATAAGGTTCCTCTGTTATTGCTTAAAGGTCTCTGTCCTGGCGATGGAAAAGGACTGATGGGCGATGCGCGGGGCAAAGCCGAGATAGGCAGGGTTACGGTTGCAAGCTGTGCCCCGTGTAGAAAGAGGGAAGGACTAACATTTTTGCAAAATTTTGATGCTTTTTCAAAGTGCTCCAGTCCCATCCCATAAGTATGGTGGAAAGGGGACTATCGACTAGGAGTAAGGTGGTCACTACGGCGAGTTCTGGTTATACTCTGTGTACCTATTTTGAAAGGGGTGATAAATGTGATAGATGGTTAGCGTATAGATTAAGAATAAGGAATTCAGATGCAGCAATTACTTCAATCTTGGAAACTGATGGCAAAGTTATGTTTCATGCAAAACGGATTAATAGTATAGTTAGGCAATATTGAATGGATTTGTATCATGATGAGTTGGGCATTTCAGGTATAGGGAGAGCTTTCTTTTGTAACCTTAAAATCCCAAAGATTTCTGATGCAGATAGTTTACTCCTCGAAGAGGGACTGGCGGTCCAAGAACTGAGCGGCAATCTGAAAATTGAATACTGGTTGGTCCCCGGGGCCGGATGGGCTTCCAGTCGCATTTTACAGAATATTACCAGATTCGGCCCTTAGATTATTGAAGGATATGTTCTTGGCATCGCGCAGGGACGGAATATTGCCTAGGAGTACTAGTCATGCTTCAATTTTGGTATTTCTTAAAAAAGGGAAAGGTAACTTGCCATCTAGCTACCGCCCTTTTAGTCTTATTAGTACCGATAATACAGACTTGTCCAAAGTCCTGGCTTTGAGAATTGAAAAATGTCTTCCATCATTAATCCATGATGATCAATCGGGATTTCTAAAGAATAGGCGTCCCTCGAGCAACATCCATAGATTGTTGCACACAATGGGTCTGGCCTTGAACTCGGATAAGGATATTGCTGTCCTTTCTCTCGATGCCGAAAAGGCGTTTCATCGAGTAAATTGGGAATACTTATACTCTGTTCTACGCAAGATGAATTAAGGTAATGATTATATTTCTTGGATTTAGTTATTATATATAAATCCTACTGTGGATGTGAAAACAGTTTGAGATCAGAATCTTTTCATTTAGAAAGGGGTACCAGGCAAGGCTATCCCATTTCGCTACTTTAGTTTGTCATTGCAATTGAGCCGTTGGCTATTGCGCTTAGGAATGCATCGGAGTTATGTGGGGTTAATTGATTGGGGGGGGTGGGAGGTTGGTTATGCAGATGGTGTGGTTCTATGCGGACAATCTTTTGCTTGTTTTACAGGATTTAAGTGGCTCGGTACCAATTTTAATGTGACTTTTAACTAGATTTTAATGAGCATCTGGTAACCAAATTAATTGGATAAAATCTGAGGTCATGCTCCTTACTTATTTGTGTGGTAAGTCTTTCCTCAAATCCATTGGCTTCAGGTGGTGTGAAACGAGAATGCGTTACTTGGGTATCTGGTTGATACCTTTGGTGGTTGACATAGTTGATGAGAATTTGAGGGAGGTCTGTAAAGACTTCAAGGTGGATTTAGAAATATGGTCATTACTAAATCTGTCACTGTCGGGTAAGGTTAACGCTCTCAAAATGACTTTGGCCCCAAAAGTGAATTACATTCTTACCATGTTGCCTCTGAAGATATGTCTGCACTAGAGGGGATAATGCAGGAGTTTATTTGGGATTACAAACCCCCACGGCTCAAAATTTGGAAGCTCCAGCTGTCAGTGGATCATGGTGGGTTGGGAGTGCCAAATTTCCGAGCCTATCACTTGGCGTTTTCGACCCAGTCATTTGTTCCATTTCTGGATAGTGAGTCGGATGATTGGTCAGTTGCAGAGGAGAGTGTTTCTGGCCCTTTGAACCCGAGAGCACTCTTGACTAATCGAATGAAGTTGGGAGGATACCTACCACAGAATTGCTATGGGAGGATTGGAGATTTTTACTGGAACTGTTGGGGGTTGATGCTCTGAAATCACCACAAGTTTCTGTTTGGTTAAATCCGATGATTATAAAGGAAGAATGCTGTTTTGGCTTGAATGGTTCCTGGGCAGAGTGAAATGGATTGGTGATTTTGAGAGAGATGGAAAATGGTTATCTGCAGACGAAGTGAAAGAGAAATGGGACATTGTGGGTTTTTCGGAGGCGGATTATAGACGTTTGAAGAAATCAATTGGTGAAATTGACTGGTCAAATATCATAGACTTGAATCTTTTTCTGACTAAGCAGAAACAAATGGAAGGGGGATTGGCGAGTAGATTATACAAGCTGATAGTTGAAAATTACAGGAGTAATGACCTCCGAGAGGTATGGAGAAAGGGAATTGACTACAATATAACCCCAGAGGTTTATGTAAGTATATAATGCTTTGTACACTTAATCTGTGAGAGAGATCTAGGCAAATTAAGATCTTGAATAGAGTTTACTGGTGCCCGGAACCTTTGAAACGTAGCCTTTCGGATTCAGATGAATGTTGGGGTTGTGGCCATCAGATAGGTACATGTGAGCATATGTTGTGGAACTGTGCTAGAGTCTGTGGATTTTGGACAATATGCGAGGCATGTGAGATTGTTGGGTGAGAATTTTGACCTGGATTTCAAAACGATTATCTTGGGAGATGAGTTGTTGAATGCCTTGAATATTCAGAAAAAGTGGTTGTTCAGAAGTGTTATTATTGGCAAACGGTTGATCCTACGGGGATGGAAATCTAAGGTTGCCCTGATGTTTGAATGGATTGATGAGATGAACAAACTTGCGAGGGTTGAAAAGATGATTTACAGGAAGAACAATAAATTGGTCACTTATGATAAGATCTGGGGAAATGTATTGATTTATACTAGTCTCATCTCAAATTTGTGTCCATCTTCCTGGGTGGGAGGGAAAGGGGGATTCTGTGATTGTTTTATAGGCTTCTTGCTCCTTGTTTTAGTTATGATGCTATGCTAGAATTACTTATTATTTCAAGTTATGGATTTTTCAATTGTATTATATTTTTCTATTGAAAATATAACGTTGAAAAAAATAAAATGTTGATGTTTATTTAGGCTGCTAGCAATGGGGCTGCTGCTGAGGGGGCCCCCTTAATCCTAACTGTTTGAAGGGCACCAACACCATCCCTGGGCACGAGGCAGTGCTGTGTATTATGTCTCAAAAGTCCAAGTTGATGGCCCAGCGTACAGCAAGGGCCAATAAGGAAGCTCGGATTATATAATGCCTGGCACTGCCCCCTCGCCCAACGATGGTGGCAAAGCGTTTAGCCCCTTTCTCCGCCGAAATTGGAGTCTGTGACCAGCCATGTAGGCTGTGTTCCCTTAGCAATGTGCAGCCACGCATCGTAGGAGTGATGGGCAAGTGAGGACATGCCAGGCAGGACTAAACGCCTAGAAGCAGCTGCTTCCGCAGGACCCACCTGGGGAAGGACCATGGCTGGGCGTGGAGGAGAGGGGTCACTGGGCCGGAGGCGGTGAGCATAAAGGGAATGTCTAGTGTGGCCTGTCGCCAGTAGGGCCTACATTCTAGCTACTGCAAGTGATTAGTGGCAGAAAACCACCATCCTTATTGGCTGGACCGCAGTAAACGTTCAAGTGCCCTATTGTTTTCCGTTTTGTATTTAGTAATTTTTAAAGCACACACCCACCTTTTAAGAGCACCTTGGTGCAAAATAGAAATCGCCAACCTAGATGAACAGTGATGTTCAGGTTTTCATGCCCGCTTACATCCGAGCATAAAGTGTTTTCCATGTTCAGAAACGTGTAGGATGAACTGAGAGACGGTGCTCCCGGTCTGCTAAAACTAAAACTGGGATTTATCAAAAGGCCTTGAGTGCTTGACCTAGGTGCATGTGTGTTAAGTTATTCGCCTACAGAACCTTCTGAACAATTAACAAGGAAGTGAAAAGAATCCATGTCTTCACTGGCAGCAAATAGGGGTGCAATTCCTTCAATCCAAGCTTGCCACCAGGTTCTGAACCCATTGGAGCCAGCTAATATCGTATGCTAAGGTATTAATAATGCTCATTTAGGCCGGAAAAGAAGCCTATTTAGATGACGTTGATGGAATCCTGCCAGGCAAACACTGGTGCCCCAAGCACAATGAGATGGCGTGCAATCAGTATTGGCACCAACGTTTTTGACAGAGCCTATGCAGTTGGGTCAAAGATGGCTTACGGGATACGCTGGAAACACAGTGAGCTAGAATCTCTCTCCATTGGTCAACTTGACTGGTCCTACACAGCCAAACACTTGGAATAGAGCCCAGGCCACCAGGCAGAAGAGAAACAGCTTGCCAGCCTCGATCCAAAATGAGACTCGATAAGCTGAGCAAGGATCATGACATGGAAAACAGTAGTAGCCGGAGCACTGATCCTTGGATGATTTGATAGAGGAGAAAGTTACTCACTGGGAGCTGGCACTCTGATGAGCATGAATCCAGAACAGATCCGTCCTGCACAGTGCCCATTTTACATATTCTAGAATATATTTATGGGGCAACAATTTTGGGAGTTTCTTTTTCCCCTTCCGAATCTAGAGCGCCACACCAATTGATAACCTATTCAGAATCTTGACTCATTCTGCTCTTGGTGCATAGAACACCCCTGTAATCCCTCACCCTTTGCAATAGGTAAGCCAAGAACCAGGACGGTATGCAGAAATGTTTATTTGTCTTTAATTGACAAAATCTTTACACATACATTGATTACCAAGAGACACACCACTTCACTCCATGGCACAAAGCGTTTCCCTTCCTAGCTAAGACTTTTCACTACCAATGGGTTGAAAACAGTTCGTTTTTCTAACAAAAGATCACAGAACATCTGCAACACAACCACATGTATAGTTCATTTCTAGTCTATATTCTAGAACAACATTCTAATAAAATATTATATAGTGAGAATGTCCCCTTTCAATTTGGAACTCCGTGCTTACTCTCTATAGAGCGTGCTTTTAAATCGGCTATTTTAGCTTTGTTTAACCATGAAGGCACTCTTCTGCACAGACCCAGAGATTCAGTTTACGTTTGGGACAATTTATGCTTCAGTGCAGGGTCCAGAGAGTGTTAAACAGTTGGGAATTCTGTTTGTGAACGCAACCCTTCCCTTTAGGGGACTGTTGTTGGGGTTGTCAAAGGGGATATAGGGTATCTAACATTATTTTAAAGGACTATATCATTATCAGCACTTGGAGAGCTCTGAGATTTCGAATTTTCCCGAGATCGCCGTAGTGTCCTTTTTAGCTATGTGGGTATGCATTAAATTATCAGGGATTGCTAGGGATCTAATTCTGGATGCCCACCCTATTAGTATCTATATAGGGTAAATATATTAATTCAAATGGAACACCACCATGGGTTTATTCTGTTGGGATTATGGATCACCTTTGAATATCTCTGCACAGGTGCATCAGGAAGTTATCCTAGGGTCTGGTTAGACTGCTTCTTCTGGTGTCTGTTGTGGATGACATCCAGCATCCACCCTTCTGTCTGCCTCACCAGATTGTCGTACACCCCTCTCCTTCAGTTCCTCCTTTCTTCCTTGAAATTTTAGTTCTCCCCAATTTCCATGGTGTGCAGTTACAACCACTTAGCCCCCCAATATCTAAATTATCATGTACCTGTACATTGGCTAATTATTCTGATGGGGCATGTGTTTTTTCCCCCTCAACAAGGCCTCGCCTCTTACCAATGATTGGTCATCGAGTGTCTAGGTCCCGTTTCTGGGAGTTCTTGCTCCACTGATCTGTAATTGCATGTCTGGAAAAACTCAAATACGAAGTAAAAAAAAATCTTTACCATTGCACTTTTCTCTTATTTGAAATAAGTCATGACTCTATTTCTGAATTGGTCTTATCATACCGATGACAATGAGCTGTGTCTGGGGTCGGCAAGTGATTGCGCGAGTGACAGATTTTTGGGATGTCCATAAAAAGGATTAAAGTTAGATTTCTGATTTTACAGACCGATATTTGGTTTCATAAGTTATCAGATACCTGGTGCTCTTATCTTGAACTGATTCTATAAAGCTGAGGGTATTCCTATCAGCAGATAGGATTCTTTCTGTGCTTTTGGAAACGCATGAACCATCTGTGTATCTGTCAAGGTTCCTATGTTTGACCAAAATAAGATTACCCATAGAGGCCTCTGGTATGATATGGCGTTTATAACGTGCCTATACACAAGTGTTTCAAGGCGCGACGAGGCAAGGGAGGGGAAACAGAGGGAAGACGGAGACAATGATCCTACTAGGCCAGGTGTCATTCAGATAGGACAGCTATCCTTGTAATTATATGCATACTATTAGCTCAATAAAATAGAATATTTATGTTATCAAGCCCTGTAGCGGGGCCTTGTTTTCTCTTAATAAAACCTCTTCACTTGTCTTCCTAGGCTAATGACCCGACCATGTGCTTCTTACCTGCTTAGGTAGAGGGAGCCCGACCCCGCCCCTGGGAATCATGTTGCATTCTGTCGCATGTCATTTGTCATTAGTCTTTAGACCCTCCAAAAAACTGAATTAAGTTTGGGGTATTTTAGAAAGTTCAGGTCCCTGGGTTCTATTTTGGTTTACCCAGTAAACGCCATTCCATCCCCATAAACATCTTCTCCCATGCCCAAACTCAGTCCCTTTCCTGGCTTTAGTAAACTACAAGAGATTGACAAGAGTCTGGCAAATGAAATGGGGAGCTTGCGTGTTTTACCTTTTGTGATTGAAGGTGGGAGGTATCTGGGCTTGGCATGGCTTTCAGTTCTTATGAACTGTACATTTTTTTTTTTTTTTTAAATTGCCGTATTTTCCTACCGCATGAGGCCTGAACCAATTACAGAATAAACATGTTTCTACTGTCCCATGCCAGACGGTGTCCACCCTTGCATTACAATATATTTTTGAATGACCCTGGCAATGGAGTTTCATCTTTTAACATGTTCATTATTCAATCAATCTGCCGAATGCACAGGGTTCTCTGCAGTTCATGGTTTTTGGCAAAGCTGTACTCCAGTGCTTCATTCATCTGTGTGAAAAAGGCATGTACCTTCTAGCCCTGCCGTGGGGCTTTTGTCTGCCAGCCCACAGTTTCTGGATTTCTGCACCTTTGGCCCCAATTTAGACTGATGCAGTTAATCTATATCCTCGGGCTCCCACAGTGTCCTGGAAAGGAGCTGCTTATGAGCAATGTCATCCAGGTGAAAGCAGATCCTAAACAGCTTGGCTGTTAGAATCTATAATCGCAGGTAGGTGTTGCACAGAAACTAAAGCCACTCTGCACATTTAGAATACAAAGCGCGCATTAAGTGGCATTATGATACCTTGAAGGGACTGGTGGCTGAAGAGTATTCAGAGCTTGCTGCTAATACTTTGCAAGAGTATTTAGGGGTATCGCTTTAGTTTCCTAGCGCAGAGCGTGCCAAATTGGGCACCACATGATTGGAGGAAAACGTAGCCAGAATATCAGCAAGAGCAAGTGGGAAAGCGGATACTGGACTGGGACATGCAGCGACTATGAAGGGAACAGCGCGATTGAGGCGATTCCGCTGAGCAGGAAGGGAACTGCCTTTTGGGAGGTACGGCCAGTATGGATCCTTAGGATCCCTGGTCCAGTCCTGGCATGGACCAGTGCCGACCACCAGCTGTCTGCGGCAGAGCGCACTCGGAGAATCGAGCCAATCTGGTGGGGTTTCTAACCGAGCCAGTTGCAACGGCAATCTGGTGTGTTGCCATCAGCCATCTTGTAACAGTAAAACAAAGTTACCCAACGAAAGACCAAATGGAACACTGAGGCAGGCACTGACTTTGGCACAAGGCCTATTGCAATCCCTGCAAGCGACGTGTTGCCGTTCTTCTTCTTACCACTGTAGTCCTCGTGCATCAGGGCGATGTTGTGCTTTGTGGCCATCCCTTATTCCTGTATGTAGTACTAAACTATTGGGATGCTGGTCTGTGTACTGGCTTTGCGGGGGCAGTGCTGTAATGTTTTTCCCCTTCAGGGCTGTGGGCAGCAGTGTGCCTTCATTTGCCCATCATGTGCTGCAGATGGGCTAGTCACTTCTGCGGCGGTAATCTGGAAAGGTGCAGGATATGTCGAGCCTGCTGGTATTGTCATCCGTTTTCCAGTATTTTTTAAGGAAGCTATTGAGTTGGCTCAGGGGACCTGCGGAAGCAAAGTGACCTTTTTGTCTTGGGATGGTCCTGCCTTGGCAGGGGAGCCTTGCTGGATTCTGAGTAGGCCCTTTGGACTTTCAGATCCGAGTCGGGAAGCATGGGCAGTTGGCGAGTGTCTGCACTCGGGCATGTCGGGACATCCAGCAGTGTGTAGTGTCAGAAAGCGCCTCTGGTGTAGGTAGGAATAGTCCAGTCGTGGCCGGAAGCCATGAGTGCTAGAGAGGGTTCCTTGCCTGGGCGCTCTCGCCTTGGGCATTCATGGTCTTTCCTCTGGTTCCTTTTTTGGGTTCTTCCACTTTGAGTAGCTTGGTTGTATTTTTTTAGTTTTTTATTTTTTTTTTTATTTTATTTTATATGGTTTATTTTTAAACCTTTAAAAAAAAAGAGGAAAAAAGCAAAAACACATTTAGGATTTTTACAACCAGCATGAGGCCACATCTCATTATTTCATTTGCGTAGCCTCGGGTCTGTGTACAAGATTGTCAAGTTGTGTGTCGAATGACTCCTCCAGCTAAGATACCGCGAGACTGTCCAATCGATTTTTCACAGTTCGAAGAAAGATGACTAATGCGTATAGCAGTGGTCTTTTAGTTTCTACAAACATGGCTTTCCACCAGTCGTCCCTGGACAGGCACTGATAGTTCTTTGTCACAGGCCCGAAAAGGATGTTCCTTTCTTTCACTAGACCAGGACAATTGATCGTCAGGTGCTTGAGTGTTTCATGTTCAGTTTTACACAGACGACACATGGGGTCCGGAGCCAATGCCAGGTTCCAAAAACAAAGATACTCTTTGGTCGGAAGAACATTCAACCTAAACTGTAGGTATAGCTTTCTCGACCATGCGTCCGGGAAACAAGACAAGTAGGTCGGAATGGTGCCATACGCTCTTGCCTCAGGAGGAACTTCCCGGGTTGTGCGCGAAGTCGATCTTTGTTTACAAGTGTGTATCCAATCATTTCTCCATAATTTCACTTTCGCAGCATCAGGGTTTTCTATTAGCATTTGGATTGAGATGTCATAGTTAATCAAGACATCATAGCACAGCTCATTCCATTGAGACAAAATAGTGGATGTTTTCTTGAGGTCTGAATTATGAAGAATTTCAATTTGTGGCTTTGGATTGGACAATTTAGTTTTTCTGAACAGACTTAGGAGGTTCCAAGCAACCCTGGCTTGCATCGAAATATATCCAAGCTCGTACCTTACACATGATGTTGAGGTCCCTTTAGGTAGGTGTAGAACTTTGGACCAAAAGATGTTTTCCAATGAGTTCCATATTTCGTTCCCACATCCAAACGCGTTTTCACCACCATAGATCAGGGACGGAACTACTTTCTGCTGAAAGAAGTTTATCGTGGGCTTTAAAGAGAATTTGCCAAATCTTTTGTTAATTAATGACGCTTGGCAAGCCAGCGTCCGACATTTGCTTTTTACAGATTCCAGCCAGGGCGCATCATTTCTGCTTGCGCTTAGTCTCATGCCTAGATATGTTGTATTTGGCACGAGCGTGATTGGATCTTTACTCAAGTACCAAGTGAATTTTTTCTTGTTATTTTTTACTCCACGCAGGTTCTCGAATATCATGATTTCACATTTGCCTTTGTTGATATTTAGGCAGTTTTCTGTCAGGTATTTTTCCACAGCGATGAGTTTACGTTGGAGACCTATCGGTGTGGAATCCAGGAGAATGATGTCATCCGCGTAGACTAAGTAGTCAATATGCGAGCCGTGGATTTTGGGTGGGAACGTAGCTAAGCCAATCATGGAGTCTTTGAGATCAGAGATGAACAAGTTAAAGATTGTTGCCGCCAGAGGACAACCTTGTTTGACACCTCTTGATGTCTCAATAGGAGCTGTTAACGTTCCCTTTGGGTCTAATCTAATTTTAATAGAGGTGTCTGTATGGAGTTCCACAATGGCAGCTAACAGGCTTGGTGGACAATTCCACTTGCTCATCTTTTCCCAAAGTAATTCTCTGTTGATGCTGTCGAATGCCTGCGATAGGTCAACTAATGCAAGGTAGACCTTTGAGTTTACTCGAAGGGCTTCCATTTTCAATAGATTTAATAGGAGTAAGTTGACACCGCACCCCACGCCCTTGACGAAGCCAGTCTGTCTTGGGTCAAACCGATTAGACTTGGTGCACCATTCGAGAAGTTGTTGCTGGAGGAGAGAGGCATACACTTTCCCTAGGACGTCAAGTAGGGCAATAGGTCTATAATTTTTGGGGTTTCTGCGGTCACCTTTTTTGAAGATGGGTATAATCACAGCCGATTTCCATGAGGCCGGGGTCTTACGACTCTTGAGGATCCTGTTAAATAACGTCTCACAGAACGCTGCCCATTCTTCTGGATGCTGTTTGAGCGTAAAGTTCGTGAGCCCATCCGGGCCAGGGGCCCTAGAGGCATGCAAGTTCTTTATGACTCTCACGATGTCGTCGAAATCAAAGACGATGTCCCATTGTGTTAAGTTTGGCGAAACCCAGACGATGGAGTGTTTCGTCTTCTGAAAGAGGTCGGAGTAGAAATCTACCCATTCGGCCTCTAAGACTAGGTTTGCCTGGAGGGCATGTTGTGGAGACTGGTTATCATTAATGAGTCGCCAGTAATCGGCTGAGTTTACACTCTTCATCCTGGACAACATGAGCTCAGCGTCATTCTGGAGCATGATCGATTTATGTGACTTCAACCAGTTCTTGTATCCCTGTTTGATCTTACGTATTTGGGTGGTGGAGTCACTGGACTTTGAGTTCCCTATATGTCTCAGTTCACGACGAAAGAGCCTTTTACGTTGGAGAACCGCAAGATCAAATTTGTGTTTTCCTGTAAATTGAGTATGTCTTGTTTTGTTCTTCACTTCGTGGTATTGTGTCAGGGTATGTGCATACTCTACCATTCCCGATGCTTTAAGGGACGACACAATCTGATTCATGTCATTAGAGTCCAGGTTTAGCCGAATGCGGCCAGATCCAATCCTGACAGCGTGAGGCCAAAGGGCT
This sequence comes from Ambystoma mexicanum, assembly GCF_040938575.1. Lineage (NCBI taxonomy): Eukaryota > Metazoa > Chordata > Amphibia > Caudata > Ambystomatidae > Ambystoma > Ambystoma mexicanum. Next base: position 51,694,400 of record NC_090935.1, on the reverse strand, counting down.
TGGCATGTATAGGCTTCCGCAGAGAACGTCAGGGTTACCATATCGTGGTCACTGTGGGTCATATACTCTACCACGAGGCTGCTGATTTTCTTATGAAGGTTACTAGATACTAAAATGTAATCCAATGTTGATTTTGACTCTCCTCTTCTCCATGTAGGGGCCGCTGGTATGTCTCCGGTCGTTTGCCCGTTAAGAGACGTCATCTCTCGAAGATCCATTTCCATCAGCCATTGCGTTGTTACTTCTTGTTCACGCTTATTTACGATCTTTTTATGACCGGAGGTGTTTAAATGGCTAATGCAGTCAATATTGAGGTCGCCACAGATGATTATGTCTTGTGTGGGCTCTTTCACTATAAGGTCGTCAATGACTGATGTTATCTCATCAATGAAGTGTTTAGCCTCAATGGCCTTGTGGTTCCAATAGGTATTAATAATACAAAGGTTAGAAGCCGTTACATGTTCGGCATCCGCCAAGCTGACCATGACCACCTGAATGAAGGGAGAGATGTTTACACAACTCGTGATTCTGTAGCCTGAGGCGATCCTGACGGCAACCACAAGCCCAGCCATAGGTCTTCCTTTTTTCTGCTTAATGGCAGGATTACATGCAATTTCGAAGTCTTCCATAATAGGACTTTCACATATCCATGTCTCCTGTAGACAGATAATATCCAGCCCGTCTGACCACGAGACGTTGAACAAGTGGCTAAAGCCCCTAGTGTTCCAGGAGCCTAGAGTGTGTGTCAAACAGTCCTTAGGGTCCTGGCGTTAACGTGATTTCTTTGAGCTTATCGAGGCAGCGACCCACGACCAATCATTATCGTCCAACGCCTCGGTCGAGCATTGGGTAGTTAGTACCCCATTGGTCTTCACTTGAGCCGCTCCTTGTATTGTAATCTTGAGGCAATCTCTGCTTCTTGCTGCAAGTGAATTTTCTGGATCGGTGGTGAGCGGTGCAGAAGGTGTTAATGTTGCAGCAGTCCTTGTCAGAGATTTAGGCACTTGGTTTTTTGCGTCCATATTGTGTAGAGTGAAGTCATCTTGCATCGGGTTTTCTTTGACGTGCGTTGGTGCTAGGGATATGTCGAAGCCCAAAGACATGAGAACCGGACCTGCTTGAAGAAAGGTGTCAGCTATCAGCTTCGATTGTAAGTGTAGTACCACGGCATCATTTTTGTTGTCATTTATAAATTCCACAATTTTGAGATCCTCAGATTCAATGTTTCTGAGGGTCGGTACCAGGTGGCATAGCCACAGAACGTTGTGCCGATTTAGAATTAAATCGTCAGTTGAGTCTATGCGTTCTAGGAGCACTTGATGAAGCGACGCGGCATTTCCTGATAGGCAGCCTTGTTTGCGATGGTTAGACGAGTTTTTATTGGCTGCGGAGGCTATTTGCAATCTTCTATTGTTTTTTGGCTGCAGTGGCAAGTGAGCTTTGGTGCTTTGAGAGGGCTCAGGTGTATGCGCCCGTCCTACAGGCCTGGTTGTAAAGATTTTGTTGACACAGGCCGGTTCTTCCGAAGCACCATACACAGTGTGTTGGCAAACACAGTCTTTTGCTGAAGCCATAGTGTTGCAGCGTTTTTCTTCCAAGGTCAGGAACACCTTTGGTTGATTGACTGATCCGTGGGACGGAGGAGGCACCGCCTGCGTTACTTCAAGTAGTGTGACCACCCTGTCAGATCGGGGGCTTAACACATTTTGACATACGGTGGCGTACTGGGTAGAGGACTTGATAGGTGCGACACTGTCATCCGAAATAGGCCTGTCTGTACCAGATGACATCTGCGACAGATCTTTGGAATTGTTTTGGACCGTTGGGGGTCCAGTGCTGACGGGCTTAAACACTGTGGGGATGGCACCAACCGTAGAAGTCGCTTCAACATGCGCACCCTGGGGTTCCACGTCAGCGTCTCCGTATACTGACATGTTGAGCAGAGTCTCATCAATGTCGCACAAATTTGCGATGCTGCTACTGGGTTGATCAAGCTCGATTACTACAGTGTTGTTCTCGGAGCCAACGGCTTCGTTGTATTCTTTCGTGATTGTTCGATTTACAGTAACATTCACAGTTTTGATGTTTCTCAGAAATTTTCTAGAATCATTGCCACGTCTTGATTTTTTTGATGGCAGATTCTTCGATTTCTTTTGAGGCCCCTTTCCCTTACGGGTCTTTGCTGTTGTGTCGATTGGGGCGGAGGCCTTATTGGCTTTGAATATGTCGAAAACTTGGGGGGACTCATCAGTTGTCTCTTTGTGTGAGACTGCAATCGGTTCGTCTATAAAGTTTGGACCTTGATTTTGATTTGGACCTTGAATTTGATCAGACGAAGTGGCCGTTTGCGGGTCCAGAAGGGCCAAGTTCTCCACAGATTGGCTTACCAACAAAATGTCTTTGAAGTTTGGCGGGTTATTTGTGTTGGTTAAGTCCATAAGGGGAGTTTTCACTGATAATTGAACTCCAAGAGTGTTGCTATTGTTGTCAGGCACTAAAGTGGGAGACACACGGGTACAACTCGCATGAGCGGTTTCAATGTCATTGTTGTCATGAGAAGGGGAGCACAGCTGGTATATTGGATCAGGGAGGGCTTTAGGTTCCACAGCCACGCCTCTGTTCACGGCCAACCTGTTGTTTATGTGGCCAAGCTCTGTAGAATTACAGCACAAAGGAGCTACAATTCCTGTCACATCTACGGACTCAGTTCTGGATCTATTCTCGCGTTTTTGTTGGAAGATGTTTAGAGCTTGTTTTGCGACTTCAGCCAATAATTTTTTATCCAAGTTTGCGTTTTTATTAACGTCCATCAAAGATCCCATCGCCATCTCTGCCTTATTGTTGGTGTTTAACACCGCGGCCATATGCAGCGTATGCGTGTTTTCAAAGGTTTCAAATTTGGACTGCAAGCCTGCTACCATCACTGACAGGTCTTTTATGTTCTCGTTTAGGTGTTCGTACATTTTAAGGAATGGTGCGAGGGATAAAGTCATAGATGATAGAATAGTGGATTGAATGCCAGGCATGTATGGCGTTTGACTCGTAGTGTTGTTACATTCTTGCTCGTGTTCCACCTTGCGCTTTCTGCTCAAAGGGAGTCGCCTAATTTTCGGGTATGGGCGATCCATGATAGATGAGTCCGAGGATGATGAGTCACTTGAGGATACATAGCAGTCATGGGCTTTCGGTAAGCCTACGACTTCGTGACCTATTTTGGTATTCAGCCTGGCCGAGGGTTGGGCCAGAGCGGCAGTCCCTTGTTTCGGAATCTTCCTCTGTGAGCATTGGAAGCTCGGGGAAATACTCGAGTCGGCTCTTCTTCTTTTTGACGGCCCAATTTGGTGGACGTGTTGGCGATTAGCGAGGTTACTCAGCGCCCTACCATGTGCGCTAGCTGACGAGTCATATGCCTCTGTCCTATGCACCTGTCCTCCGTTAGCTATTTCTTTTGAGGTCGAAGTATTATTTCTCGCTTGGTTAATTTGTTTAAGGTCTGTTAGCAATTTGTTGACCATATCCAGTGAGTTTCTGCGTTGAGTCAGTTTTGGTGTCCAAGCACTTTGATTTGGACCACACCCCTTCGCCATTTAAAGGCGTATTGCAGGCTTCTGGGCACGCACCATACTCAGATTCCGCCCAGCCCATGGTCATAGGTGGGGGGCCGTGAACTTCGCCTTCAGAGAGCCCGTTATACAGATTTATTGGAGAGGGTACCAATTTATCAAGGGCGCTGTAGAACCTCGGCCGGGGCGAAACACAGCTCGTGGCTTCAATTTTGCTCGGACTTGCGCTGTCAAGGACTACATTGCCTGGCTGGACTGCTAGTTCGTTTGAGGGCAGGTGAAGGGGCACTGGCCACGCAGCGCTGCAAAGGCTCCGGCCATTGGGGTTACTTCCAGCGTGTCGAGGTGGGAGCTCCTTGAGACCAGGGGTAGCCTCTGTCAACGACGGGGTCGTAATCGTGGGCAAAGCAGTTTGCGTTGCACTTTCACTCTCGGCATTAGCACCCATATCTAACCCTGCCGTCATCGCTGAGGTCGTGGCCTTGCAGGATTCGATCGAAGCCTCAGGAACAGGACAAGGAGCGGCTGTCATGTCGACTCTATGTACGCTTTCTGTGCGACAGCCAGACGTCGTTGTCTGAGTAGAACAGACAGACGTTGCAGATGTGAGTTTTTTATTTATTTTTTCCTGGTGGGAAGCTTGCCTTTGTCCTGTTTCTTTTCCCTCTTTGTTCCGGGTTACCACCTCTTGAATGAAGTGTACTGTGCCAAGCGTACCTGATGTGTGGTGCATTCTGTGCAAACATGCTGTATGCTTGTCCTTTGTTCGGCACAATGATTGATGAAGAGAGAACATGCTGTTTGCCTCACGTTCCACGCATGGACAAGATGGAACTATGTGGCGTCCCATCTGTTAGCGCTCAGTAAGGGAAGGAAATTATTAGTTTGGGCTTTTTCTAGTGCTGAACATGCCGCCATATGGTAGTGTTGGGACATCCCACGTTGATGGTGACCATGCAAGCCATGCCGAGTAGCAGTAGGAAGAGGAGAGGGTGGGGTCCTAGCAGCCTTGCTGGAAGGGAGCCCTATCCTGTGCCAGTTTGTGCTGCCTCGCTTGTCCTGGCTTGTTGCCTCTCATGACCCTGGCCTTCTGCTAATATCAGGGATCCAACGCAACCACTCAACCCCTAATCTTATTTTTTTTCCTGGCCTGGCATATGGAGGCCTAATGCTCAGTAGTCTCAGTTCTCATTCTCCAGCCTGCAGACGGTGATGCGGTCACATGTATGGACTTTGCTTGTCCTTGGGACAGTTGGATGGTTGCAGATGTTCGCTTTCCGCCCCCCTTGTAATGCGGTACCTTTCACTCTGTCTGTCTGGCTGGGTGTCCCCAATTACTTGTTTGTAGGCATTTGATCGGCGCCTTCCTTTTTGTCTTTCCTACTTGTGGAGCCTGCAGTCTAGATCAGAGATTCAGAAGTACTGCTGATTGGTTCCATATGGCCTCACCGAGGTTGCAGAGATGGGAAACTTCTTGAACGTTTTGCTCCGCGTGCCAGATGCTTTATGGTGCGCTTTGCTTGCTCCGATGACACTGCATCATTTTAGGGTCAGGCATGAGACATTTCCCTTTTCTTCCGGAAGTGCTGGCTGATGACCGACTTAAATGTGTAAAAGTCGCCATGTCCTAGCTCAGATGTGGCATGGGTTCGGTTTGCCATGATTTCCTCACCTGTTTCTAGGCATCTAGCAAGGCATAAATTAGTTTTCAAACATTGATTAGCAGAGTTTGCTAATGAACATTTTTTTGATTAGCAATTTTGTACTAATATGGTTGATGTCATCAAATGTTATTCGTACCCAAGACATGAAATGAGCAACAATACAGCACTTTTGCATACCTCTGAAATAAGACATTGGAGGAGTCAGGCCTTGCAAATTCTTTAAAATTAAGGTAGACCTGCAGGTCGAGTAACTTAGTTTCCCTATTCAACCTAAGAGAAATGCACTCGTCCCATAGCAATGGAGGATAAGAAATTTAAAATGCAATTAGTGTAAAATGGTGCATGTCACTACAAACCCGCTTTGTTTGGCACACTGATGCCACCCAGAGGCCAGCCATGCACAGTGAAACTTTGCCCCTCATGTCTCAAGCCCTCGAAGATGTCGGGCTGGAGCCAGGCCACGATCACCTACATGGCCCTCAAGGGCCTCTCCATCCCTCCAAAGACCCACTTGGAGTCAGACTTGGCGCTTATGGCACCAGACTAACTCCCATAGGATAACATTGGGGATTGGACTTGTAGTGCATTGATGGGGACAAGATGGATGCCCCCACATATTTCGGTTCCCAGAACTGCATGTGCAGTCTAGTCTTTTGGGTGTGGCTCAGCCCAGAGGCACCTGGGATACCCAGAGACTATTTAAGCCACACCCCGGCTGAGAAACCTGCTTTGTTTTCTGCACCTGCAGCGTGACACTCACCGTGTTCGGATCGGTCTCCAGTAGGCTTGCATCTTTCTTCTGCGCTCAGCTCCTGCAAGAACACCGTTAGGAACAGCCTTACTTTGCAGCGCTTCTGCCCATCATTCATCGCTCCTTCTGTTCTGCGGGCATCTTCGGCGGTGTCATTCCCATCCCGGCACGCCGGTTCCTAAGGGAAAATAACAGAAAAAAGGCATTAGTAAGCATTCTGCAAATCTTCGCTTATTTTTAAAGACTGTACGAGCTTCAAACACTTGCCTGAATCCCAGCCGCTCTGGGGGAACTATGTCTCCGGAACTTCTCATCCATCTGCAAGAGGGAAAAGACACTCCAGGTTAGAGTGGAAACATCTAGAGGCGCCGCATGCCGCGCTTACTCACCGCGTTTCTTCATAACCGGCATCCACGGTGAAAACGTCACGGCACCTAAAAGACACAGAAAAAGAACTCGGTTCAGTACAAATACAAAAGGGTCGCATTGCGCTCTCACTCACCTTCAGTGCTACTCATCTCAGCAGCACGTCGCCATCCCCGGACGCCGGCCATCATCTAAGGAAGGAAAGGAAGGAAGTTGGAGAACTGTTCAAAAGACTCATTATACTTACCTGTCGGACTCTTACCAGTGAAGTAACTAGGCAGCAACGCCCCTGCCCTGAAAGCAGGACGGAGAGCACACTTTCCAAGAAAACAAGGCCCAGTCTCCAGTCGAGTAGACTCCAGGGAAGGGTTCGAGGTCGTAAGAGGTCAGAACAGGCTGAGTGACGTCCCCGTGGATACCAGGTGAGCGTTACACGTTACATAAAAGTTTCAAACATCTCTTGCAAATGCTACTGGCCCGTCATAAAATGTACTCGACTATGCAAGTGGACAAAAAGACTTTGTGAGCCACAGCTGAGTGTCTATACAATGTAAAAGGTAGCTACATGAATGGACACAAATAGATATGATAAAAAGGCTCTGAAAACAGTTTGGCCAGTCCCCTGCAGGTGGTAATATACAATACAGCCATAATCCTAAAGCAAAGCAAGCTCTGGAGGCTAACTACAGTGTTTGGTATTGAAATAGATTTGTAGATTTACAGATTGGATGGAACCATTGATCAGCATCTAGTTCGCTTTTATTCATTATGTACAACGCCAGAAAGAGATTTAGCAGTGGATTGCGTAGCAGGTAGAGAACTGGGCAAACTAGATGGAATATTGAAGTTTGTGGTCATCTCAATTTCAGGGTACCTGGTGTAAAGCAACTGGGTGATAATAAAGAATGTCAAGGAGTATGTCAAGGAGTAAGGGTACGCGCATGGGTTGAGCGCCATTTGCAAGATGTATGCAACCTGCAGGTTACAGAACTAGGTTTGCCCTCAAAAACATTTCATCGTGTGATCATGTACATTTTCAAAAGTGTTCACTCGTTAATATGATGCATCTTCCCCAACAAAATGAAATATAGTTGACACAATGAAATTTAGATACTTACCTAAAATTTACTGTAAAGCATGGAAATGATGCAGTGTTTCACAGTATCAATACTCTAATAATGCATTATTTAACAACCTACATTTTAGGAATGGACTTGCATGACTGTCTTTTAAAAAATATATAAAGTTGACACATACTGGTATTTGCACGTCGGCATAAAGAATGCTTAATACAAGTAGCATCCCAATTATTTCTGGTTTGCAATTATTTGAAAAATAAAAATATATTCTTGCGTAGCACTCCCACAGATGCCTTTGGCACTTAAGAGTGGAGGAGATTATTTCTGCTGCACTTTCTCTCCATTAGGACTTGAAGTGAACAGAGAGAAGAGGGGGAAGAGCACAGAGGCCAAGAGAGGAATGTAGGGTGTGCTGTGCTTTCATTGAAGAGGGCAACTTAAATAGCTATCTTTGCTACACAAATGTGCATTTGATTGGCAAACCGACAGAGTTGCATAGCAAATTGCTATGCGACACTGCTTATTTTATGCCTTGTCTAGGGATGCCGGAATATTGGTAGACCGTTGGAAATCTCTTCTACTCAGGTCTGGCCAATAAGCCAGATTGCTGTACTACTTACTTTTACAAGGCCATCGTAAATTGGTAAAGTTCACATATTGGCTAGTCGTTAGTTCACCTCTAATTTGGTTCTGAACTAGGAAACAGTCTGTCTGGGGCACGCAGAGTTTGGCTGTGATGCTCCTGGGTGCTTTGCCAACGTTCTGAAGAGACATCCCGCCCGGTTGCGATGTCAACCAGAGTAGGTAGGTAGTGGCTGGGAGCTCTGCCCAGCTGTAGATGCGAGGGGTACTTTCTCCTCCCCTGAACCTCCACATGGGAAATCGTGAGCACAGGGCCTGGTTTTTCTGTTGTCATTCTGGGCATTTAGTACTCTTTCTGGAGACCTACGCGACTATGCATAGGGGTCTGCAACATGTGGCTCTCCAGATGTTTTGGACTGCTGCTCCTAGGATCCCTCACCATGTACCATGCAGGCTAGGGCTGATGGTAGTTGTAGGCCAATACATCTGGAGAGCCAGCTGCTACAGAACCCCCTGCAGTATAGCTGTCCAAAGGCGCAAACGGACATGGAAGCCAGTCAAATGCTTTAGGAAGCTTCTTAAGGCGGCCTTGTAGCAAGGCCCCTCCCTGCTTCTTGCTCTTGAGACCTTTACCCTTATCGCAATGTTATAGCGAGTTGTTGATGGGTGCCTCCATGCTCTACTGGTATATGAGATGATTATACGTATGGACTAGAACCGAATGCAGCGCTCTAAACGTCTAAGGAAGTTCTTTGGTGACTGGGATGCATTTCGGAGGCAAATCAAAAGCCTAATATCCATGCAGTAGGCTTTGTTCCCTCAGTACTCGTTCCGTTCTACAGTAGCTATATAAAGCACGTATGTAGACGTTGTTCAGTACTTGACAGTAAAATAGTAGAGCGATGCCCCACAGCCTGCGGCTTTACGCAGCCCGCACTTCCCAGCACCCACCATTCACACCTGTTAAGGGACATGCCCAGCACTGCAGCCACTGACCCCCACCCCTTCCAAGCACCCACCATTCACACCTGTTAAGGGACATGCCCAGCACTGTAGCCATAGACCCCACCCCTTCCAAGCACCCACCATTCACACCTGTTAAGGGACATGCCCAGCACTATAGCCACTGACCCCCTTCCCCCACCCCTTCCAAGCACCCACCATTCACACCTGTTGAGGGACATGCCCAGCACTATAGCCACTGACCCCACCCCTTCCCAGCACCCACCATTCCCACCTGTTAAGGGACATGCCCAGCACTATAACCACTGACGCCACCCCTTCCAAGCACCCACCATTCACACCTGTTAAGGGACTGGCCCAGCACTATAGCCACTGACCCCACCCCTTCCAAGCACCCACCATTCCCACCTGTTAAGGGACATGCCCAGCACTATAGCCACTGACCCCACCCCTTCCCAGCACCCACCATTCACACCTGTTAAGGGACATGCCCAGCACTATAGCCACTGACCCCACTCCTTCCAAGCACCCACCATTCCCACCTGTTAAGGGACATGCCCAGCACTATAGCCACTGACCCCACCCCTTCCAAGCACCCACCATTCACACCTGGTAGGGGACATGCCCAGCACTATAGCCACTGACCCCACCCCCCCCCCTTCCAAGCACCCACCATTCCCACCTGTTAAGGGACTTGCCTAGCACTATAGCCACTAACGACACCCTCCCCCCGCACCCCCCCCACCTAAGAGCATACACTGCTTTGCCCACAGCTCGGATGCTGCAGTGCTTGGGAACGTTTTTGTGTCCCAGGCAGTCTATTGACGTACACTGCGATGTGACACTGGATTATTACTGGCAGGACCTAGGTTCGAGTCCCCAGTACAGGAAACGTTACAAATCATAATGAGAAAAGCAAAGGTGACCCTTTCCTCTGTCCTGGAACAGTACTGCAGGTCGCATGAAGTAAGGTAACGATGACCGAGTTCCCTGAACAGTGAGGGAACGCCGTGTCCTTTGGTTCCCTGCACTTCAACATCTGAAGTAGGAGGAGAAATTGAGCACTCCAAGTGGGCGTGGTATAAAGGGGAGGGGTCGGGTGACTTGGGCAAGGACCACCTGCCCCAGACAATCATCACCAAATCCTGCAAACGTGGACTGGCTACAGTCTATTACAGATTGCCACCCCCCCCTCCTTTCTTTTTTAACCATTTGCCATATTTTTAGTTATGGCTATTTAGTCTCCAGCATTCTGTTGTTTCTCTACCTCTGACCACGTTTTTTCTTTCAGCCCCTGATTTCCCACATTACTGGAGCAGACAGCTTGGTGGGTGGCGCTCATCGTAGTTCTGGGGCAGGGCGCCACATATATGATTTAGTCCTGTTTAAAAATGGCGCCGAATGTTGAGGGCTGCAACTGGTTAGCCTGCGAGCTTTCTGAAGCCTGCTTTCAAAGAGCATGCGTTGGAGACGTGTTGCCGGCCGCTGGGGCTGCTTGGTGGGAGGACAGAAGGGAGTCCCCACTCAGGATCAACGTTTGGAGGCGGCTGGTGCTCAGACCCGGCTTACTTAAAGCCCTGGCCGACACCGTGCACTAGATGAAACGATATTTGGCGCCCCGGCTGGCAGGAACAGCAGCAATGCCCCCACCCTATCAACATGCATAAAGGCACACCATGTATTGTCTGCTTTTGCCTCAAAATGCTGCATTTTATACAAAAAAACGCAGAACCCCACTAGCTATATATACCGTTTATTAAAACCAAAACACATCTGCAAACGTGGCTAAACTTCATGTAGGTGGAAGGTGGGGTACTGTAATCCATGCATTTGGAAGAGGGGTGGACAGGACTCTATTGCAGTCGTGCGGGGGCGGGGTCTTGCGGGGCGCACGCCCCGCACAGGCCGCTTGCCGAGGTCTCCGATCACCCGCTGCAGTGGATTTTATTACTGTGATTTCTTGGTAGGGCGAAGTCGACCAGTTCTTTATTTGCAGCGATGCTCGCTACTTTGATCGCATGCCTTAGTTGTCTGCTTGTGGCCCCCTGTTTTAATATGCTCCTCCAATTTAAATTGATCTCCTTTTGTTGGTTGTGTCGCTTTTGCTGATTTAGTGTGCAGTGCGGGTGTGCCCCTAACTTCCGGATTTTCCTGGCCTAATCCGGGTGTGGTGGGGCGATGATGTGGGACAGCAGCACGAAATCATTAGGTTCTCCTGCATCAAAGTTGGCAGGGCCGTACACTAGGCCCTTTATTAACACCTCTAAGATCCGAGGAGACATTAGCTACTTTGCATCGGAAAGCCAACATTAAAGGTCCAGATACATTTCCAAGTCTAGAACGTTTCAACTGGGTGTTTCCATTGTGCCAAATATCACACAGTGGGAATGAGAGGCAGTTACATGTGTTGCTTATGGGGCTTTTAGTGTTGAGAGTATGTTTGCAAAATCTACCTGTCCTTTTTTAAGCGTGCATTCCTTGCAGTCTCTCCATTCAAGAGGGGCAGCCGGGGTAGAAAGGTACAATTATAACTCCACATATTTCTATGTGGATATATGTACTTGTCGAGCTGTTTTATGTGGATTTCTGTAGTCATTTTTGTAGTGTGTATTCTCAAAAGCAAAACATTAACACATACTGCTGCCACCAAATATGCCTGAGAAGGTAAGTGGTCCAGTGCTTGCCTAGCAGACTGGTCGAAATCCTGTCTTCACCACTAACGTAGTGTGTGTGATCCCGGGCAAATCATTTGATCTCACTGTGCCTTATCCGTAGATTTTTTTTTTTTTAAACCATGTTTGTTTTTGGTTCTAAGGTATATAGGTAATTACGACCTAACATTTAACATCAATCGGTTAGGTACTGCATTTTACTTATGCACATGACTTACGGTTCGTTAAAGTTCCCATTACCTTCGAAGATTTTTGATTTTCGATTCCTTCCCTCCCCGCTCACCCTTTCTTTTGTCCTCCCATTCCGCATGAATTCCCCCCCCAACTTTAAGCACATTTTAGAGTCCAGATTATTGAAAAATGTGTGTGACCTGCTTCTGCCCTGATGATCTAGTAATTAAACCGAACACATCTGTGCAGTTGTTTTTAATTAACAAAGCAGGAATATTTACCTTTCCCCAGATGGACATAAACTGGACATGCTGCTGGTAAATGGCAGTAACTGAGCTTTTTTCAGATTCCTAATACCACATGTTCGTTGGGTTTGAAGGGTGTGGTTTTTTTTTTTTTTTTTAACCGTGGGTGTAGCGAGAGCAGATTTTATAGTACTTCAAGGTGTTGCGAGACGTGCGCCCGCCGCAGGCCGCAGATTCTCAAATGTAGGAAGGTCTGCCCCTGCTTCGGGAGTCAGGACGTCTCTTAGCTAGCCTTGCTTTCCCTCCCGAGAATCCCCAGTGGTCTGCACTCTGCCCCTTGGGTTCCTGATGCCTGTTAATCTAGTAAACAGTGGACCCATATGCAGACAGAAGTAAAAAACAAACCTTGGTGTAACGCATATATTTTCCCCTAGTTCGTACACGAGAACAATTGGGTGGGTGTTGGCAATAGAAGGCTGTGGAATTTTATTGCACACATTATGGTCATAACATCATAATTACAGTAACTATAATATGCTATACTTTTGGGCACCGGGCCATGAGGTTACCCCGTCTGGCCCGTGCTGCCACACCCGGGCTGGTTGCCGGCTGTCCAGGTTCCCCAAAAGGTTGTTAGTGGCAGCCCCTGTTTGCGAGGTTACCTACTATCTCTCTGTGGAAATGCTCCATTCCTGAAGCTGATAAATCTGTCCTGTCCTTGTGAAAAAGGTCTGGGTTGGCCAGGGTTATTGCGATGTGTTTTATGAACACGAGGCCCCTGGTTGCACAGAATTTTTCAATCCATCTATTCAGTTTCTTTCTAGCAGTGCCCACGGATTAGTAAGAATTTGCTCCCAGCCAGGTTTTCCTGGGTAGCATGGAAGAATTAGAATGTCTGTGTCCCTCCAGTGGTGAGCGATGCCTGCTAGCGAGGTACATATATCTTCTAATGTTCTCCTCCCCATGGATTCTAGGTCGTTTCCCCCAGGTGTATGACTAGGATTTCAGGCTAGGCCACTAAATCTGCCAATTTTTTATGGATGTCAGGCCGGCAGAGGCCCCTGTAACCCCACCATGAGGTGATGGTGTTTTTAAGTTGTCCCTTCTTTTGTTACTTCAGCCCATCGCCCTGTTCTGAACACAAGAGTGCCCTACTATCCAGGATGATTTTAAGGGTCTCCTGATCTGTTTGGGGGGAGAAGAATATGTTTTATATTAGTTCTGGTTTTATGTGTTTCTTGAAGCAATCTGGTTTCCATCCCCCCTATGCTTTTTACCTGTTGAGAACCCAGGCTGCCTTGCCATGCAGTTGTGACTGCACCAATTCTAAAAGAGTGGGTCCCAAATTCTTTTGGGTGCCATCCTGCTTTGTCAATGGCTTTTAACAGTATCCCCTTAAACTGATGATGACTCAGGGCGGATGAGTCTGTATCAATCTCCCCCCTGTAAGAGGATTCAATTCAACACTACAGCTAAGTCAACGCCTAGTCTATAATACTGAATGAAAACCCTTATTGATATATCTTTATGTCCAGTTCATGCGTTCTGGATGACTACCCCTGTATAACACCCCTCTCTCAGAATCCCCCTGACCCAAGAAGTAGTTCTGTTTTGCAAGTTAAAAGGTTTATTTGAGAAGTAAAGCAATATATATCTATATCACGCTTTATAATAAATTAATAATTGGATATCACACTTAATCTAGTATGATAAAGATTAACAACGGAGAATCTGGCACTAGCACACTTCTTGATAATCACTAAGGAGTTGACATGAAATGGATAAGATAGCAACAATACTTTTATGGTTTCAAATGGATGCAATGTGGAATGAAATGCAGTAAAGAAAATAACTTGATAGGATTTCAGCAAAGACAATGTAATCACTTTCTTGTACAATTCACCCCCCCTTTATGCAATGCAAGGAAATGGAAGGAAGGCACACAGTTCTCAGAAATGCAATTCAAATGTAATTCAGTTCACCCAGCAACTTAGACTACAGAAGTTTAAAACACAGGCAAAATGCTTTTATATGTGCTGGCAATTAAGTGAAAAATATGCTAAATTGCTTTTAATTCCCTCTAGGAGGTTCAGGGTGAGTGAAATCAAGTTAATATTAGTCCAGGCTCACTTTAGCAAGGATCTAGGAGTAATTGGTAGGTTAAACGAATTTTTGGCAAATGGAAGGGCAGCAGCAGCAGCAGATTTTTACACGTGAAGAAATTTGCAAATCGCGGTAAAATGTCAAATCGCGGCTAAATTTGCGAATGCGCCGAGCGCGATTACAGAGGAACTACAAGGACTATCACTATCGTTTTGGGGTCCTAAGAAAGCCTAGGATCTCAGCTTCCAGATAAAAGTTACTGCAAGTCTCTAGCACAAACGGTCACGGAGATATGAGCGATTTAAATAAAGGTCGTTTTTCAGATTTGAAATTTTAAAGTTCAAAAAGACAAGTGTAGCTTGCAACTAGAAAATGACAGGTGACAGCTTTACAAATGACAGGTGACAGTTAGGACACAGTTCTACTTAGATTAAAATAGGATTGAATTATATTATTTTAACTAAGAGATTGGTTCTGCACAGTTTGCTATGTACTCTCACTATATTCTTGAGTTAAATGGGCCTCGCCACGGATCTGGTCAGGTTTTAGACTGGACTCTGGTCTCTGCACTTCACAGTGATCTGGGTCAGCTCTGCTCTCTCTCTGGTTCTGGAAATTTGATAGATTTGAAGTCTCTGTCTGCTCTCTGAAGGTTGATGGAGGTAAAGTATGGATTTTCCCGGCAGAGCTTCCAGCTGCAAATGGATTTGAAGGTCCCTATCTGTCCTGTCTGTCTGCTTTTATGTGTTTTCAAAATGGGGGTGTGTGAGCAGCATCACTAGCCAGCCCCTCTCCACTTATCATTGGCCAAGCTTTCATTTCTCCCCTGATTGGGGGAGCTAAGTTGTGTCAGAGTGATGTCATTTTACAGCCTGCAGAAAGTCCACTCCTCCTGTCAACTTGCACACAAATCTAGATTTGAACCAAATACATATTTGCAGAGGTACATATTGTTTTAAAATCATATGCTCCCATCATTCATTATAGGAGGTATACCGTGTCCAAATCTGCTCTTCCTGAGAGCTTGCATTCAGAAATGGCAATATTTTGCACTTTTTAACTGGTTTGCGATACCGGACATTACCCCAAATTTACACACATGTGCGCAAGGAGTATGGACATTAGTTGATGAAGTGTCAGATTTTTCCCATGCACACATTTTGAGTAATATCCTCTTTTCCGCTAAAACTCCCCTGAACATACCACCGGTTCCAAAAACCTCTTAAAATGTGGGCAGAAAAATCACAAGAATTATGGTATAATTTATAAAATTTTCACATGTCCGCTCTGAGTTATTCATCTTTTTAGAGTTATGTTCTGGCCCCAAAGGGGTGTGGTTTTCCTCCAGCACAAGGTTGAATTTCTGGTTTTTCCAGTTCTGCCAAGCCAGCTTGCTCTCACAGGCAGTGCCCCTCCCCTTTGTCCTTCCAGGAGGAAGCTACATTTACGACATCTGCAATAAACCATCTGCCTGGGTCAGGACAGGGCTTTGTTCAGAGCTCCTGTATTCTGTGGGGGCTCCCCTTAATTCAATTATCAGAGGGATGGCATATCCTTAGTGTGGCCAGCAAAAGGCAGATAGGCCTGGGAACACAGCTGTGACTCAAGTTTCACTCCTGATGGGGGTAGTTGCCAGGCAGAATTCAGTTCCTTAAGCCAGGTTTCAGATAAAATGTCACTTTTTGTTCCCCAGTTTTCTGCATTCAAATAAAACTAAACATTTTTACATATGCAGCTAGAATGCTGATTCTAAGTTTAAAACTATGACATTTAAACAATTGCAACCTATGTGACACTCAAAGTAGGTCACTCAGTCAATTTAAACATTTAGATTTTTTTAGTGTCTTTCAGTCCACATTTACTTAAACTGCTGAAATCCACAGCTCAGCCAGTCTTGTTATAAACCTTCAAGTCACTTCAGAATATAACTTTACATTGGATCCACCTCTCAGTAAGTCTTTCTTTGGCATGTTTTGGGTTCATTTATTCAGTTTTCTACAAAAAAGTAAAATCTGGTGGTTTTAAAACGCCGGCTTTCTGATAGTGGTGAGTACTGGTACTGCACCCCTTTTTGGGATTTAAGAAAATGAATTCTCCACAGTTATGGGTTTGCTTTTGGCAATCAGCATTGCCACTCCCAATGGTTTCAGACTACTGTGTGGGTAGCCCAATGGTGGTTTTAGGCAGTGTCCTTCTCTGCCCATAACATCGGCAAAAATGAGCGGCAGCCTATTCTTCATGCATTTCCCTGTGCATTTTCTGGGAAGCTCTGGCCATCATGATGTTTTCCATGTCAGTACTGCACAGTTTTGAGGTAGGGCTTGGATGCGTGGATAAAAACATCCCACACCCCCTACCAGGGGGCCCTGTGAGCACTATAGATTGGTGATGCATACTGGGCAGTTGTTTACTTCGTCAATACAATGGATATTTACTTCCCTTATGGCTTCTGTTTTGGACTTCTGAACATCAATGGTGATGCTGTCTGCTCTCGCCCTTGTGTCCATCATCCCTAAGCCATTGTTGGCTTTGGTTCTTGACGCTATGAGTTTGCTCACCCTGAAGGCTCCAAAATATGCTAGCGAAAAGTCTGTTCTGAACAGCAAGGTTTCATAGGGGTGTGAACATGTGCCCTCTAATAAGCCTGTAATTTTAGTCCGTTTTTGGAAATTTAGCGGGCGTCTCTTGTCTATTTGGGGCCCTTCTAATTTTTTCCCCAGCCTTTCAATGCATATGAGATTAGTGATCTGCGCGTGGGATCAGAGTCTTCCTGCAGTCTTGAAAAATATGATACTGCTGTGAGTTCTCTTTGCCCTTTCTTTCTTAAATCCCTGACTGAATGCCCACCTCAGAAATCATTGATATCCTTTGTTGTCAACACCTCTACATGGTTAAGCCACCCACTTTAAGTACCGTTTGCAGACACTTACTATATTGAGAGGTTGTGTTGTCCGCCCAGGCTCTTGCCAGCTCTACAAGAAACCCTGTGTCGGGGTCTGTATTTTTCGCTGGCAGATTTTTACTACATTCACACGTGTTTGAGGTGTCTGTAGTATCAGGTTGAGCATCCCGGCCTGGCCTTTCCGCATTGGCGTTGATACAAATTTTATTTTTCTAGAATTACCCAGCAGTCTTTTGGGATCTGCCATCTTTTTCTGGGCATTGGGCGCCATTTGGTGACATTTTGTCCACTGAAGATGAGATAAAGCCTCTGCAATGTTATTGTCTGCTCCTGCAATGTGTTGTGCTCTGACCACGATATTCTCAGTGATTTTTGTGATGGCACTTAGAACTTTTAGTACCCGATGGCATTTGGTCGTTCTTCTCTTGATAGTTCCCACCACCGCCATATTGTCAGACTATGCAGTAATTCATGCAGTAAGCTCAGTGTTTGCTAGGCGCCTACCCCAGATGTGTAACGCTAACCAGATAGGTTTAATCTCTAAAAGAGTAATGTTTTTGGCCCACCTTGATGGGTGGCATGCTTCTGGCCACCGTCCGGCCACCCAATCTGATTCTAGGATGGACCCAAAACCCTTGTACCCTGCTGTATCAGTGAAGAGCACCCTTCTGTCACCTGAAATCAATGGCGTGCGCCAATGTGTTGTCCCTTTGAAGTTTGTGAGAAAGCCTTCCCAGATTTTTAAGTCTTCAAGTTTTCCCCCAGTCTAATGTGTAAATGGCGTTTACTGCATGTTTTTATCCTTGGTTCCAAACTTCTTGCGAACACATTTCCTTGTGGTATTATCCTAGCTGCAAAATTCAGACTACCAGCCAGGGATTGTATCTCCCTGACAGAGCTTTTTTTCATTTTTTTCCATTTTCTGGATTTTGTCTAACCGCTCACCTACTGTTGCGCTTGGGATTTTGCAAATCCCGGCTTCGTTATCGATTTCGGTTCGTGGGATGTTTTTTTGCATGCTTTTTTTACTGCAGATCTTTTTATGAAAAAAACAAATTGAATTTTTTATTTTTGGGGTGGTTCCCCCCCATACCCTATCCCCTTTAATTTTTATATATCCCCGAACACCCAATATATATATTACTTACCCGCCCCAAAAAATTTGATTTTTTTAATCAAAATAATTGCGGTTAAAAACCCAGTGAAAAAACATCTTGCGATGAAAGGACATCGAACCTCTATTTCAATCCCTAAGAAAATGTTAGTTGCTGGTTTGGTTGTTTAATCCGCAGTGGTATGCACCACTGTGCTGCCATCTTGATCATTTCTGACAGTCCCCTTTGGGGGTCACCTGCACCTGCTGGACCTACCAGCATGAAGCAATTGAAGACATCACTACCTGAGCTCCTGGTACCTGCTTTTGAAATACCCACTGAAAAATGAACTGAACTGTTCAAATAGTGCACATGATACTGTGCAGCCCATGGGCAGGCATCTATCCACATAAAACTGATTGTCAATAGAAACCGAGCCGTTGTTGTGAGGTTGGGTGGACTGGTAGCAGTCTGAAAGATGCATGTCTAATTTTGCCATCAGTGCCTTCTTGCCACAGTTCTGGACTACTCTCAGAGCTTCTTGGAAATGTGTGTAGGTCACTGCTGATTTGGCTTCTGGGGTTCAGTCATCGAGTGACTGGCCCCTTCGGTACGATACATGGTGTATCATTCTCATTTTGCCTGTTTCTTTTTTAGGAACTAATCCTAAAGGAGATACGTTATATTCTTTGAAGTGTGTTTGATCCCATGGCCCCCCTATTCTACCCAGTTCTAGCTCCTTATTCATTTTTGCCCTCATTATTTCTTGGTTGTCTCTTGCTGAGATTAGGTTTTTTGGTGATCCCTCTCCTTGAAATGGGATGAGGAAACCTTCTCTAAAACCTTTTTCTATTGCTGTGCTGATGTTTGTCTGGATAAGCCGCCAGCACTATCCTGAAACATTCAATGTTGATTGGGGTGGGGGGGGATCCTGACTGGTGCTAACTTAATCTTAAGCCCTGTATTATTGATTCCCTTTTTTGTATTTTTAACTGGCAGTCAGGTACAGTTGCTGTTCGGGTGGTCTCCCCCGCAGTTTGAAAAATTGTCTACCTGCACTCCTTGCACCATGCACATTGGCCTTTTCCATAATTTCAGCAAGTGGGAGCTTTGCTGGTGTTTTGTTTTTAAACTGGCTGTGGGTATTAGACTTAGCCCCCCGATAGCCTGCCCTACTTTGCTTACAGTTGTTGCCCCTTCTATTGTTTTAAGTGGGAGAAGTCCATGCTTTGAGAGGCCCTTCTGCCCCCTCCCTTTTCCACAATTACTATTGGTTCAATGGGTCCCCTTTTTTTCAATTATAACTATTGGTTTTATAAGAACCCTATTTTCAACCGCCACTATTGGCTGCCTGCTGTTTGTCCCTCCTTTCCCTCATCATTTGTTCAATTTTTTGCCGCTTTTTTACCTTTCTTGCTGCCCTTTTCTTGCGTCTGCTTCTTTGCCTCTGACTCTCCCTTGGATTTCTTTGGTGCTGGAGGGGCAACTTCTCCCTCTTCTGTGTCTGCTTCTTGCTCTGGGCCAACCATAGTGCTCAGCTGCCTCCTCTGCCAGTCCTAGCAGCTGTGATTTCTTTTTTTTGGTAATTTCTTGGGTTGCATGATTAATTTTTTTGTGCCCCGTGTTCAGGGTACTGATTTTGCAGTTGCAAATCGATTCACGAGTTGTGTTTTATTGTGTTTTGTAGATTGTAAAGCTTTTAACATGCAATTAGAGAGATGCCTACTTGATAAGTGTTTGGCTTTTGCTTTGTGTTGTCCTGCTTCCAAATAACACATCTCCTAGCCTCTTAAACGCACTCCCGTGAGATTCTCGACAATGGTTAAAACTTTCTTGTGCCCCCGTGTTCAGGGTACTGATTGTGTCTCTGAAAACTTGCTTCACGCTAATGCTAAACAGGTTTTTTGCCCCTGCTTTGTAATAGCGTTTATTCGCCATTCTGCTTGTTGCCAGGCAACCCCCACCGGGGGTAATGAACGTCTGCAGCCTGTTCCCCGCTGCTCCGCTCGGAGTCTCCTGGCCAGGTTATTGTGTCCCTGCCACGCGGCACTGCCACCGCCTCAGTGTTACGGTCATGCTGTGACTCGCGGCTGGTGCAGAGACATGTTTGTTCTTCCTGTTTCTTCTATGGTGACATGGTGCTCCTGGCGGAGCTCCTTCCTTGTAAGTGGGTTTCGGCCGCTCCTTGCCTTGCAGCGGGCCCTTTGCCCCCGACGGGGAAATGAGCTGTGAATTGCCCAACAAATGCGGCGGCTCCGAAATCTTTCTCTGGAACAAAGTAGTGAAAAACTCACGTTACCAGCAGAAGCCGATCAATGCTCAAAAAGAAGCGATTCTGCGTGCGCAGTGTGTTCTTGCTTCTATTGGACCCAGGGGCTGGCCCTGGGTCTTTGTTGTGCCTGTGTGGAGCCAAAGGCATCCGCACCCTGGGGTGCTTAGCTCACTTTGGTCCCTGCCCGTTTTCTCCTTCCCTCAGGTGCTTAGAACCTCATTGGGTGTTGCTTACACCTTGCCGTTCATTCTTCCTGTTTGTGCTGGCATCAGTGTGTCTGCCCTCGGGGGAGACCTGCAAGCGACGTAGGGGGAGCAGGCAGCCTCGTGGGTTGTCTGTGGTCAGGCTACCCCCGCCCATGCCCTCTCCCCGATCTGTCTGCCGTGGGGCACAGGTTACCTGCCCCCGCCTGGTACCCTTGCGGCGCTGGCTAGAAGGTTATGATAAAGAGACAGGAAACCTGCACCCTGTTGCAGCTGCTTCCCTAATCCTCGCCATGGATGCGTGGTCTCCTTTTCGGGCTGTTGGGGCCCCTTCCATCTTTCTTCCTCCCTAAACCACCAACTGTCTTGACACCCGATAAGAACTCGGTTCCTTACTTTCTGGTGCCAGAGATGGTTGCTTTATTGCGTTTCTCCGTTCTTCCTTGGTTTCCTGCCCTTAACCCAGCTATCGCGCCCTGTTTTCTGGTGCCCTCTCATTTCCCTGGGGGCGGTTGTGCTGCTATTTTTGCTCATCAGTGACCAGGCTTCCTGTTGTTCACATTTGCAATTCATGGTGACATGTTGCGGCATGTAATACTGTAGAGTGTCCAAGACATGGCTGAGTCTGCGTGCGTGTTTTCCCTGGAGCAGCAATGGATTAGCAGGAGCTGAAAGCATCTGTGGGTATGTAGCATCACCCAGTCAGGAGGCGCTACCTTTGTGGCACGAAGCACTACTGCATGGCATGACGCCAATCTCTTCTCCACACAAGATGACTGTCTGTTATGTTACTTTTCATTTATATAGCGCCTTATGTACCATTGATATAGTCTCAAGGCGCTGGTAGGTTGAACGCCCTCGGGAACTGAAGTTCATGTCAGTAGAGAGTCAAAGGTGCGTGTGAGCACCGGGTATGTGTGCAGCTGGTGTGGTATTCATGTAGTAGCTGCTTCATAGCAGTAAGTGTGTTGGTTGAGAGATCAAGAGTATGTGTTCGTTCTGGCCGGTTTTTATCCAGACCGGTTCTGGCTGTGTTAGGCCTGAGGAGAACGCCTGGCTGGAGGGGTGTGGAAACCAGCAGTGTTTAGTTAGGGTGATGAGGAGTATGAGGCAGATGATGGTATGAGAACAGCTATACCGAATGGTGTCATAGTGTCTGTGTTCTAGTTGAATGGTGGTGTAAGGAAGAGAGTAAGCATGGTGATGCGATGTGATATGATGGTTTATATGCTCTTTCAAACGTTGCGTGCACTCCAATCCATTCCATGTATGACGCGCACTTCTATGTGCTCCTGTCAGTTCCGTGCACTCCAGTCCGCTCCTATGTTGTGACCCATTAAGCTTCAAGATGTGTCCTGCACCAAAGCATCTCAATTGGGGGAGCACCCTGGTTTTTTCCCCTCA
This sequence comes from Ambystoma mexicanum, assembly GCF_040938575.1. Lineage (NCBI taxonomy): Eukaryota > Metazoa > Chordata > Amphibia > Caudata > Ambystomatidae > Ambystoma > Ambystoma mexicanum. The sequence goes on along the minus strand of NC_090935.1, from coordinate 51,672,366 downwards.
AACCAGAGCAAGGATGCCTACTTCTCAATGGGTGAAATTCTAAGCAGAAAAAAGTAGGTAACCCCAGCCTGTACAGGCCCTGCTACACAAAGTCCCAACTGAAAAATATGCTTTATATGGATTAAATTCTGTATTCACACTTTACAGCAATGCCAACCACGGGGTTTAGTTTATTAAAAAAAAAATCCATACTTTTTTAAAATACTTTATTTTTGTATTTCAACAACCAAACGGAAACCTACAAATCTATGATGTCGGCTTTAACGAGTGTGAGGTTAGTAGCCACGTGCATTTAGGACCATTATTTACACTTTAAATCAAGCGATATATATCGCGCATTTGGCAAAGACGCAAAACAAATGCTGCCCCTTGGCTAGATTAAAATGTCTGCCCGAACAGTTCCTAGTTGGAACTTTTATTTATGAACTACTAAGCAAGTTGTCCCTCACAGCGCTGTAGACGACTTCTGCTGAGGGGGTGGTGTCTCTGTGCGGGGAGGTATATTATATTGGCAGGCTTAAAGACTATTTGCCCTAATGTCCCGAACTCGGGGAAGACTCTTAAAAATTCCCAGCTGCTGCCCCAGGAAGGTTTTTTGTTGATATTAAGTGCAAGTGATACCGGAAGCGGCCCTTGGTGACTTGCCCGATGCTTGTTGGCTGCTCAGCCTGATTTTTTTGTTTTAATTCTTTAAACTTTTGTTTATTGGCAGAAGGTTAAGACCGGTGCAGTACAGAAATAGCAGAGACAATCAAGCATCATAATAGCGTACAGAGACATTACATCATAACCATTTCAGACCTTCCGGGGTGAGGGGAAGTTACCAGCATAGAAAAGCATAAACGTCACGTTCCTCATGGCGAGTTGGGCTGGGCAGGTGGAGCTCCAATCAACCTCGTCTCTACCATTCAAGAAAGTGCAGAACTCTGATGGGGCGCGATGGCAAGGGCAGGGATCCGAAATACTCTTCTTCGCTCCTTTGTACCCAGGTGAGGGCTTTCAGCCACATTTGGCAATGCATATTGCAATACTGGAAGCAGCGCTTCCAGTATTGCAATATGCATCTTTTGGGGACAACACTACTTACATTTAGAAATTTTGACATTTTCCTTTCATTTTCCCCAACCCAAATTCCGAACAATAGGGCTAATGGGTCGAGGTATGCTGGTGACCCAATTATTTCTGAGAGCGCTTTGGCCACTTCCACCCAAAACGACTTGAGCGCTGCGCAAGACCAAAACATGTGCATATGATCTGCCTCCCCTGATCTACATTTCGGGCATGTGTGAGTCAGGGTGCGTGTGAATTTCGCAACTCTATGCGGTGTATAATAGAGCCTGTTGAGGAGTTTGTATTGTATACAGCAGAATCTGGCACTAATGGAAACTTTGCGCGTGTGTGCACACATTTTGCTCCACAGATCCTTCGTGATTTCCGTTTCGAGCTCCCTGGCCCATGGCTTCCCGTGGTTTGAAGGATATATTCACTCTTTTTTCCAGCTGCATTTTGTACAGAGAGGATATTATGCCCCTACTGCCTGCAGAGTTTGCTATGTATTGGAGTTCAAGTGAGTCTGGGTGTTAGTCTGGGTAAGAAGGCCAAATTGCCCGTATCGCTGCACTGAGCCTGTAATATTGCAGCATCTCGAGTGCGGAGTTGGAGCGTTCGGGCCGCCATGTTTGACGGGTGATAAAGGTACCTTCGGGGAATAAATCGGTCAGGGCTCGATAGCCCAGGTTTTCCCAGTATTGCGAGAGGTGCTGGTCATGTGTGGGGGGGGGGCCCGGGAAACTGCCATATGGGGAGCCACTTATAGTATGGGTATTGTTCATGATTAAAGTGCAGAATACTCTTCCACGCTCTGATCGTGGTGGCCACCGGATCTGATGGAGCGTCTGTCTGGAGTGTGTGGTGAAGTAGCAGGGTCATGATGTAGGTCCCAGCCCGCTAGTTTCTCTAATTTTACGTATGGGGGCGGGTTTAGGTGTGTACCAGTGGGTAGCATGCTGGGCCTGCGCAGCATTCCAGTATAATACTAAATCTGGGGCTGTAAAACCCCCTTTTTCATATGGTAAGGTCATCTGTAGCCACTTCTTGCAGACCTCACCGGAGTGCCACAGAAATTGGGCGAACTCAGAATGGATCCGCTTGAAGTATTGTCTACCGGGCCACACAGGCACGTTAGCAAAGATGTAGAGGAGCTTGGGGACCACTAGCATTTTTATTAGAGAGAGTCTGCCCGCAAGGGATAGTGGGAGATTGCGCCCTTTGAGCATCTTGGACTCAATGAGCTGTGCTGTTGTCTCGTAGCCAGCAAGGAAGCTCTGGTTAGCGACACATACACCCCTAGGTATCTGATGCCGCCCGGGGACCAGCGTAGGGGGTATTCGGACACCGGTTGCTGAGTTGCAATAGTGAGAGGAAACATTTCTGATTTAGAATAGTTAATAGTGAAACCGGAGTATGTGCCAATTTTAGTTATGTCTCGGATGATCGGGTCTAAATATGTGGACGGGTTTCTGACAAGAGTATGTCGTCCGTGTCTAGTGAGATGATTTCCGGCGTGTCCTGTAACCTAATGCCCTTATTGGTATATTGTTCCCGTACGTGGTCAGCCATAGGTTCAATGGCAAGCGCAAAATGCTCCGCCTGATTTTTGCTGACATGGGAGCGTTTTGTAATTTTTGGTTGCGACCTTTCCTTGCTAAAGACGGCGTTTGTCCTCCCGGTCACTGTGTGCAGCGGGCGGAGGTGGTAAGCCTTGTCCAAGTCCTCAGAGAGGCACTTGTTTCTGGAAGACCTGAGGCAGTGATCCTGGCACCTTTCATCTTCCTCTGGGAACGGGGGAACGGGCCTATCTCTGGGGAGGGGGGGTGCAGGGTGTTAGTAGTTGCCTCATGCGTTCTTGCTCTCCCTCCTGCACACAGGGCTCGTCAATCATGGCAGCTCTTCCTCGAGGTTCCTGATCGTGCCCAGCTGTCGTGCTGTGTGATGCCCTCTCCCACCTACACAGGACAAGCATGCACGCCTGAGCAGAAGAGAGCTAATGCTACACCATGATGTGCTCCGACTAGCCAAGGGCTCTGCAACCTGCTGTAGTCCAGAACCTCTGCAGAGTCCAAGCTGGCAGACCAGAGTAATAACTGGAGTATGAAAAGAAACGCGCCTTCTACACAATGAAGGCATGGTATGGGAGGTGGCGTATCTGAGCATGTATATCCGTGACTGCTGCTGTGCACTCTGCCTGGAATTCATATCCCCAGTAGAGCGGCGGCAGAACGGCTGCTAGAATGTGGAGCCTGAGGCTTGATATGAAGCAGGTGGGCCATGGATGCATTACCAGCATCCTTGCGCACAGTGACCTCCTGGGTGGGCATCCTTGCGCTCAGTGCCATCCTGGGTGGGCCATAGCGCACAGTGCCCTCCTGGGTGGGCATGGATGCATTACCAGCATCCTTGTGCACAGTGCCCTTCTGGGTGGGCCATGGATGCATTACCAGTATCCTTGTGCACAGTGCCCTTCTGGGTGGGCCATAGATGCTTGCGCACAGTGCCCTCCTGGGTGGCCCATAGATGTATTACCATTTTGCTTGCGCACAGTGCCCTCCTGGGTGGCCCATAGATGTATTACCAGCATGCTTGCGCACAGTGCCCTCCTGGGTGGGCCATAGATGTATTACCATTATGCTTGTGCACAGTGCCATCCTCGGTGGGCCATAGATGTATTACCAGCGTGCTTGTGCACAGTGCCATCTTGGGTGGGGCCATAGCGCACAGTGCCATCCTGGGTGGGGCCATAGCGCACAGTGCCCTCCTGGGTGGGCCATGGATGCATTACCAGCATTCTTGCGCTCAGTGCCATCCTGGGTGGGCCATAGCGCACAGTGCCATCCTGGGTGGGCAATGGAAGCATTACCAGCATCCTTGCCCCTGGTGCCCTCCTGAGTGGGCCATTGCGCACAGTGCCCTCCTGGGTGGGCCATTGCGCACAGTGCCCTCCTGGGTGGGCCATTGCGCACAGTGCCCTCCTGGGTGGGCCATTGCGCACAGTGCCCTCCTAGGTGGGCCATGGATGCATTGCCAGCATGCTTGCGCACAGTGCCATCCTGGGTGGGCCATGGATGCATTGCCAGCATGCTTGCGCACAGTGCCATCCTGGGTGGGCTATAGTGCACAGTGCCATCCTGGGTGGGCTATAGTGCACAGTACCCTCCTGGGTGGGCCATAGATGTATTACCATTATGCTTGCGCACAGTGCCATCCTGGGTGGGACATGGGTGCATTACCAGCATGCTTGCGCACAGTGCCATCCTCGGTGGTCCATAGCGCACAGTGCCATCCTCGGTGGTCCATAGCGCACAGTGCCATCCTGGGTGGGCCATAGCGCACAGTGCCATCCTGGGTGGGCCATAGCGCACAGTGCCATCCTGGGTGGGCCATGGATGCATTAGCAGTATTGCGGATTTAATCTCCTGGGCCACTGTTGGAAGTTCACGAGCTGCTCCCCAGTTCTCGCGCCTCCACGCGAGCTCCTTCATGTCATGGCGGCTATTGCTAATGTCCGCACAGGATGGATTGAACACGTAGTCCTGCTGCTCTAGGGTCCGTCCTAGATGCAATGTGCTGCGCCACTACTGTGCGCTACTCGGGGATTGCACGCCCGTCTCGTCACCTAACATTTAGTGTTGCTTCGTGTTGGATGTTTTTGTGCTTTTGTTTCGTTATGGAGATGATCTGTTCTGTAGCCCGTGGGAGATGCATTACACGGGGCACACTTTGGTTATTTCTTGGTAGCTTCAATAGAGGTGTTCTTGTGTATAGTGTAAGGTGGTCTGTGCATTGACTTGAAACCGTGAAGTAAACCGGCGACCTCCCTTTGAGCGTGTTCCGCCCCAGACCGGGGGTGGCTGCCTGCCTCCTGCCTCCTGGGGTCACGTGTCGCACGAGAGGGCTTAATCACCCAAACAATGTGTCGGAACTAAGCATTGGCCTTTGATAATGAACCAATTGCATTAGATTGGGATGCAACTCATTGAACAGGATATTTTAGTTCTCTGAACTTTACCCTCTGTTGAAATGTAACTATGCACATTGACTTTTTAGGTTCATGGGGGATTGTAGAGGGTTGGCACATTTGTAGGAGTTGTAGTATTTTGACTTTTCAGACCATATTTGATTATAATCTGCAACACTACCAATGAGTGGATGGCCATACGGGATAGTAAGACCTTGAAGGTGATGCCGGCTGCAATACTGGTCGGGGAGGATAGCTCAGGGGCAACACGTTTGTCTTAGAATCAAGACAACGAAAGCATAGCAACACAGGTTCAAATCATGGTCTCCCGCTTATGATTCGGTATTGATTGCGTCATAGAAGTACAATTCATAATATTACGAGCGGGTAAAAGTTGAAGAATTTTACATCTCATTGATAATCGCTAGTATTTCTTGGTCGGTCGACAAACGTTGGCTTCTGATGTCTGGCCTTTATTTTTGAAAAAGGATGGCACACTTTGTGCTGCCTGTGGCATATGCCAGCAGTAGATTTCTTTAAGACATGTTAGGAATGGAGACCCTGACTTGATCAACAGGAGATGAAAGCAGCTACTGGCTGTCGATCCGTCCTCGCTCAGTGAGCAGGGGCTACTTCTGGGCAATGCTGCAGGGCCTCCCAAAGCAAGGCAGGGTAACTGCTGGTACCATCCTGCAGGCCCAGGAGAGGGGCAGCTCCTTCCCCCAAGCCTGACCCCTATCCTCCTACACAGACACCCAGTTTCTTTTACTACAAAGCAAGGGAAGGGTGAGGTGTGAACAATCACCTCACCCTTCCACAAAGCAACAGGGTGCTAAGCACCCAGAGGAAACCAGCAGTCAGGCAGGGGTAACACAATGTCCTGGCCTCCCCAGGGGTGTGGGGGGGGCGCGGCAGACAGTCGGCTACTGCCGGCCTGGGGGTTGGGTTTCAGCCCCCACAGCTACACATCAAAGACCCAGGGCTACCCCTGGGTCTTATAAAAAGAGCTGCACAGCTCACAAGAAATACAAACTGTTTGTAGACCCTGAAAGTGCATACAGTCAGGAGGTTCACTGTTAACTCAGTCTCTTTCCATCCCTTGCTTCTTTTCCACAAACCTCCCCCTCCTCCCCCATAGAAAAGAAAGGAGAAGAACAAAGGAAGAGAAAAACAGGACACTGTACGGTGACCACAACAAGTCGTGGAACAAGAAGGCGGCACAGGCCAGAGGGGGTAACCTCAGGACCCAGTGCCCAAACGTATGATATAAGGATATGCGATTTATTGTTTCCATAACCATATCTGTACCAATAAAATCCTATGTCCTTTTATTGCCAGCACTTGTAACCTGTGCGGTCCATCTTTTTCTCCAGGGAGGGGAGGGTTGGTTATGGTACTTGCATGCATATGGGTCCAGCAGTTAAGGAAAAGGATGCTTGCTTGGCTACCCAGAGAGTCCCACTCGGTACCAGGCTCTTTCTTGATCAGTCTTCCCTGCACTGCCTCCTGGCCTACCACACACTTAGGGGCTGTAACTGTAACCCTACGGTCTCTTGCTCTCATTGCACTACCCAGAGCCGCGCTGCCCTGGCTGCACTTATTCAGAGCATTAGAGCCCTGTTTTCCCCTGCACTCTCCCTTGCACTAGCCCCTCAATTCCCCCTTGCACTTCTTGTTCTCGCACCTACACGATCTGAATGACACGAGGCCTAGTAAGATCGTTTTTTTTTTTTTTTTTTTTTTTTTTTTTATTTAGAGTGTAGTTTTTTTAGTTTCATTTAAAACTTTTAACACACTTTCCAATTCACTTCAGTCCGTCTCTTTTCCTTTCTTTTCCTCTCTTGATGCAACCGGGTGAATTGCGGATTCCCTCTGCTAGGTCGTTATTTTTTATCATTGAGTATTTTATCCAGAAAGTTTATACCCGCACATGAGAAACGTGGATTGTGTCCTTGGATAAAATAATCCCATCGTTCCTCATCGTTGCATTGGGTTGTTGTTGACATATATTTAGATAACAAACGCTTTCTGTCCTTTGAAACGGCGGTGCAGTTCATCAAGAGATGTACCGGAGTCTCTAGTTGCGACTCTACTTGGCAGAACCTGCAGCGACCCTCGTTAACGCCTCTTCCTCCAGTTCTGTGTTTATATTCATTTGTTGGATAGACTCCTAATCGAATTTTTAGTAGTGTTGCTCTATGTGTATATGATGGAAATTTTACTAGGTACTCAGGAAGCATATTTCTTTTTCTATGTTCGACTGCTATGGTGTTTATATTCGATAGCTTCATTTTGGCTTCTCTTGTAGCAATCCAGTCCTGTCTCATGAGCTTTTCTTTTACTTTGCTGGGATTGGTAATCAGTTCTTCTTTCGAGGAGTCCATTTTTGTTAGTACCTGGGACCATTCTCTTTTCCAATGATTAAGGTAGATTGAGCTTTTGTCTACTCCTTTAGTTGCCAGTAGTTTGTAGCTATCAGCCGGACTGGTTTCACATATTTTCCTCAATAAGCATAATGATTTCCATTTCATTGTAGCTTCGAGTGACTCGAGGCCCAGTTCTGCTCTAATCGCCACTATCGGAGTACACCTTGGAAGCTTCAATACTGGTTTCCAAAACCCACTTTCCAGTTTCGACCATAGTTTGTGTGTTAGATTCAGACCAGCTTCACTTCCGTATGCTAAGGAGGGCAGGACTTTTTGAACATAGAACAATCTTACTGGTACCAGTGAAAATTTTCCGTATTTGCCGTCCAGAACCCTTCCTTGTGCACTTAGATTTCTGACTTTTACTAGCAGAGTTTCTATCCAACTCTTTTCCACTGTCGAGGAGTTGAGTCCAATTCCTAAGTATTTTATCATCTGTATTCGTTCGAGAGGTTCTCCTTCTATATGCCATTTAAATTTTTTTCTTATGGCGTTGTTCTTGCCGTTTATAGTCAGGATCTTTGATTTTCCCACATTGATCGTCAAATCATTTTTTTGCATGTAGGTTTGTAGGTTGTTTATAAGTCGTTGCAGCCCTATTCTTGTTTCATCTAGTAATACTATGTCGTCAGCATAGCATATTATCGCCACTTCCTGATTATTAATTTTTGGACTGAAGTGTCTTATACATGAAGTGATTTCTGGAATATCGGCTATGAACAATTTGAACAGTGTTGCTGCAAGCGGACAGCCTTGCTTCACTCCCTTGTTAATACTGATGTTGGCCGTCAAATCTCCTCGATCGTTTACTCTGATTTGGGTAGTCGTGTTTTGATGTAGCGCCCTTATCGGGTTCAGTAAGTCCGCAGGACAAGACCAGGATTTTAGTTTTTCCCATAACTTTCTTCTGTTGACAGAGTCAAATGCCTGACTTAGATCAATAAAAGCCAAGTGTAGTTCTTTTTTAAATTCTATTGCATTGGTTTTTAGCATGGATATTATAAATAGGTTTAAATCCGTTCCTGTACGCTTTGTGAACCCTGTTTGGCGCGGGTCGATGATGTTGTTCGTCTCTGCCCATTTTGTCAGATTTTTCTGTAAGTCTGCTGCAAACAGTTTTCCTGTTGTTGCTAGTAGCGAGATAGGTCGATAGTTTGAAGGCAAATCACGTTGACCCTTTTTATATATAGGCACTGTTCTACTTTTTGTCCATGTTTCTGGAATCTTTCTTTTTAGTACAATGCTAGTGAATAAGATGTTTATTATCACTGCCCATGATTTTGGATCTTTCTTCAAATGGATATTCGTCAGCCCGTCTGGTCCTGCCGCGGAGGAATCTTTTAATTTCCGAATTGCAGTTTCAATTTCCCCTTCATCCATCATGTTCCTCCAAGGAAGTGTTGAGATCTCGTCTGGTAAATCTACATCGTCAGCTCTGGCAGAGAAGACTTCAGTATAATGTTTAATCCAATCGTTCTCGGAGACCCCACATATAAGTCTACTTCGATGGTTCAGGGTGCAGTTATTTATTAGGTCCCATGTTTCTCTGGTGTTGGACTTTTGTAGGGAGTTCACCATTAATTCCCCTTGTTCTTGAAGTCGTCTTGTTTTAAAGTCAATGAGCCAGTTTTTATATTGATTTCGGTGTATTTTGATATTCCTTTGCTTATCTATTTTTGAATTTTTTTTGCTTTTTTTGCTAGCTCTTATTTCTTTTCTTAGTTGTTTCCTCCTTTCCACTAGTTCACTACTGTACTTATGCTTATATGTTAAAGCATCGGATTTAAGTCCTGACCTTGCTGTTTTATAGGCTTCTAATAGTGTTTCGTAGTTGAGATGGCCCGTCACATTGTTATCAGCTTCTACGAAGATCTCTTTCAGCTTTAGGATATTTTTCGTTGTTAGCTTTAATCGATTTGCCGATGGATTTAAGTCCAGAGTTGAGCTGTTTCCCTGAGATTTTGTAATTTTCTCTCTCCTCCATGAAGTTTTAAGGATGTTATGGTCACTGACATTTTGTTGTAAGATTTCAAAATTTTCTATTTCCAACATCAGGGGCAGCGAGACCCAAATGTAATCAATTGTTGTAGATGCTTGTCCATTCGACCACGTGTGTTTCCCTGGAATATCGCCACGCGTTTGACCATTTAACATATGCAGGTTGAGGCCTTTTGCCGTCTGTGCCCATCTGGCTACATTGGAATTTCCCGTCTGCAGATCATCTATCCGCGGGAGTCCGTTATTTGTCAGACATTTTATATTTAGATCACCACATAGGATTATTTGGCAGATGGAATTCTGTTCCCTTCTTTTGATTATTATGTCTGTAATTGCTTGAAGGAACTGGGAGGTTGATATTCCTTTTGAATTCCAATAGACGTTTATCATTAATAAGGAGGCCGTTTCCACATCCTTGGAGTCATTGACGGTTTCTAGCAGAGTCCATTGTATTAGGTGGGTTACATTACCTTTTTCCTTGATCCGCCAGCCACTTCCTTTTCTTATTAGTGTGATTAGGCCGGCATAGGGTCTCCCGTTTCTTTCTTTTTTTGCGGGGTTCATGGCGATCTCAAAGTTTCTGCATGCTGGCAATTCGCGTAACCAGGTCTCCTGTAAACATATTAATGTGGCATTGTTCAGATGTGGATTCTCCTTCGTCATCAGGTGCTTGAATCCCCTCGTATTCCAAGATAACAGTGATTCCTCGATTTTTGCATCCAACTGTCTTGGCTATCGTTCGTTTCCCTCTGAGGATAGGGAGCCTGCTAGCCAAGTCCAGTCTTCTTGTAGCTCAACATTCCTTTTCAAACTGTCTTTTCTGTCTTTGTTTGTTTTTCCTCTTATGCTGACGTCGTTTTTCGCCAGTTCTTCGAGTTCTCTCTTCCTGTTTGTCACTGTTATTTTGAAATTTTCTTTTGACATTCTGTTTGTTCCCTTTTGTCGTACTGGAGTTTTTGAGGCTCTTTTGTGATCACGATGTATTTGCTCTTTTGCGATATTGTCAACTTGTTTTAGGTTATTTAAGACTTCTCGAATCTCGTAACCTCGTTTCAACAACTCTTTGCCGTCTTTTAGGATTGAATCTTTGAGAGTTCTTGATTTCAGGTGTAAAGCGACTTTGTCCACACGATCTTCGTCAATGTATTCGACCACCGCTATATCTTCGTTTCTTACCTTTCTCAATTTGTCCACACAATGAAGCAGGGCAATCACGTTTTTCCGATTTAGATTTTTTCCTTCGTTTTCCTCAAGCAAATTTTCCACCAGCACCTTTATTGGAGACTGGACTCTTTCGTTTTGCTGATTTTTTGTATGCTTGCAATCCTGGTCACTTGACTGTTTGTGTCTCGGGTGCTTAGGGTTCCATGAGTTATGCGATTCTCCCGTGAGATCGCTCTTGGTCTTTGCTTTTCCAATCAAGATTTTTTCCCTATTCATTCTGTTTCTTTTTTCATCGAGAGTTAGAAATCCTGGGCTGTCGTGGTAATCGTCATCGTCCGAGTCCCAGTTTGAACTTTCATCGTTCTTTTTTTTATCTCCCCTGCGTAGTGGACTAACTTCGTTTAACACTTGACATGGAGACTCACCCACTTCCGATATGTTTTGCCTGTATTTTGCCTCCACCTCTTCAATATAGAAGGAGACATCCTCGATCAGATCTCTTGAGTTGTCTTCCGACTCTAGGCTGCTTTCTTCATCCTCGGTGATCAACACTACATGCCTTCCCATTTGTTTGGGAGACGGTCGAGATGTAGGTTCAGATTCGCTGCTTAAGGTTACGTTTTCCTTTTCACTTTTTTGATTTATATTCCTGAATATTGGCCGTGTGCCTTTTATAGATCCCTCTCCTTTTTTTGAGCTTTTCCGAGTTCTCTTGTCTTTGGCCTCTACAGTTTTGGTTATTCCAAGTATGTTTTTTGATGTATTTGTGGCTTCGACCGTGATTTTGCGTTGGTTCACCTGCCTTTGTTTTGGCCCAAACACGGGAAAGTGTACAAGTTTGTTAAATTTGTTTTTCTTACAAGGATCAATGTCTCTTGTTTCAACTAAGAGCTCAACGTCTCGTTTAGACATGTTGTCGTTTCTCGGATCTTCAACGGGATCGTCAGCTATTGATTCCTTTCGCTTCGTGTTTTCACTGGTGCTGCTTGGTCGAATTCTTGCCTCATCTGGTTCAAGCACACTTGTTTTTGATGACGTAACTTTATTCAATTTTACACTGTGAGTTAGAGCTGGGCGGTCTTCTTGATTTTCTTTGTCGATACTCTCAATATTTCTTATGTTGTGTCTATTTTCTGCCGTGGTTGTTTGTTTAGAGGTATCTACCGGGCTCGGTAGATTTTTATTCCTCTCTGCAGACTCAGTGGATTTCCGCATCCATTTTAATGAGTCTAATAAGGCATTAGTCAAGATGTCTTTTTCGTGCCTGTCTCCACTTGCCAGATCGAACAGTCTCCTTTGCCATGCTGCTGAGGTTTCTGCTTCTTGATTTAACCTCGCTTCCAGTTTCAACGCTGTTATTTCCAGAGCGGTTAGCTTGGTGAGCATTAAGGCTACAAGAGCGTTGTTGTCCTTTACGTTTTCGCTGATGGACTCGTACAGTTTCATGTATGGGGCTAGAGAGATTGTTAGTGCGGCCATTATATTATTCTGCAGTTGTGTTCCTATATGTGGGAATGAGGTTTGACCTACAACCACTTCCTCGTTGGTGTTTGTGCTCTCTTTAGTATTTCCTGTTTTTTTTTCATTACTCTGCGCGCTAGTGGTAGCTTGAGTCTTTCTTTGTGGTGAGCGTTCGTCTGTTTGTGTTGCGCTACATCTCATCGTGGGATTTTCGCCCATCTTGTCCCCTTGTTTCATTTGGGCGTCAAGGACACGGCGCCTTTTTTCGAATGTTGAATGCAATGATCTTTTGTCGTTTGGTGAATAAGTCGATAGGTCAGCGTCATCAAAATTAAGAAAATACTGAGTTCTTAAAGCCCTACACGGGGTCTTCTCAGGTCGCAGTCCATAGGCGCCGGTCGTTATTTTGGATCTTGATCCTAGGTCTTTCGGTTCGCATCTCCCAGGAGAGGGACTGCTTTCCTGGCAATGTTTTAATCTAACACCTGATGTTGTTCTCTTCGGTGTGTTTCCTTCCATTGTTTTAATAAAGTGTTCTCTCCATTCGTGTTCTCCGATCTCTTCAGCAATTGAGTTTTCCTGACCACCATTTTTAACAAAGGGTCTTTTCCCAATTAAGGGTGAATGTAGTTTTTTTTTTGCTGACTGAGGAAACTGATTTGTCAGTCTGTGTGGGTCAAACCCTTCTTTCTGACTAGGTCCACTGTTCAGTAGGCTTTGCTTGATTAATGATTCCAGTTTTTTGTAATCATTCTCGTTAGGTCCGGCTTCCGTTTGAGTCTTGTTGTTTGATTGTTCTTCAGCGACAATCAAGACATCATGTGAGATTGTGCTGTTGTCGTTCTTCTGGTTCTCTCCTTTTTCACTTGTTGATAGTATTTCGGACGCGTCTGAATACACTGATTCGTCCAGATCTTTATTCTGTGCTTGTGTGACTAATTCAGTGTTGTTTGCACTGGTGCAATCTATTTCTCTGATAATCAGTTGTTTGTTATTTTTTGGATATTGCTCTAACAGAGTTTCTGCAGGCTGTACTCCCTCATGTTCACTGATTGTTGATGTTTGACTGCCCTCATTCCTTTCTTCCACGGGCAGGTTTGCTCTCGTTTCATCGTCTTCCGTTCTTAATTCTATTTCATTTTGCTGAGCTTCCAGCAGCAAACCTAGATCTGTTAGTTCGGCGTCTGTTACGTTTAGAAGTTCTACTGTCATTGGTGTTGTTGGATCAGGGTCTTCGCAGTGTGATTCCTTTACAATTATACACTGTAGTGCTGCTGCGTTTTTGCCTATGGATAAAGGTTGTGTTTTATCTACACGCTCTGAAGTTGACCTTTCTTTATCTAAATTCTCACAAACAGTCTTTCCTTCGTCCTGATTTTGCGTGAATGTATTTGTGAGTGCAGATGAAGATGTCGGTTTGAGTGGGAAGATTTTCAAGTCTAGTTTGGTTGCAAGCCTCCTCTGTTCACTCCCTCCCATCTCTGTGGTTTCTAGGTTTCTGGGCGATTCGATGTTTGCGAGTATAGGAAAGGCACCAATCTTACCTCTTTCTTTGTGAGTTTCTTGACTGTGTCGCAGCTTATCTCTTTGTTGTAGTGGAAGTCTTGAGTTAGCTCTTGTTAGTGGGCGGGCTGTTGCCCCTCCGATTGAGGTATTGCTGTTGTCAATCGATAATGAAACTATCGAGGCCATTTTTCTCCGCCTCTCTTTGTAGTTGCCTAATTGAGGTCGAACCGTAAGGTATCTCTTGTCTCTGTTGTTGGAATTTCGTTACCTTTACTGTTGGTGTGTTTACCTGGAATAGCACTGTTAAACGTTCAAGCGGGGATCAAAGAGATAAAATCTCCGCAGTCTCCCCGAGTTTGGATGGTGCACCCCAGCACCCAACAGCCGCACAACAGCCGGCGCCCTTTACCCCGTCGGGCTTAGCGCCGCAAGGGTGGATTGCGCAGTGCTTTATGCCGAGGGAAATTCACGTGATGCGTCACGTGATCGCAGCTCCGCCTCCTCCTGGAAGCGAGCGTTGTTCGGCGTAGTTCTTAGTGACTCCAAGCGCTGGTTTGCATGCAGCAGCAGCAGGCTGGAAGACACTCCTTCCACAAGAAATGTTCCTTTCACCAAGCGATTTTTACTGGGAATAAAGGCACACGCCTCTCGGCTGGATTGCGCAGTGCTTTATGCCGAGGGAAATTCACGTGATGCGTCACGTGATCGCAGCTCCGCCTCCTCCTGGAAGCGAGCGTTGTTCGGCGTAGTTCTTAGTGACTCCAAGCGCTGGTTTGCATGCAGCAGCAGCAGGCTGGAAGACACTCCTTCCACAAGAAATGTTCCTTTCACCAAGCGATTTTTACTGGGAATAAAGGCACACGCCTCTCGGCTGGATTGCGCAGTGCTTTATGCCGAGGGAAATTCACGTGATGCGTCACGTGATCGCAGCTCCGCCTCCTCCTGGAAGCGAGCGTTGTTCGGCGTAGTTCTTAGTGACTCCAAGCGCTGGTTTGCATGCAGCAGCAGCAGGCTGGAAGACACTCCTTCCACAAGAAATGTTCCTTTCACCAAGCGATTTTTACTGGGAATAAAGGCACACCGTTTTGTCTTGTCATCCCTCTGTTTTCCTGCGCCTAGAAACACTTGTGTACAGGCGTTTTATAAATGATTTATCATATCATGCGTGTTGCAAATTGAACTTTCCCTTTGCTATCCTGCTTTAAATGCCTCCTAGATGTGTCCTAATGCTCCCTTATAGGCATTGCTAAAACAGTCTTCATGTTTGTTTCTTTGGCACCCGTTCTCCTGGCTGTAGGCTGCACGTGGCCCCCAAGCAGCTCCTATCCCCCCACCCCCACGTGTTCGATCCCTGAAGTGCAAGTCTGGCTCGCAGTTGGCCGATCGGGGAAAGGCTGTGAAGAGACGCAATATGCATAGTGCAGAAGCCTCAACTCGTGGGCTTTGTTTGTAATGACGCCATGTTCCGCTACCAAATTTGCCATTGAGATTGGATCCGAATGATTCTGGAGTTCCAAGGTTGCTGGGTCAAGAAATGTTATTGATAAACTGGACCCTTGGCAGCTCATTGCCATGTGTACTGCGAGTCTCGCGCTCTATTCCACTAATCTGACATCTGGCTCTAGTATCAGTATCACTGATGAGTAGTTAAAACAGAAAACTAAATGAAGGTTCCTCGTTTTACTATGCATGGAGTCTTCCCTTTTATTCTTTATTCCCAATTATGTTTGCCATTGGCTTGGTTTTATTGTACAAATTTTAACCTCTTATGTAAGTTGGGTATTTTTAGCATTGCAGACATTCGTTTTCAGCAGTCTTTGGTGGCAGTATGTTTTATACCGCGCACTGCTACCACCCATGGGCAGTCGCCAGGCGCTCGCGTGCCTCTGCAAGAAGAGCACGTACGGGGTTGGTTAGTGAGGGGAGAGCGGTCGGGTCGGTACAGAACCAGCAGAATCTGGCGTATGTGTGTAGGCTTGCAGGTGGTACGGGTGAGGTCCAATGCCGCCGCCGTTGTTTCTATGTGACTGTTATGTTTTACGTGCAGATTGGATGGTATTTCAGGGTATGGGCACTGGCTTGTTGTATCCGTATTGGTAAGGTCCAGTGTACAGGTTTGTTGTTGTAAGCAGGTGTTACTTGTGTGGGTTAGTGTAGAGGTTGGGTAGCCCAGTGGATGTGTATAGTGTTTGGTGCTTTGTTGGAAGAAGCGGGAGCATGGAGTTAGTCCATTGGCTAGTCTGGAAGTCCTTTTAAGCGGCTAATCTACACTATTCTCTATAGTGATGAGCATGGTTAACTTCACAGTCTTAGTGTGCTGCATGGCCAATCTTCACTAAGTGAGACGCGTGGGTGGGCCTTCGGCTGCTAATAGCAGCCTACCTACATGAAACCATTGGACTAACTGCAGAGTTTGGCTTACTGGCGCAAGAGGGCTCACTGCATGTAGGCATACGATATTGTTTAGGAGGGGTGAGGTTGTCCGTAAGCCTGCCACACTAGACGCCTGCGCCTTTGGTCTCACGCTGTAGGACCCGACCCGTTCCCAGCTTGTAAAATCTACCTGTGCGGGCAGTCGGTAATGCCCTGGTAGATGCTATGTTATGGAAGTCAGTTGGCCGCGCTCTACATCTACTTCACACAGACGTCTGTCGTTTTACAGTTTTCTTGTCATGTGCATTTTATTACACATTTTTGAACGCGTGTGCCCTTTTTTTAGGTGGTTTTGCCGTTCTCACACATACTTTAAATAGATTTCTTTTCTGCGCATCCCCCTCGCCCTTGCTGACTCATTGTGGGTTTGCCATGCCCCACGCTGCTTGCGTTGAGTAGAGTTCCATGGAAAGAGTGCTTGGGCGAGCTTAGTGCTGTGCTTGTGGCCGTGGTGCACGTTTATGCTCCCCTGACTGTCTTCCCCTTTGGCTTCTTCCAGGACCTGAAGGCGTGTGTACAGAGACAGCCCGCCAGAAACTCCCTCCAGGGCGACCCGAACACCACCTCGCTGCTACCCAGGTAAGTCATCCTGAAATATTGTACCTATGTTCAAGTGAGGATTCTGTAACGGCGCCTCGATGCCCGAGGGCAGTTTGTGTGCTTTATAAATGCAAATAAAGTCCCTACTGGGCAGAGGCAGTGTGATGCTGCCCTGGATTTCCTCCTAGTGCCAGAACTAAGAATGGAATAGGGCGTGATGGCCTGTATGCAGGACTTGCCGTATTTGTTACTCTGCTGGTGTCGCCACTAGCTAAATGCTAAAACTGTCCCTGGTGATGCAGGAGGTGCTCAGAGGGGTGCTTTACAGAGTTTAGTTGGTTTGTTAATTGCATGTGGAATTGGCTAGCTTCTGTTTCACAAAGCTGAACAAATGCTCTCTTGTGCTAAAGCTGCCCACACTTGTAGCAACGCCCTCCGATGTGACTACCCCCTCTGCTGTGCGACTACCCCCCTCTGCGGCCTGCCTTCCCACTAGAGGCAGCGATTCTATTTGGCAGACATGCCTGGGGCCCTCCTGGATTCACAGCAGAAGCGGCTTGCTCTGTCCAATCCACATTAGGTGGTCCGTATTTAGAAGACAAAAGGGCAGGAGGCATGGCATTGAAATGAGTTTGGCCTGAAGCTGGCATGCACCTGTGTCTGGATCCCTTCACAACGAATGTCTGGCATCTATCGATCTTTGATGGAATATAAAGTGGTCTTCCGTAACACAGCTTCTGCCATTTTGGTAGACTTAGCACATGGTTCTGGAAGATTTAGTTGTAGCCAATATATGGCTGGCGCGCTATATAAATGAATTGACGTGCTCACTATATTTTTTTCTTTTGCGCGCTGTGTCCCCGATGTGCAGTCACCTGCATTCAAATCCAAAACAATTGGGCACCTCCACTCCTTCAACTTACTGTGGAACCCATTTACCCCACACGTAGTGGTGCAAAGCACGTACACAGCCACTCCAGGCGCCCTTAGGAGTACCTGCGCTCGCGAGACTGGAGCCCGTCTGAGGGGCTGACGACAGTGCATTGAGTATTTCACCTGAGCGCACAGGAAGAAACGCAACTCCCAGGACATGTCAACTAGAACACGAGGCTACTTCTCGCATGACTATAGGAGGACCTTACTGACCCCTTCCTCCAGGACCTTACAATTACTCTCCTCCATCTTTCACCGGAACACCAGCTGCGGCCTCCACAGTGACTGTGCCAAACATCATGCCATCAGTCCGTTCCCATCACACCATTCTAACTGGGCACAGGAGAGTGATGCGCAGCGTGCTCATGTCTTTATGGGAGACCTGGCTAGAACTTCCAGTCCGTGTTTTCATCCCTATTGCAACTTACTTCACTTCATTATTACATTTCATGATCAGTTAGTCGGACTCTCTGATCCCAAGTGCCCAATTCTAGTGGGGGAGGGGCGGGGAATCAGGTGGGGGCGGCAGAGCGCCACCTACGTTTGGAACATTCTACATCACAAAGGCAGCCCTCCAGAGAATGGGTGTCTCTCTCAGCCATTCTTATTTTACTCCCTAGAGAGGCACATACTCCAAAGAAAAAGCAACTAAAAACACTCCCAGAAAAAATAGGAAGAAGCCAATATGCGCTGCTTTTAATGCTCTATATGTCTACTGTGTTATTGGTCCCCCCTTTTCTGTCCGTTCTATTTCCTGTGTATTTGATTGCTTTGGTCCAATGTATGTACTGGCCCAATTTGCTTGATGTTTGTAATGTACTGTGTTGCTTCCTGTATGTTCCTTTAGCTTTAAAATAATTTAAAAAAGAAACTCTTTTAATGTGCACAAATAACTAGGTGCAAATATTTATTACAAAACATTTGTTTCACAGTTTAAAGATATATTTGCTCGCTTAATGAATTGCTCCCGTTGGGAATGGGACATACTTTTTTTTTTTTAGTTTGTTTTACTCCCTAAAAATATATTTTACTCCCAACTTTTAGAAAATGGGGAGTAAAATACTTGCATTTCACAATCTAGTTTAGAGTAAAAACTTCCGTTGAATACACTGGCTAAATGGAGGGGGCACCCTGAGAGTTGTAGTATAAAAAATGTCCAGAGAGACCTATCTTTAAGATGTCTTCATGAACAGCTTCACCATTAGCCTACTTCTTCTTAAGGAATTAATCCCCGTTGGGACACAGACCGACTTTTTAGTTTAACTAACTCTTCAACTCAGCCTTAGTTTGTTAGGTAGGGAAATTCCACCTTAGCATAGGGCAAGTTAGGCCGTTTTCCATCCTGACATTTAAGTTGGTGTTTTTATTTTGAACTTTGAATCTGTCCTTGTTTTGCTTCATGATGCCTTCACATCCAGAAGGGGTCCAATCCGGGCCGCTGTGGCTCTTGTGGGATGTTTTTACCCATGCATCCGAGCCCTACCTCAAAACTGTGCAGTACTGACATGGAAAACATCATGATGGCCAGAGCTCCACAGAAAATGCACAGGAAAATCCCATTTCGCCTATGTTGTGAGCTCAGAGAGGCAATGCTGGTTGCCAAAAGCAAACCCATAACTGTTGGGAATTCATTTTTTCTTGAATGTCAAATATGGCAAAATCATGGGCACAGAATTACTTTACTTCAGAAACACACCAATGCCATGTCCTGAACATGGACAATATACTCCATGTAATATCACTTGCTGAAATGAATCAATCTAAAAAAAAATCCCAAGGATGGATGCAGTAACCACAAAATCCTGATGGTGGCGCCAGCGGTCTAAACTCTGACAGGAGAGCTGTCTTGCAAAACTGTCTAAGTGCAAAGAAAGGGGTCCCATGTCATTAAAAGTTCAAAGGGGTTGCCTGTCCTAAGAACTCTTGACACTTCAGAACTCAACACAAGAAGCCAGGAAATAACAGGGTTCTGTTAATTAAATGCAAAGTGGCTCCCTGGCCTCCTGATCTGAGCTTGCCAGACACCACACAAAGGACCCTTTCCTCTGAAAGGAATATGTTGATTTTTACTGTTTTACTGTCAATAAAGGCCTGCCTGCCAGAGGATGCATGTGACTGACCCACCCAAGTCTTGGAGGCGGACTCCAACACTCTGAGGACTGAATTGAAAGTAAAATATATATTTTACAAAAACACTGATAACTCTTTGTAATCAAATGACAGAAATGTATAACTTTGAGAGCCTTAATTAAAAAATGTACCTTTAATTCAAGCCCAAACTCCAAATTGTGGGATATTCTGGGACAAAACCCTGCTGTTTATTAATATTACAGACTCCGTTTCAGCTAGACAAACGAAAATGCATTGGTATGTGGGTAGATATGTGAGGAACAGTTGTATAAAATTTAATGAAGATCCAATGTTGTTTAGCACATTAAAACGCGCAAAATATTGCCATTTCTGGATGCAAGCTCCTAGAAACGCCAGAGTCAGAACAGGGGCTAACATCAGTAATGCCTCATGTGTGTATGTCATTTTAAACAAATGTGTACCTATGCAAATATGTCTTTTGTTATCAAATATAGAATGTGTGCAATTTGACAGGGGAGTGTCCTCTCTGCAAGCCATAAAATGACATCACTCTGACACAACTTAGCTTCCCCAATCAGGGGAGAAATGAAAGCTGGACCAATGGCAAGTGGAGAGGGGTAGGGTCTAGTGATGCTGCATACACACCCACTCTCAAATCCCATAAAAGCAGACAGTCAGGACAGATGGGGACCTTCATTTCCATCTGCCGCTGGAAGCTCTGCCGGAAAAATCCATACTTACCTCCATCAACCTTCAAGGAGCCAACACTTAGACTCCAAGATAAACAGAGACTACAGAACCTTAACCAAAAAGGCCACTGCCAGCAAGAGTATTTGTCAACAGGCCTGAAAATCTTTTTGCAACTGAACTCTTCAGACAGCCGGCTGACGCCGTCTGAATTTTGCCAAGAACTTTTGCAAGAACCCGGTGACAGAAATATCCAAAGAGAAGGCAGGACCCGACCCAGAGAACCGGTGCCTAGCAGAGACCAGACCAGAGAACCAGAGTGCTGACCCCGATGCTGTGAGCAGTTCCAGAGGCCAGGCGCTATGAGCGGAACTCGGGAAGACCTGACCAGACTGAAGTCCGTGACCAAGTCGCTTTCCGGTTCAAAATCTCTTGTGAGTACTCAGCAAAACTCAGAACACATCTCTTGGTTAAAATCATATAATTCAATCCATTTTTAATCTAAGTAGAACTGCAGCTTAGCAATTGTGTTATTCTGCCATCATTTCTAAAGCTGAAAAAGTGTTGCGTTTAAAATTTGCAAAACCAAAAACGACCTTCACTAAATCGCTCATATCTCCGCGACTGTTTGTCTTAGAGACTTGCAGTAACTTTCATCTGAAAGCTTAGAATCTTAGCTTTTAATCGCACCAAGAACCACATTCCTACCCCTTATAGTTTTACCGCGATCGCGGAACACGCATTCGCGAATTTTACCGCGATTTGCAAATTTCTCCACGTGTAAAAAAATCTGCTGCTGCTTGCCTTCCATTTGCCAGAAATTCGTTTAACCTGCTAATCATTCCTGAATCATTGCAAGAGTGAGCCTGGACTAATATTAACTAGATACCACTCACCCTGAACCTCTAGAGGGAATTAAAAGCATTTTAGTATATTTTTTTTTCTTCATTGCCAGCACATATCAAAGCATTTTGCCTGTGTTTTCAACTTCTGTAGTCTAAGTTGCTGGGTGAACTGAATTACGTTTGAATTGCATTTCTGAGAATTGTGTGCTTCCTTCCATTTCCTTGCATTGCATAAAAAGGGGGGGGTGAATTGTACAAGAAAGTGATTACATTGTCTTTTGCTGTAATCCTATCAAGTTATTTTCTGTACTGCATTTCATTCCACATTGCATCCATTGGAAACCATAAAAATATTGTTGCTATCTTATCCATTTCATGTCAACTCCTTAGTGATTATCAAGAAGTGTGCTAGTGCCAGATTCTCCGTTGTTAATCTTTATCATACCAGATTAAGTGTGATATCCAATTATTAATTTATTATAAAGCGTGATATAATATATATTGTTTAAGTTATCAAACCTTTAAACTTGCAAAACAGAACTACTTCTTGGCTCAGTGGGGTCAGGAGGATTCCAAGAGAGGGGTGTTATATAGGGGTAGTCATCCAGAACGCATGAACTGGACATAAAGGTATATCAATAAGGGTTTCCATTCAGTATCCCAGACTAGGCATTGACTTAGCTGTAGTGTTGAATTGAATCCTCTTACACTCTCATGCTCTCGTGTACACCAGGCATCCTGGCACCAGTAGTGTGCATTGGGATCAGACTGTCCCAGCCCACTTGCTGGGTACCCACACACGTGACCTGCAGTAGCCCGTGAAAGATGCAGCTTTTGTGGACATCTGCAGGCCCAAATAAGGAATTCCTGGGTTGGACAAAATGGCCAAAGGAGTAGATAAAAGATCTTGTGGCACGGCCATGACGGACACTAGGCACAGTCATGAGCCAAGCGCGGTATGGCTCGGTAAAATGTTATGAACTTAAATGAAAAAAATTCGGCTGCCAACATTACACTCCTAGGCACATTGTCCAGTCACCAAAAAATCTTCAGTGGATGACTAGGGCCAGAAAACACAAGGATGCAATTGCGAGGTACAGTAATGTATTTTTTTGCCACTTTTGGTACCATTTTATCTTTACGCAAAGTCGAAAGACTAAGCAAGAGAAACAAAGTGTCTCAGTACTGACAGCCTGACGGTCGTGCCAGTTTCCCCGTAACCATGAGCGAAAGCCCAGTGGAGTGCAGCTGAAGACAATTTTACAAACACTAAGACGATGTTTGAACATGGAACAATAAGATGGGACCAGAGGGTCTATACCAACTGTAAAAGCAAATTTGTGATCTTCATAGTGAAGTGCCCCTGTAAGTTATGTTGGCAAAATTATCTGCCAATTAAGACAGAGGATCTCAGGGCATCGATCCTGCGTACGCGATCAGGTGCCTGACAAACCCCTAGTGGATCATTGCATACGTATAGGGAATGCAGACCAAGACCTGTTGTGGTTTGTGATAAAAATGCATAAACCACACCCCAAAGGGGGGTGATCTAGCAGCCCAGTTGTATGAACTGAAACAATGGTGGATATATAGGTTAAATACGGTAAAACATGGCCTTAACATTTCGGTCGAATGGAACAACCTTATAGTATAGCACTACCACAGGGGCACTCCAGCAAATGTAGAAAGGGGCACTGTAATTCAGGTTCTTGGTGTATGATGATTTTTATACATCAGGTGGAAATATATTGTATGATAGAATACATAGTGGATTAACAACTACTAATTGCATGCAGCGATGTATATACATCGACTCTATGTTGCTGAACACGTCGTGTGATTGTAAAAGTGTAATTAGGGTACATTAGTGTTGCCAGTTTCCATATCGTTCCTTAACACCTTCTGTTTAACACATTGTACATTTAGACATTTGAGGGTTGCATTCAGGCATGTTTTTGACTAGTGTATTCCTTTGCGTTGAACCATTCTGGCTTGTGTCAAATAGGAATCAGAGCATTAGTGTTTGCCAGCTCTCCTAGTGGGTAACATGATTATTATGAGTAGGAGGTAGGGCCACACAACATATTGAGACTGGTTATGTGATCCACTTGCTATCCAGTTACTCGTAGTCGTGTGGAACATAGTGGCTTATATCTTGAACTTGCATTGCGATAGCTCATTTATATGGCTCGCGGAGCTCCGCCTCCCGATCTGTGACAGCGCCCCTGAGTGGGTGCATATAAATTCTGACATTGTTTCAAGAATTTTTCCATTGTTCATAAACACTTTTTGGGGCTGCACCCTCATTACTTACAGTAGGTGGGCTTGTACCAGTGAGGATTGCTGTACTGTTATTGGGCTTATTCTAGCCTTTCAATTATGGCTGTCTCTAGAGCATACATAGTCCTTTGTCCATCTCGCGTGACTCGGTGTTGTGTATTGGTTACTTAGCAACCACTCCTTAGCCCCGTGTTGCTTGCATCTTCACCTTTTGGCTGGCATCGCTGCGTTTCTGAGCTAGTATGTAAGGATGCAGCACTGGAGGACATCTGACACCAGCTACTCGCCTCGATTGTGGGCCGTGCACTATAGTACAAAATAAGGCACCTCACCATTCTTATACAAACGGCATTTGGTATTAAGGGTAAGTCCCGGTGGGCACGTGTCCCGAGCATGTTTTTTTTTCTTCTTACGGGGCGCACACTTCTCACCTCTCACTCTGCTTAATACAAAAATACGATACTGAACGTATCGCACTAGGTACTAGAGTGGTGCTTTTCCCTATAAGATTCCAGTTTTTTGAATGACCATTTCATGATGGGCACTATTGTAGGGTCTACACCTGGCCTGGATACATGTTACACTAGGATTGCGAGACCTGGCCCCTCTGCCATACAGTATTACAGCTGGCTTGGGGGATGGCACCACCTGCCTGATAATGAGACAAAATCTCTAGACAGTGGTGGCCTTTTTGAAGGGACAGCGCAAACCCTCCAATCCCCCTTTACATATCATTTTACATATAATTGTTCAGTGTGTATCTGAGGTGGTAGTGTATCTGAGGTGGTAGTCACCTGATAGCAGCACTGCTTTAAAAATAATTATAGGATCTATCCGCCGGTTAGATTTACTCTACAGTACTCCATGAGAACTAAGATCCAGAAGAAGTAGAGGTCAACGTCCGGAGAGACTGGCCTGCACAGAGCAGGTAAGCCACCTGGGATATACTGTGAACTGGGACATTTGCAATAATTAAGAGTTTCTAATACACTGAAACGGAGTCTCTGAAACACTTGTGTAGAGGCGCGTTATAAACGCCATATCATACCGTACATACACCCTATATTGATCTATAGGTTTTGGAGAACTACGACTTCACGTGATATTTAATCAAGTGGGCTATCTAGACCCCCACTAGTGGTCTGGCTACTACTTAAGGTAGGGAGCGCAGCAGTTAACTTTGTGACTATCAAAATAATCCCAGACACAATTATTCGTCCTATTGAACCTATGTCACACCTCTTAACATGTACATACAAATTAGCTTTTTTATTTATAGACTGAGAATAGATTTGGTTGTATTGAAAAAATTGGTCACGTCCTGATTAATGCTGCAATTGATAGGACCCGCAGTTAAGTGTCAAGAGACGGCTGAAGCGGTGTCGACTTTTGAAGAAACAATGACGACACTGCAAACAAAGGGCAGGTCATAACATATATATTAGTACAAACTAGGTTTGAAAGGTCTCTGAAACAAGCCAGGGTTCTTGTTCATAACTTGCATACAGGATCTGTGGAATATAGGTCTCATGTTGTAAATGTTTTTTGTATGAAAATCAAAATAGATGTCCATGTTTGTTATATAAATATGTCTATACGTCTAAATGTGGTCTGTAAAATGTGTACATAAGAATGTTTTAACTTTTTGATATTTGAATACAAATTATATTTTGGATAAATAATTACACAAGTCTTCCATTGGAAATAGATTGAAGCACTTTTCGTGTTGACATAAATGTCTTGATAATTTTGCTTTGCACATGCCATCCCACTTAAGACAGTAACTGCCAGGTCATTGGCATTTTCACTAGGGTTGGCTTGCCTAAAGAGCTTGTGTCTAACAGAGGCAGCAACATCATATCCAAGTATATCCAAGCCATGTGGAAGGAGTGTCTCTTAGACGTTCATCAGCTTGTCTGAAGACCAATGTCTTAAGTGGTTTAACAGAACTCTCAAAAGCATGATTGGTAATCTCGAGGAGCCCCAGAGGAGAAAGTGACATCTCCTCTTAGCATGCTTACTCTTTGCCTACAGAGAGGTCCTTCAGCAAGGGGTTGGTTATAGTCCCTTTGAACTTCTTGGGTCACCCTGTCGGGGGACCACTACCTATAGTCGAGGAAGGATGGGAGCTCCCTACTCCTTGTGTCACTACAAATGTGGTGGATTATGTGATGGGATTGAGAAAGGGGATGGCCCTATTGATGGCTCATGGGAGGATCTTCTGCGATGAACAATGCTATTCCCAACTTTCTGAGGACTTTAGGAATCGGATGCTACCCAAGCCAATGAGGGGGACCACAAGGGATCCTTTGTACGTAAAAATAAAATATAAAAAATCCATTGGATGAACAAGGGGCCCCCTTGGTTTCAGTATTCTCCGCTTTTATCTCGGTTTGAAACCAAACTTGGCAAGTCTGGAGGGGGTCCCCAGAGGTTCGGATTCCTGCCCTTGATTCAGCTTCAAAGTGCACAGGCTCTGCGGGGTACAGGTCCGATTTACAACAGCACTGTATCTCGTCGCGGTTGAAAAACAAAGAAAACACTGATGCAGCTGGTTCCAGGGCACAAGTAGGACCGCAGTAAAAACACCTTTAGCGACCTTCAAAGCGATGCAGGGGCACTCAACTTTCGCGATCTGACGCTCTCTTCTGTCTTTTGGCCAAAAGCAGCTGGGACAATGAAATTCAGTGAAATGGTACTTTGGGGAATCCTAGATTGCACTGCAAAGTTTTGAGGCAAAATCGAATGCTGCAAAGCTCAAGGTTCAAGTTGGACAGTCCACTGGATGGCCCTGGAACACTTCTGAACAAGCTCTTTTGCAGGGCAACCAGGAGGCATTGAGAGTTATTGGTCCCACCACTCCAAAGGTTTGAAGCACCTTCACATGCCTTCGGAGATAGAGGGCTAAACGGCTCTCCACCAGGACAAAATCAGACCTGGGGTCTGCTAGGCTCTTTTGGTTCTGTCTAGAAGTCGATTCGCACTTGTTGCATCTATGGGTCTGCGTTCTTGACCCGCCCCCCCTTATCTCCACAAGTTTAGTGAGGGCTTGCACCCAGCCGGTTAGATCTGCCTCACCCCTGCACATCAGCAATGGTCCAACCAGAGACCACTGCGACTCTCGTGCTCACCAGACAGCCTGGAACCAGTAGTGTGGATTGGGACCATAGTGGCTCAGCCCACTTCCTGGGTGTACACACGCGTGACCTGCAGACGCGGCTTTGTCCAAATAAGGAATTCCCGAGTCACAAAGACCAGAGGCAGAGGGGGGAAGGCCAACTGTCAAAATGGGCAAAGGAGTAGACAAAAGACCTAGTGGCACAGCCATGATGTACAGTAGCCAGCAATGCACCAAGCACAGTATGGCTCGGTAAAAAGTTATAAACTTACACACACGTTTCTGCTGCTACCAGTCCACTCCTAGGCACATTGTCCAGTCACCAAAACAATCCTTTGTGGATGACTAACACTATAAAATAAAAGAACGCCATTGCGCAATGCAGTTATGTACTTTGCACAATGATCTAATGTTGCCAAAAAAGTTGAGAGACTAAGAAAAACGACGTTTCTCAGTACTGACAGCCTGAAGGACGTGTCAGTTTCCCCCTACGGATGAGCAAAACCTCAGTGGAGTGCAGCTGAAGGCTGTGCGCCACTGGCAAAGGTCAGGATGCTGGTACAAAAGCAAAATGTTTGGAGGGCGGCGACAAATATACAGGTAAAGCAGTCGTGAGAGATATATTTTCCCTACCCAATGGCAAGCTCAATAGTGGGGTTGGGCCTGGGTGGAATAATCCTAGCAGTACTACACAGAAAACCGCACCCCTCAATATCGGATTTTTTGGGAGCCATTCAGGGACCATTGGTTTCGGATCATGAGGCACACTGGTATAGTTGTCAACCTATGTTCTGTAGTGCCAACAGCAGACCTTCAGTGCCAGAACTTTTTTTTACCCAACAAAATGGCCATAAGAATACCAAAGAGTGACAGTAAGACTTGTGCTTTGCCCTTCACAGTTCACACCTACCTGGGTTTGACCAGGCTCTGGTTGAATCCCCTTGAACTGGTAGGCGTGTGGTACATCTTGTCAATCCTTTTTCAGGTTAAGCATTGCCCCCTCCACAAACTGCTTCGGGGCTGGAGACCATGGTATCCTGTTTTTGGAGAGAGCTACTTACCTTCAGATGTGAGGCATAGGGGCAGAATGATAAAACAGGACTCTACCGGGATACCAGACCTGACTTGCTCAGTGTCCTTGCTCCTGAAAGAGGCAAAGACCAACCATAGTCTTATACATCTTCTGTTCCTCTTATGGATGGATTTGCTGCTAACCTGGTTACAGGGAGGCTTTTGTGGCCAGTCCGGAGTGTCCAGAGGACTCTGGGATTGCGATTCCTGAGGAGTGGGTGGATTCCCTTCATAAGATCCCCACCCACCACTGCCAGACACAACTCTGCTTCTTTTTAGCTTGATCTGTAATTTTCTCCTCTTTATGCCTTCAATAGTGAACGTTCAGTAGCCTTTATAACTTTGATCTGTTTTACCCTCTGGGGCGTGGGGGTAGGGGAGGAGTCTCCTTGAACTGAAGAGCGAGCGGGAAGGATTGAGAATCATGGTGCTGAAGGATGTTTGGGTGGGGAGGGCGTGGGGGTAAGGGGTGTTCTGGTTGGTTGCTAGACTGGTCACAATACCGTTTTCAACCCCACAATTCAGTGAAATCTAATCCATTTATTGATCAGAATAAGATAAGATGTTCAAATTTGTGTTGAGTCATCTGTGGATCTTGTGGACGTTCATGTCCAGATGTCTGTCATTCTGGTTGGAATCTGACTGACACCGAATTTTTTTTTTTGACAAGCTGTTGGGCTTCTTGGAATCCAAGCAGGAGAAGCTCATACTCCAGTTCAGTCTCCGTATTAGATGTCGCCTGATTTAAAACCTCGTACACTTCAGAGGAACTTTTCACCCACCCCAAACCAGCTGTGCAATTTTCCTTTATATATTGTTTAACCAAAAACAATCAATTTAGCGATAAGTCATACATTCATGGATGCTGATGCAATGATGAAAAATAAACACACTAGTCGCCTCAATTTTCAATCCCGCAGTTATTGAAATAGACTTTTTGTAACCCCCACATCACCATAGGTATCTACACATTTATTTAACCCTGAGCTGGCATGCACCATGGATTGAATGCATGACTGCAGGAGAAACGATAGTCGTTTAAAGTATCCCTGCCTATCCAATTCTCTTAACCTCCCCCTTACCCAAAATACCATCCCCTTACTCGATAGACATGCCAGAATTTCAACCACATTTAAATGAAACCAGCTACTGGACCTTGCAGTATGGAAATGGCTTGTAGAAAGGAAAATATAGGTTTAATATGTATGTAGGATAGATTCCCTTCAGTGATTCTTTTTTAATTGCGTTGTAAAAATGTACTTCTCACTCTTTTAATTGACAACTTACCCAATTTCACTGTTTATCAAGGAAACACCTTTTCACCTGGAACAACTTGACATTAACCTCACAATTCTTGTTGATGGTATACCCAGGAATTACTTCAATTAGATACTTTCTCTAGGTATCCACACAGTGAGATGTCCATTTAATTCCTCAATAATTCCTCCGTGCTAGTCATTAGAGTACGAGTGAGGGGCGTCACTGTAGAGACACCATGGTATCTAGTCTATAAAGTATATATTTTTTCTAAAGCACATGCACTTCTGAAATGTTTCCCAACTTCTTCAGAGAAACGATCAAATTATCTCTTCCCACTACTCTGCACCGACAAATCACAGGGCCAGGATTTAATCTGTTTTCCTTTTATACTATCGCTCTCCTCATTTCCCCTCCTTTGATCATACTCTCATATGAATTTGTATTGGCTTCACCACGGACAGGTGGGCACCCTCTTAAGGACTGGTTCAGTTCTCCCACTCTAGGAACAGGTGGGCATCAGGCAGCAACATCTGGATCAGCTTTCCTCCACAGTCTGCCTGCCTGCTCTCCCTCTGAAGCAGTTCTGAGACTTTAACTCCTACTAGGCATCACTTTCAGAGTGTTGGTAATAATCCATAATGGGTCAAAAGGGTAACCAATTTATTCCTTCTCCTTTTTGTTATCAGTTCTTCTTGCTCACCACTCATCACAGTCGTTGAGCAACTGAGTTTGTTGCTGTCAGTCCTGAGTGAGTGTAAATTGAAGCCTTTATGAAACCGGCATGTATACCTGCCCCAATATAATTGGTCAATGTATGTGAATATATAGTGTTCCAAAAGTAACATCACAGTAGAACTTCGCCTCCAGTCATTGGGCATCTTACTGAAGGAGGCAATCTGATGGGAGTCATTTCTTTAACTAGTCCCCTTCTCCCCCCCACACATGACCACTTTACTAATTGGCCCACAAGACACAAATCAAACACAAATTTCATCATAGCACAAATGGGTACTGACTTACAGGTTTCTCCATTTAACTCATTTCTATATTTATATTCAAATCATTTTCCCATCTCAAAGTAAGATATAATTCGCTGGTATATCACATTGGAAGAATAGTTTTTCCATCACCAAATGGAGCACTTCAAGCTGACTGCTTTAAAAAGTTATTCTGCTGCAAGATTCCATCTGGGAGATGATATGGAGTCAATGTACAATGTAGCAATTTATTTTTACAATAAAGACCAACCAGCATCTTTGAGTTTTCTGTTTTTTGCCAGTTATTTAGTGGTCCTACTGTCGATGCAGGACAGCAAAGTATTTGTGATGGGTTTGACTTTTGTTCCTGTCCCCCCTTGGACGAGTGGAGTTCCCTTGCCTGGTAGATGTTCAGATAAACACTTTATTTTCCTTTTGTATCAAGGTTCCTTTTCTCAGGAGAGGCTTGGGAGATGAAATCTCAGATTAGGCAACACAGGCCCGCTGGTCAAGCTGAACTCCCAATAGCTCATTATCTTAAGCCCACTCTACATGGAAGCTCTTAATTCAGAGGCAGCCTTTCCATGGGTTGCAAGTGTTGGCCTCGCCGTGACTTTGTTGAAGAGACAGTACTTATCATTATGGCTCAATTCCCAACAGCTCATCTCCGTGAGAAAGAATGGAATCGGTTTCACATCAGGGAGGTGAATTGAACAGAAAAGCAGCTGTCAGAGTTCAAACCTATAGCTGGCACTTGATTCAGGCTGGTCTCTCCCAATTGCCACTTTTTAAAGTTGCATTTTTCTATGCACCTAATATTTAACATTTTCAAAAAAACACAAGTTTATCCATTGCACTGGCCTATCCAACCCAATCAAAGGTCCACATTTTGAACATCTGTAGGCTTCGTAACCATGACCCCTGATTTCTGTAAAGGAAATAAACACACAGCAGCAGAAAATGCAAATGTGTTCTTTATTGAAACTGTGTTTCTTATATTAAGTAGTTACCCATTTTGATAAGAGTTGCAGGATATTATCCTGTACTTGAGATCTTTATCTTGGCCTTGCCACTATATTTTGATGTGAGGAGACTTAAACATTTTGCATATGGTTATTTTCTAAAGCTCTACGCAGGCTGCAGCTTAGCTTACATGTTTCTAAAATGGCACGTTGCTCTGCATCTTTTCTTTGAATTAGATTTCACTACAGGAGCCAAGCCCCCATGAATACTGACACCAAATGTTACAGGGCTCCACCCAAGGGTGCTGTTGTAGTGATCATCATCATCTGCTCCAGCAAAGGGAACCCGCTACTGAATAGGCAGTTTAAGCACATGGTGGGGAATGTTTTGGAGAACATGTAAGTGCCTCGTGAAAAGCCTTGAAGCTTAAGGAGCCATCCTACTTTGTGTCTCTGGAAACATATGTGCTTAATTTTGCAGAGCAGCCTTCAAAGTGGCCTTTTTCTGATCCTGACAGTTACACAAGCTTTGGTCACCAATATAAGTTGTTCAAGGAATACTCTGTGATCCAGGGCAACTTGCAGGCTGAATCTGCTCTTACTGCCCACTTGGGGCCATGGGTGGGGGAAGAGAAAATGGGAGTGGTCAGGGGGAGGAGAAGGCATGTTTTTACCTCCAGACCCCCGAACCCCCAAGTTACCTTCCTCCTGTACTAACTCTGTTGGGAGAGATAAGGGACACGGTGGTCAGGGGATGTCTTAGTGGTTGTGATAAGGTGGCTGTCAGAATCCGAAGAAACTTCCCTCCTTTCCTTCTCATCTGGGTCTTCAAAGGAGCTTTCTTCAGGATCCTTCTTCACGCTTCGGTGTGTCTTAGGTGTGTCCTTCGCCTTTTTGTCTTTTTTCTGGCGTAAGTAAGGTCTCTCTCCTGGGGATGCCACACTGTTGGTAAAGAACCCCTTCCCCCCCCCCAACAGCGAGTCTTCCTGGGAGTTAGCATCAGGAACAGGGAAAAGCCTCCTGGCTGAAAAACCCTGTGCATCCAGTTAAGATGGAAGAGTAATGCTGGTCAGGATGAGTGTGTGCAGATTGAAGCTGTAGCTTGTGGAAGTATTATTTCCTTGGATGAAGGTATCCAATTTGGCAGGAAAGTCGGGAATAACTGAAGGACTGGATCCGTAGATGAGACGGGCGGTCAAGGAGTAGTTTAACAGCTGCTCCGTGGAACAGCAACAACGAAGGCAAAGGCAGATAGAAACTCGGAAGGAGAGCCGAGTGGAAAAGAACAGGTAGGGAAAAATCCTCCTGCGAGTTGGAAAATACAAAGTACAAGACGCACTCCGACAGGAAAGAAAGAAGACCAGTGGCAGAAAAGGAAAAACGCGATGAAAGAACACCGCGCCGAAGGCAAGATAATACGCGGCAGCGAGGGCTCTGCAAAGTGTGATTGCACAGTACGGTATAGGTTAAATACCTCCGAAAGCCAAATCGAATGCTGACTTATATGTGGACAGCCTGCACGAGGACAGCAATACAACAGGGGAGAGGTAACAAACTAGCGTACAGCACGAATGAAACAAAGGTGCAATGCACCAATGCGTCGCTTCCAATGCCATTTGAACCGGGAGGCAGGCGGCCATGTTGAAAAACAACTAGACCGTACACTGAGTAATGGCGGAAACGTAATGGCACATCTAATGGCGCATCTAATGGCGCCTCCACCAATCCCATATCCTCCAGGAGGGCATGACAATGGGACACTTACGTAATACTTAAAGCATTTAATGTAAAATGTAAGGACAAGAAATGGTCCTGGATCTGCTCTTTGATTGCAGACACTTTTTTCCCCAAATACATAGGACGTTTTGCAGCTGTACAAATCTGACTGCCAACTGCAAGATCCTTAACCCCAGGAAGTTGGGATATTGACCACCATGTCATCTGCTGCTCTCCCGAGCACAGCACCACTTCATATACTGAATCTCGTGAGAAACTATAATGCAAGCCTTCATTCTTAAATTATTGCAGACTTTAATGCCTAATTTAACCAGAAGAGCAGCTAAGTGACAGCATACAGTGCAGTGCTGTGTGGAAGTTGTTGCATGCAAATCTGTTATTTCTCAGATCGAATTGTCTTCACCCCACTATCCCGGAGTGGAGGGGAGACACTGGCTCATATTGAAGATTACAATCCGATAGAAAGAACCTGTAAGGTAGCCTATTTAAATTCTTCTGCTCATAAAGGGTTGTCAAACGATTATCTTGGAGCCGAGCCTCGCAACAGCCCCCCCCCCCCCCTGTCAATGTGGGCCCATTAAAAACATTAGTAGGGAGTAAAAGAAGCCTGTTGGGCTTGGAAATCCAATAGCCTTAAGTAAAATCTTTTAAAAGCGTGGATCCAGGTCAAAAGCTTCCACTTTGTTGGCCATGGCTTCTTTTAGTGGTAGGGATGTGTAAGTTGGTGTAACCCTGTTCAAAAACGCAGATCAAAGTCCATGGTGTATTTTTTTTTTTTTGTTTTTTTTGGTGCAGGTTTTTCCTTCCCGGTGGAACAAGACTTTATTGAATCGACCAGCAATATTCCATACTTTGAGTATTGGTCCATCCTGGCCACCCAGTTGAATATTGGTCCATCCTGGCCACCCCTTTATTCAGGCTCTTCGGATATATTTAGCTGTGTATCGAGACCCAGTAGATGTCTTGCATAGCATAGAAAAGCATTGAAAGTGTGCACACTGGTGTCGCCCCCACCTGTTGGAAGGCTGTCACGCTTCCATACATGTCCCTTATGTCTGCTGAACCACAGCTGCATCCCTTTTGTTCCCGGCCCATGCTTTCTCTCTTTTGGCCTTCATCAGGAGGAATGGTTGCCCCCCCACGGGCTTCCTCAATGCATCTTTTTGAGCTGTTTATGCTGCATTTCAAGGTAAGTTGTGGAAATGTTGTCTGGGCCTTCACAAACATGAGGGTACTAGTAGTTAGCATAGAATTCGGATTTGTTCCATTAAAGCCTTTAATGATTATGGAAAGAAATGTGATCATAATGGAGAATACGGTATGCCGTAGGTAATTCTATCTATCATTCAGTACTCTAGCTACTTTTATGGGTGAATGTTAGTCTTTAAGAGCATTCTTATTCCTAAATGAGTTACATCTGGAAAGTGTGGTTTTATCTGAAAGTTAGAAGTGCCATTAACTTAATTGGTGAACGAATTGCAAGTATTTAGAATGAAAGTCGTGAATGACTCATTGTACTCCATCTGTCCACATATCACAATGCAAAAATACATATTTAAACTTCCCAAGTAAATATGTCTGCAAGACATTTGAGGGTCAGATACAAACGCTGAGTTGGTGCGCAGGTGCGATTACCACGAAGTATCTGTGTTGATAGTTCTTAGTACCGTATACACAATATTGGTAACTTTGAAACGTCTGTGTAGATTTAAATTGAACTGACACGTAGGTTCTATTTTCAGCATTTGTTCACAATAGCCTCCATGTCATGTACTGAAGAATGTTTTGTTCAGATTCATGCAGTATACACTGATTGCTTTAGTCGTAGCTTTAATCACTGCCTTAAAGGTAATTTTGCAGAATGTGTAAATTGATTGTTAACAGTCTGATTTTTATATTGTGGAAATCGGTGATTGGCCATCTTTTACTATAAACAGTGATTTTGTTTTTTAAAATAATTGTAAAATATTCTATTGAAACAGGTACACCCAGTAAGTCAAAATCTACATAGAAAAATGCAAACGTTTGACTTATGCCCTTACACTCTGGGTGACCAATATCTAGAGGGTCTGCAGTGGCTTTCAAATATAGGCTTTTAAATCTAATGCCCATGACAAATAACTTGCTCTCCAAACAAATCTTGTGAAGCGCCCTGGCTCCCAGCCCTACCGCATTCAAATGGTAGGGTTGGTCAGAGTAGAAATCCAAAAGGTTGTTGCAGTGGCCATCAGAATAATTTCCTTTTGAGGGGCTTTTTTGCAAGGAAGAAGGTTGAGTCCACCTGGACAGGCCACTGGTAGGTGTCCAGCGCCCGGTTCCTCTTCACACGCTGTTGTGATTGCATAGGAGGGAGAAGCTTTGTGGGTACGTTTAGTTGTAGGGCTGGTCCTCCGGCTATAACCTGTGGTTCAGCGAGAATGTGACTCTAATACAATGACGATTTCACATGCTTTTTGAATTTTGTTAGCTGTCTTCCAAGAGATTTGGCCTTGGGAATTGTGGGCTGTTTCACTATACACATTTGACTCCTTTTATCTGGGTTTGGGAATAGGAGACTTTCATTCACGCAATGATACGTTGCTGAGTCAACATGTTGCTTCCTGAGGTTACACCATGGTTTCCATTTGCAAACTATGGCTGTTGCGCATTAGTGGCATTATAGGGGCCCTCAGCGAGTGAGCTATTTTGAAGCATATCTTTTACTTTCGGTTTGTAAGGTTGAATTGCAGCGACCCTCTGGTGATTCTTTACATGAGTCTTTGGATCTACCATGTGGTTCCCTGAACAGGTCATTAAATATGTGTCCTTCCTGTTCTAAGAAGCGCCTCTTTGAAATTTGCAAGTGTGGTATTGGTCTCCTTTTTGAGTTTTACCACCACCGGTTGAACCTTGTGCGCTTATAGGTATTCCAGAAATTGCTCTATAAGCAACATTCTAGAACCCTGCCAGGTGTGGTGTGTTGCAGATGGAGATAATTCAAGTGCCCCTTCGGGCCTGCAGTTGATTTCAGCCCGGTGATTACGGGGTTTGAGCTGCTCTTCTGAATTGATGCATTTACAGATCGGTGGCGGCCAGGAACGTGTCGATGAGAAACCTTGCATCCTTAATGTACTGCGCTGTAGCGCAGGCATTGGCAGGGGTGGGGAATGCCTTGGGTTGTTGCTCATTGAGGACTAAATCGTGGCCCTTTTGGAAGTCTGCAACGCTCGGATCTATCTTTGAGGCCATCAGGAGTCACTCGACTGATCTACGTACTGCAATGTGACTCCTCGTTGTGTGTGAAGTAACGTTTCTCGAATTGTTTTTGATACTCTGAAATGGCTGGTGATATGCGCCTTCCAGCGAGTTTTGACTTTGACATTATTCTTTGCTTTCAGACCTTTGGTTTTAGCTGGGCCGGGTTTAGATACAACCATCGTAAGCTGCCTTGACTTTTTTAGTTTCCACTCCTTTTCAAACGAGCGTTGGCAAGGACAGCAGTTTTGGCTTTTGCGTAGGCATGGAAAAGGAACTTGCCAGGCACTGCCGAGTGATGTTAATTGCCCATTGATGGTAGCAGGCGAAAAATCATGCGGGTACCGGAGCATTCAATAGCCGTGACTGGCAAAAGCTTAGAACTCGTTCGTTATCTTGCTGACGGTTTTGATTTGTCAGTTGTGGTGTTGGATACCGAGGCTGAGCCGCATTATTCCAATTTCTCTGGTTGAAAGTCACGGTTTAGGTTGCTTCTTGATCTGTTTTAACTTGCCACAGTAGAGTTTGTTTCACAGGGTCAGCGCTGTGATGGGCCCTGGAAGAAGACCCATAGGGGCTATAAGTGGCTGAAGACAGACCTGCTTCCGACATTTCTATTACACGAGTAGCGTCTGTTAGAGCTCCAATCGAGCAATTAACTCTCAGAAGACTGCTTTGAAAAAACACTGGAAGTGCAAAGAGGGATGGTATGAGTTTTGTAAGGGGCAGGAACAGGGTGGCAATGGCCATAGGGATTAGCATTGCCTTGGGCAACTAACCAAACACAAGCTTTATATATTTTGATATTTATAAAGCGCACCGAACGCAGGGGCATCTAGCCACTGGTTCAAATGATTCCGAGCATAGGTGGTACGTTGATTTACATGAAGTAGTGGTTACAGACATAAATGGTACATACGCAGTGGTGCATAGATCTGCATTTCTGATCTGTGCGGAGGTGTCTGATGCCAGGTGCTTGTAGAGTTGGGCAGGTTCAATTACTTTTGGAGGGCCTGGGGGGGGGGGGGTGCGGGGGCAGGGGGGAGCCAGTTTCTGAGACCCTTGTAGAAGGACCCAAAGGAGGCCTCTGATCTGAGAGCTAGCAGCAAGTTGTTCCAGTGTTTGACTGCGATCACAGGGAAGCTGCTGCCCCAGGCCTTCTGGCGCCTGTATCTGGGAATGTTGAGTAGGTGCGGGTAGGCAGCCCATGTCGGTCTGGTGCATTGGGCCTTTGAGATTCTTCTGGACAGGTAAATCAGGCCAGTGTTTGAGACATTTGTGGGTCAGAGACTAGCGTTTTGAACATGATTCGTTCTTGGACCGCGAGCCAGTGGATATTTAATCTAGCTGTGGAGATGTGGTTGTTTTTTTTTTTTTTAAATGGATGTTTAGCGCAGCTCTTACTGAATTATTCTGGATGACCTGTAATTTTTTTATATTGCAGGAGTTGGAGCCTGCAAAGAGTGCGTTGCAGTATATGATCCTGGATAATGGAAGGGCTCTAGCAAGTGTGTAGAAGCTGTCCGTGGTCGGGAAGGGCCTGCAGATTCATCAGCTTCGCGATATATGCTGCTACTGCCGCCGATGCAATGGCGCTTACCTGTTTATTTAGAGAAAGCAGAGTTTAGGTATTCTCCCAAAGTTTTTACCTATTTAGCAACAGTGATGACGTTCCCGTCGAATAATAAAAAATGTGTAGGAGTCATTGAGTTTGTTTAGCCGAGATTGTGTGCCAATAAGGAGTAGTTCAGTTTTCTCATTGTTTAGGCAGTCTGTGGTGGCCCATCCAGGCCTGAATGGTTTAGTATATTCCACTTAGTGCATGAGAGTCAGCGTTCTAATTGCCGGAGATTGGTAGGAGGATTTGGGTGTCATCTGCATAGTTAGTGTAGGTGATCCCCAGGCCATCTAGGAGGTTAAAGATGGGTTTAGTAAAGATATTGTATATTCTCCAGCATGGGGTCTGGAATGGATTCACATGCTCATGAATATTCCCCGTCGTCAGGCCGGGAATCCTCGGTATAGAAGAAAATCAGTATCAGTTTCGTTTCTGATCTGTCTTTCTTGGTAGTAACCAATCCCTAGTCTCTGGGTCATACTGCCCCCAGCCAATGACTGCCCTCTCCCTAAGCCCTGCCTACGGCAGCCATCCTCAGATTTTTACCGCACGTTCAAGTGTTGGGAGTCCTCGTGCTGTAGATCTCGAGCTTTTGCTGCACTTTCGTGCTTTTTCAGGAGATTTCTCATTTTTCGGTTAAATAGAGCCTCAAGCTCCACCGATCCGATCAACGGGGATCCGTTTCGGAGTTTTCTACGCCCTTCAAGGGAAAATATTTCGTCGACTTACGCTTTTGGAGGATTCCAGAAGTTCCGAGGCCTACCCCGGACATGGTCCAGGAGAAAGGAAGGTCGACACCCGGGAAGGTGTTCAGGACCTGCCCTGGATGCCAGCTTCAGAATGTTTTCAAGGAGGACAAGCATTTGTTATGCCTCTACTGTCTTCATGAGGACAAGACGCACAAGGAAAAGGACTGTGCGTTTTGTGGGAACATGTCGGAGCGGACCATGAAGGATCGCCACCTCCGTCTCGCCAACTGGCTGGAAGGGAAGAGCCCATCGGGCGAGAAGAAAAAGAAGTCTGAGCGGTCTTCTAAGTCCTGTGAGGGTGCCCCGGCGACGGGGGCCCAACAAAAGGCTAAGCACTGCGAGTCCGCGGGCACCGGGAGCGCTGAACGGTCGGGGTCCTTGGCTGCCAGGCAGGGCGCATCCTCCCCGGCGCCATCAACCACAAGCCAACGCTCTGACTTGGGTAAGAGGAAGTCCGAGAACCCGGCGAAGCTTCTGGAGAGGCCCCGGTCGATCTCGAAGATTCCGGCAGAAGGGGAGCGAGGCGCGGACCCTCCCCCCCAAGGTGTCCAGAAGGTGACGATGGCCTTAATTCACCCTGCTAAGACCTCGATCGAGGATGTCGCCGCGGCCCTGGCTCAGCCTGTGGAGGCTATACCAGTGGAGGCGTCCTCAGGACCCAGTCTCCCTGCCACCGTGGAGGGAGTCGTCTTTCAGGCCCATTGAGAAGACCCCCACAGTCTGCGTTGGAAAAGGCGGGGGAGGGGCTGGTGGTCATCGTGGATACGGACACGACCTCTGAAGAAGAGCTCGTCGAAGTCGTGGAAGAGGCCCAGCCCATCGGGAGGGATCCCGACAAGGGCGACGACGAGAGCGACGTTGTCGCCGACAAGGCTCCTCAAGAGCCCGTCGTTTCCGGCGCCGCAGGACACCTCGGCGGCCGTTTTGTCAGCGATTCAGCCCTTATGCTCGGAGATGAGGACAAGGTTGCCCCTTCCCCCGACGGAGGTACCTGAGCCAGACCCGACGGGGGCACCGGAGCCAGGACCTTCGGAGAGTCCACCGCATAAGAGGACGACGACGCATCCTAAGCCACCTCTCCCACCTCTGCGGCCTGCTCTGCCTTCCCCCCAGTCTACTATCCACGGGGATGATACAGGCACGGACACGGCTACGACAGATACAGATGACGACAGAGGCGATGACGGGACGTGTCCCCCATCGCCCCCTGCTCGGGGGTTCCCGCCCGACGAGACTGGATCCTTTCATGCCATGGTTTCCAGGGCATCTGAGCTTTTTCAGCTCTGCCCAGAAGAAAAGAAGAAAGAAGGGTTCTTTTAC
The DNA here is from genome assembly GCF_040938575.1 of Ambystoma mexicanum. Lineage (NCBI taxonomy): Eukaryota > Metazoa > Chordata > Amphibia > Caudata > Ambystomatidae > Ambystoma > Ambystoma mexicanum. The sequence continues at coordinate 51,632,942 of NC_090935.1, read as the reverse complement.
CAACGGCGCGAGGCTAAAAGGAAGACGGTCCTCGCTGTACCGCTTCTTGATGACATCTGGGATGAGGGGCTCGCCCTCCTCAAGAACTCTGCCACGGCGCTGGCAAAGAGGGACTGGTACGAGAAGAAGTACCGGGTCCCCGACGCTGCCCCCTTGTGCCTTCGGGCACAACCTACCCCGGATTCGGTCGTCTCGGCGGCGGCAAAGAAGAAAGCTGGGGGGGCATCGGCCTCAACATCAACGGCGAGGGCAGGAAGTTGGACATGATGGGACGACGGATCATCTCATCTGCAGCGACTATCAAGGCGACCAACGCCCTGGCTATCGTAGCCCGCTACGACAGGGAGTTGTGGTTCAAAATGGCCCCTCTGTTAGACTTCCTTCCGGACGCCAAAAGGGCTGAGGCCCTTGAAATCCTACAGGAGGGGGAGATTGCTTCGGACCACGCCATCACAGTGGCAAAGGACATCGCCGACGCCGGTTTCCGTCAGTTGGGCACCAGCGTTTGCTTGAGACGACGAGGATGGCTCAAGGCCACGGATTTCCGCCAGGACGTACAAACCAAGGTTTTGGACATGCCCTTCGACGGGAACAACCTGTTTGGGAAGGCGGTTGATGAGTCCCTTCAGGCCATCAAGACAGACACAGACTCTGCCAGGGCACTGGGAGTGCTCCAACAGCGACAGCCGTCCTTTCGGAGCTCCGGAGGCAGACAAGGTGCCTCCAAGGGATCCAGCAGTGGCTCCTCCACTTACCGCCAAGCGGCAAGATCTTCATCCCAGGAAGCCTAAAGAGGACGCGGCAAGTCAGGTGGTGCCCGTCATCGTCGACAAGGAGGTCAAGGAGGCAAGGCGGCCTCCAAACAAGATTGAACCGACCGTGGGGTCGGGCCCCCACCGAAGCACCCCAGTCGGAGGCCGGCTGGCGAGGTTCGTCACCATGTGGGAGTCCATCTCCACTGACCGTTGGGTGCTGGGCGCCCTGGCTCAAGGGCACGCCCTAGAGTTTCAGAAGTGCCCTCGCGTTCCACCCGTGGCCAGGAAGGAAAATCACGTCCCTCAACTACTGTTGGAAGTAAGGGCGATGCTCAGGAAGGGTGCCATCGAGCTCATCCCAAAGAGGCTTCAGGGCTCTGGAGTTTACTCAAGGTACTTCCTCGTAAAAAAGAAGACAGGAGGATGGCGCCCCATCCTGGACCTACGATGACTGAACAAGTACATCAAGGCACAGAAGTGCCGTATGGTCACCCTCCAGCATGTGCTGGGACAGCTGGAGGAGGGTGATTTCCTGTCGTCGTTGGACTTGGAGGATGCGTACTTCCACATCCCCATTCTAAAAAGACACCGAAAGTTCCTCAGGTTCGTGGTCCAAGGGCGGCACTACCAGTTCAAGGCCCTCCCGTTCGGATTGAAGTCGGCACCCAGGGTGTTCACCAAGTGCCTCGCATCGGTGGCGGCGCAGCTGCGCCTACAGGGGATCCATGTCTACCCCTACCTGGACGACTGGCTCATCCGGGCAAGGGCAAGGGAACGCGCCGTGGAGCATACTGCGAAGACCGTCCAGCTGCTCACGGACCTGGGATTCTCCATCAACTTTCCAAAATCCCACCTGGTTCTGTCGCAAGTCGCCCTGTTTCTGGGAGCTAAGCTCGACACAGTGGCGCGGCTGGCCTCGCCGTCGGAGGAAAGGACCAGGACCATTCTGGGCAAGGTGCAGCGTCTGCTGGCCACGGACGTGGCCAGGGTAAGATCTATCAAGTCCCTCCTCGGGATGATGTCCTCCTGCATTTATCTGGTGCGCCTTTGCAGGCTTCGGATGAGACCCTTACAGGAGTTCCTCGACGCCCGCTGGATCCAGTCAATGGGTAGCTTCAAGGACAGGATCCCTCTCCGAGACGTTCCGTCAGGCGATCCGGTGGTGGGGTACCCGCTCCCATCTGTCGGCAGGCACAGACTTTCAGACCCTAGCACACCAGGTGACTGTGACGACGGACGCCTCCCTGGAAGGTTGGGGAGCACACTCCGGAGATCTTCACATGAGAGGCCTTTGGCTCCCGGAGGAGAAGTCTCTCCACAGCAACATCTTGGAGTTCCGCGCGGTGTTCTGGGCCCTCCGGTCCTTTCTTCCGTCCCTCAAGGGCAAGATGGTGAGGATCTTCACCGACCACACCACCACGATGTTCTACATCCGGAAACAGGGCGGAACCAGGTCCCCAGCCCTATCCAAGGAAGCCCAGGATCTGTGGAATAGGCCGTCGCTCAAGGGATGTTTCTGGTGCCTCTTCATCTGGCAGGAATAAAAAACACGATCGCTGACTCACTCAGCAGGGAGCTGCGCTCGTGCCACGAGTGGGAACTACGCCAGGATCAAGTGGATCGACTCTTCCGACGATGGGGCGAACCCCAAATCGATATCTTCGCGACGGCGACGAATTCCAAGTGCCGGAGGTTCGCCAGCAGGTTCCCCCAGCCGAGGAGCATGGGCGATGCTTTCTCGTTCCCCTGGGACAGCCTATTTCTTTATGCGTTCCCTCCGCTGCCGTTGCTGCTCCGGCTCATCAACCAGCTCAAGAGGTCCCGGTGCAGGATGATCCTCGTCGCACCGGCGTGGCCGAGGCAGATCTGGTTCCCGGACCTTCTGGACTTGTCAACGTCCACACCAGTCAAGCTGCCGACACAGACCTTCTCTCCAGAGAAGGAGGCGCCATTCTTCACCACGACCCGGAGTCGCTGAACTTGCAGGCCTGACTCCTGCAGCACTAGAGTTTTGAGGGTACGACATCCCAGCCGACTGCAGAGAGGTTCTTGCAAAGGCCAGGGCATCCTCAACTCTCAAGTGCTACGGACATAAATGGAAGAGGCTCTCTGTCTGGTGCCGTGCACAGATGATTAACCCTCTGCGGATTACGGCCCCTCAAGTACTGCTGTACGTACTGTCGCTGGCCAAAGCTGGACTGGCTCACGGCTCCATCAAAATACATCTGGCTGCAATCTCCCGATATACCAGGACGACGGGACGGGCGTCCTTGTGGTCTCATCGCCTGGTGAAAGAATTCATGAAGGGACTATTCCGATCATTCCCACCGGTGAAGGCTCCTGCCCTGGCGTGGGAGCTTAATGTGGTGCTGACCAAGCTCATGGGGGGGGGGCCCATTCCAGCCTATGCATTCGGCGCCTTTGAAGTTCCTGTCATGGAAGACGGCTTTCCTTGTGGCCATCACCTCCGCACGACGAGTGGGAGAGATCCAGGCCCTATCTTGCAAGCCTCCATACTTGACTTTTCATGACATGAGGGTGGTGCTCAGGACACACCCATCCTTTATGCCTAAGGTGCCGTCGGACTTCCACCTCAACAAGCCCTTGGTGTTGCCAGTTTTCTTCCCGTCGCCTTCGTCGCCGACTGAGAGGACTTTGCACTCGCTGGATGTAGCTAGAGCGCTGAAGTTCTATGTGGACCGCACAAAGAGTTTTTGGAAGACATACTGTTTGTGAACTTTGGGACTGTGAATCAAGGGAAGGCTCTCTCGAAGACTTCCATTTCCAGATGGCTCTCCGGATGCATCATGCACTGTCACCGGTTGGCAAACCGGCAGCTGCCCTGCCGTCCGAGAGCCCATTCGACCAGAGCGATGGCTGCTACCACGGCGTTCCTGTCTCGTGTGCCCCTGCTGGACATCTGCAGGGCTGCGACGTGTAGGTCGACGCACACCTTCACAAGATTCTACTGCAGCGATCGGGACTCCAGGGAGGAGTCCAGGGTCGGCCAAGCAGTGCTGCGCAACCTGTTCGCCTAAGGTGAGCCTGGTGAGGAGGTAAGAGTTGCTTAATGTTGAGTTGTTGTATTGCTTAATATTGAGCCTGTTGCCACCTCCCGTGGTTGCGTATGTGTGTACTGCTATGTATTCTTTTATTCATGAGCATGTGACTCCATGCCAGACCCCATGCTGGAGAAGGATCAAGTTACTTAGCTGTAACTGTTGTTCTCCAGCATGGGTCTGGCATGGATTCACATGCGAACCCTCTCGCCTACCCCTCTACGGCTCTTCACTTGGTCATACTGCCACTTCACGTGCTACCAAATCTGAGGATGGCTGCCGGAGGCGGGGCTTAGGGAGAGGGCAGTCATTGGCTGGGGGCAGTATGACCCAGAGACCAGTGATTGGTTACTACCAAGAAAGACAGATCAGAAACGAAACTGATACTAATTTTTTTTCTATACCGAGGATTCCCGGCCTTACGACGGGGAATATTCATGAGCATGTGAATCCATGCCAGACCCATGCTGGAGAACAACAGTTACAGGTAAGTAACTTGCTCCTAATGGCTTCTAGGAGAATTTGGTTCTACAACTCGACCATGGAGGTAGGGTCAGTGTTTGCATGCGAGTAGGCTGTTAGAGGTCTAAGCTGGGGGAGTAGGTTGGCTGTAGTAATGTTGCGCGAGTTTCTTGAGAAGGAAGTTGCTGGTTGGCTCAAGGCATCTGATTGTGCTAGCTCAGTAATGGTGAAAGTGATAACATTGCCGTCTGACCAAGGGCAAGGAATGTTGTCTAGTATGTTGGTATTGCGGTTCACATATGCTAACCAGTTTAGTGTGCAGCCTTTGTGTTTATATAGCGCTTTTCTCCAAAGCGCTTTACATTATAACAAGAATACAATAACAGTAGAAGCAATTCCAAAATATGAGTCAAACCAGTAATACAGCAACTAGAACAACATGCCAGTGAAGATAAATGAGGGGAGAGGGGGAGGGGGAGGAAGTGGGATAAACTGAAGGCGAGAGAGGAGGAGAGGGGATTTAAGAGGAAACGAAGCAGGGGGAGAGAGGTAAGAAGAGGCGGAGAGGGGAGGGTGGAAGAGGATCAGAGAATCTGGGAGGCCCCACTTTATCATGAGTGGGGCTTGAGATCCGGTGGGAGAATCCTAGGTCTTCAATGGTATGGCTAGGGCATGTGCATGGGGATCGGAAGGGTTGTTAAGACACAAGTTTACCTCTCCCAAGAGATTGATTTTGGAAGAAGGCTTTGTGTTGGTTGAGAGGAGTTGTGCAATGCCTTCCTCAAAGGAGAGCAGTTGGCCTGGGGGTCTGTCTGTAAATTAAATGGATCGTAACGGTAGCTGTAGCCGATACGGATATGAGAGCAGCTGGCCTGAGTGGATAGTTTGGTTGGGCCTTCTCTAATGAGTAAGAGGTTTTTGCCGATAAAAGCTACTCTGCCTCCTTTAAATACCAGTCTGTCTTTCCTGAGCATGGTGTATCTGTCTGGGATGGCCAGGGAGAGAGAAGGGCCAACATCTGGATGCAGACATGTTTCCGTGATTGCTTGAAAAATGAAGGTTCTTGGATGTGATGAGGTAAGATGTCAAAGGCATGGGCAAGGAGGGGGATCTGTCATTGATGAGTGTTCCATTGAGGTGTTATGGTATCCACCTTTGTGTCAGCACTGGTGGGAAGCTTGTTAGATGTGTTCTAGGATAGCAGGGGTAGAATGGTTGGGTATAGCAGAGACTTTGTCACGTGCTTTGGGAGCTGTTTTTAGGGATAAGGGGGTGTGGGTAATTGTTGGGGAAGCTATCATGAGAACTGCCTGTGCGAGCATCACGATTGAGGACATTGGGCTTGTAATTCCTATTGTGTTCATGTTTGCACAGTTTTGGGTTTGGAAGGGATGTCGTTCATCCATGGTGCAGGGGGATGTGGCTCTGAGTCGGAGTCGCGCATTCCTCGATGTGAGCAGAGGGGTGGTTGTTTGTAGGTACTGCCAGCATATAGCTAGGCAAGATGTTAGTGTCCTGTCCCGATTGTTGGTGGAGCATGGTTTACTGGGGCTTAGGGTAGGCTTGTGCACAGTGACTTGCAGGCTTAAGGTGGTGAGGGGCGGCTATGCCGAGTGACTGGGGATGCCATGTGAGTCTGGCAGAGTATGTGGCATTTTTAAGTTGACAGTGCATTTGTAGTTGGTGATGGCATGCGATAGAAAGTTGATAGGGCGGTCTGTTGGCTCCTGTCCGCCAATGGCTTGACAGGGCCATATAGGTTTAGAACCAGGCCTTGGGTGTAGGTTTTTAGTGGGGGAAGGGCAGCATTACCCGTCAGTTCTCGGGGAATCTGGGTGGAGAGGCTACCTTGATGATTTGACGGTGCCTAGTAGATGTGGGCTAGGGGTACTGTAGCACCAGGAGCACAGTGCCTGTAGTACCTGTAGTAATAAGGGCGTCTATATTTCCGTAGCAAGTGCGGTTATTGGCTGGCTAAGGAGTAAAAGCAGGCTTGGAATCAGCTGGATTCGAGTTGCATAGGAGATAGTTAAACCAACTTCTATTAATAAGATCAGAGGGGTGGTGTAGGGCCTGGCATACTCCAAGCGAGAAAAACTGGTATATACATTTAAGGGCACCTGAATTAGATTTTTTTTTATTTTATTATAAACAAGGTGCCTATGAGCAGGGCGTCTCCTGGGGGGTGAGGGGGGTCGTGGCCCAGCCCTTCCTCTAGACTTGTTGCTGGCTTCTCGGTGTGACCACGGGGGTCATCTCTGCCAGCGTAGCACCCTCGGCCGCTCCCGCAGGGGACGCGTGGGCCATCGTCCTCTTCTGCTGCAGCCTGCGGCCGGGTGAGGTCATCTGCTGGGGGCAGGAGGAGGCTGCTTTTAGAGCAGACAGACTCCTTGGCTCCGTCCTCGCTGGTGGTCTCGGGGCAGGTGGAATGGGGCCCCTCAGAGCTGCGTGTGGCCGGGGTCGCCGCTTCCCGCCACAGGGCGGCTTTCCTCGCTGCTGTCAGTGTAGGGGAAGGGGGGGGGGGGTCGGCGCGTGCCTGTGGCTGGCGGCTCGCATTGCAGGCGTGCTATTCTTATTCTCTAGTCTACGGGAACCCTCCGCTGCAGCACTACCTGTCGCTTAATCCCCAAGTTTGCCACAGCCTTGTATGTATGACGTGGGCTAATCCCCGTGGAGCTCTTCTGCCGCGGTGTCGCCGTGCCACTGCCTAGACGCCGAAGTCCCGCGTGCCGCCAGGGTGCACTTAGTGTCTTTCTTGGTGCGAGACCCTGGTGGTGCAAATGCTTTTAGTGGCCTACTTGGGGCGAAGGTGGCCGCCGGACTTCAACTCCCGCAGAGGGGGGTATCGATCCTTTTCTCTGTATGCGTGTGTGCCCCTGATGGTCGGATATACCAGGGTCGCGCATGCGTGGGGGCAGGGGGCTGGTGGGGCCCCTAGCCCCCTGTGAAGGCCTGGGGATCCGCGGTCCACGGATGCCAGATGTCTCCATGCAGGGGCGGGTCTGTCCCGCTGCAGTTGCATTGCGGTGCCTGAGCCCCGTGGGAAGCAGGCAGTGAGTGGAAGGATGCTCCTACTCGCCAGCCCCTTCACCCACGCACTGTTAGGGCCAGCATGGTTGGCAGTGCAGCTGCATTTCCATTCGAGCATTCCACACGGCTTGCTTGCGTGCTGCGCTTGAGTCACTTGCTTCCTTATTTAGAGGCATGCTTTCAAGGATTCCAGCGCACTTTATCACTCGGTGAAGCATTACTGCTGGGCCTTAGGGGTTGGGAGGAGGACCTTTAAACACTGATGCAGCAGGAGGGCCTCTCATCCTTTGCTTCGCTTTAATGCCTGTATTTCGGGACTGCTGCTCGTCCAGATGGCTCCGTCCATCTTGTACTGGGTGGGGGCAGGTGGATGATCTGGACCTGGATAACACAATGACGAATGACCTCCCAGTCACTGTATTGAGGGCTGTGAGGGTGGCACTGCCCATCTTGCCTCACGGGTAGTGGGAATCATTTCCGTTGTAGTAGTGTTGTATGTACATTTACCTTTTGTGGGTATCCTGAGGAAAGGAATTAGTTCGACATCCTTCCGCTACTGGCTGCCTCGCCTGATGCCCTTGTTCTTTTAGTTGGGTTTAGTCTTTGTGCTCCAGACCTAAAGGAAATGGCTCTTGGGCTTGGTGCTTAACCTGCAGAACAGCAGTGCCTTTGCCCCATTGCCTTTATCAATCTCAGACTGGTGTTGCCGCCTGAAATGCTGATGCAGTCAGTCCTGGGGCTGGCTTGCTGCGCCTCCCTCGGCTACACTGGCCGTGACACTAAAGTGATGGCAGTCTTTCTGGCTCACAGGCCGGTTTAGGAGCCACCACAAGGGTGATGTTCCAACGCCGCCATCCACTTACACATCCAACCTTTAGTTTGGCGAAATGGCGCGATGCATAGCAGGCAGTCTCTGGCATTTACCCACCGCAGACAATGACTTGAGGGCTCCTCATATGTCTGGTTTTCAGACCCAGTAGAAAAATGACGGGCTGGGCATTTCCGAAGGCACTATGATGCTCGGCCTGCAGTACAAGCTGCACGGCGTTTAGGAGGTGCTGTGACCCTTTGCACCCAGAGAAGGGAGGCTGCTCTAAACCCATTCCCACTCAGGCAGCAGGTACCAGGGGGGTCAGATGCTGCAGCTTGCTTCGGTCCCTCCCCCAGTCCTGCTTCTGCTTAGGCTACGCTTTCTGTTCAACAGTCCCACAACAGACTCCCAGTTCTTCAGTTTTACCTCCAGCCAGGGCTCGAGTTGAGGGGCCACGCGGGTGGATGTTGTAGGCCCACTTTTTTCAAAGCGCGTACGCGGTCCGTAAGAAACCACGCATTTTTTGTTTCATCTCACGACCGGATACCGAAGCCAGGTTGCGCGATTCGGTCCAAACAAGACCAAACCAATAGCACTGCACTGACTCCTAAACTTGTCCTGAAATCCCCCCAACAAAGGATACCTTTTGTTAAAGCTTCTTAGTTCTAATAGGTACGCACATTGTCATCAGGGTGCACACATTCAAGTTAAAAGCTACTAGCCAGCCATAAAAATGCCCCTCGCCACATCAGTTCTATACATACAGAGCACACCATTACTTGCTCGTCAAGTGTCAATCACTAGCCAATGGCTAGTGTCGGGCGCACATTTTTCACTCTGCTTTTCTATTTGGCCGGCAATGTAGTCATTATTTCTGTTCTCTTGGCAAATGCTAACCTGGTCGGTGCACTTTCTCAGTTGTGAAAGACCGTTCGAATGGAATTGGCATATTTCGTTTTGGGATCGGTTCTATGTGATATCGCATCTCTTTACACGTGTCAGCCCACCAGCCCCTTGTCTCTAGCAGAACTGCTATGCAGTGAGGGTAATGCGGTGTACGAAATATACATAGTGTTAAAAAAAGAGCAGTGTTGCAGAAGCAATTGCAAAGAGGCACCACGGAGAAGGACAATCTGCTGTAGGGGGCCATTTCAGTGACTTTCCAACCATCAAATCCAAAGTGTCAGCAAGCAGTGGATTCACCAAGGAGGTCCTCGCTTCAAAGGGAGACTTCTGTTCCCAATTGGGTAGACTTGAACTTCTTCTGCCAGCTATGAACACTTTTCAGTTCTGTACCTGCTGACGTGAACTCTACGTGGCAAGAGCTTCCATGCTTCCTGGAATTTCTTGCTTCGTTCCGTGAGTAGAAAACTATCTGTTTTCACACATGAACTGCGCCACACGTGTTTTAGTTCAGTTTCAATTTAGAATTTTATGGCTCACAGAACTTTGTGTAAGAATCGTTCTCAGAGTCCTAGCCGACGCGCGCAGACGAAAAGCTGCACTTTGTAGGTGGGATTATAACCCAGGAAAATGATTCTATTGCAACCTATGTTGACACATAATGCCGTGATGGCTCTGGAAAAGCCCAAACATGTGTCATGAAAAAGGGCTCTCCTTCGGGAGATTTGTGATTCTTTCAAAGTTCTGTGAACCATAAAATTCAAAACTGAACTAAACCCGTGTGGCGCAGTTCACGTGTGAAAACATACCCATGTTCAACATCGGAGGTGGGGTAGTAGTTCCTCCAATCTGTCTTTCACAAGTTGACTCCCAAAATTACCCCCGTTCAAGTATAGAAAACTATTGAGCTGACACTTTTCAGCCTGCCATCATGGTCGCCTGTTCCAGTTATTGCATGGTTGCCTCAAAAAGGCAACTGTGGTGGCTATTGCACCTACTTCTACTTAAATGAAAGCTATGACGTTCTGATTTCCCCTCCACAAAGGGATGGAGATTTCTTAGCCAGCATCAGCCTCTAAGATACTTTCTATAATCTGGTCCTTGTGTAAAAGACTTGGATTTGGCGCTCTTCCTCAGCTGTTAAGGGCGTTGTCTGTACCCAGACCCATCTGCTCAGGTGGCTGTTAATGGCCTACTCATCAATGGTAAGATAGGTCATTTATAATGTGCCCGTACACAAGTGTTTCTAGGCGCGTTATGGAAGCACAGGGGTACACATTGGGACACTCCTTGTCGCTATCTTTTTAATTTGGGCATAGAGCAACTGGCGGCAGGAAACCACGTTTGAGTTTTTCTCAGGACTTTAACATAGTGTCAAGGGTTTTGACCCATGTTGAATCAATCGACTGGGTAGATTTGGGGATGAGCTGTCGCCGCCCATTATTCTATCCCAGCACAAACTAAATCAATAGACTGGGTGGATGTGGGGATGAGCTATCGCCGCCCACATTCATGCCAGAATAGGAGAACTGCGCAGTTGGCATGAGACCACTCCAAAGATACAACCTTCTTGTGGGGGGGTTCCACATCACCACTCTACTGTAAGGATGCCATCAAAACAATGTTAATCACGGGTCCTATACTATCAAGCAAAAGACCACTCTATTGAAATGCAGCAATTCAAGACAACTCAAATGGATGCAGTACCGACAAATTCCCCAAGGTGGCGCTAGCGGTCTAAACTCTGACAGGGAAACTGTATTTAGGAGTTGCAAGAGGGGCAGGGACTTCAAAGCTTGTTAGTTAATTGGAAATCTTAGCCACCTTCTGTTCCCAGAGGCCAAGAGGCTGGGAAACCTTAACACCTCAGAGATTCCACACCAGGAGGCAGGATATCACATGACCCTGTTGATTGATTGAGGAGAGACTTCCAGGCAGCCTGCTGGAGCCCACACAAAAGGCTTTCTGTTGAATGGGGTATGTTAATTTGGAGTGTTTCCTGTCAACAGCCCTCTGCCAGCAAGGAGAGATATGTGATCACTGACCCACCCAGACTCCTGGAGGCGGACCCAAACACTGGGGGGAGTTGACTTGCAACAAATATATTTTTTATAGAAACAGTGATAATTTATTGTAACCAAATGACATGAATGTACAACTTTGAGAGTCTTAGTTTGAAAAATGCCCTCACGATTTGAGTCCAAACTCCAATTTGTACCATGTTCTGGGGCAAAACCCCGCTAATTATGATTATTGTAGACAATGTGTTTAAGCTAGAGACATGCAAAGTTACTGGCATATATGTGGAAGGGAAATGTACCTTTTGTATAATTTTTGATGAAAAACCAATGTTGCAAAACCCACTAAAATCGAAAATAAGTTGCCATTTTTGAATGCAAGCTCCTAGAAACGCCAGAGTCGGGACAGGGGCTATCTTTAGTAATATATGTGTGTATGTGATGTCAAACAACTGTGTACCTGGGGAAATATGTATTTGGATCAGGAATAGATTTGTGTGCACATTGACCAGGGGAGGATCCTCTGACCCATATACAGACCTCATCTTGATGACAATCCATTTCCTTCCCCCAATCATGGGAGAGGGGAGAATTGGGCCAATGACAAGTAGAGAGGGGCAGGCTTAGCGAGGCCCAGGCGCACGCCCATTTTCAAAACCCATAAAAAGAGACTGCTGGGACAGGTAGAGATTCAATTCCATTTTCTGCGGAGCATGCTGACCGACGACTTCACATCCAGAGATCCAACACTTAGACTTCGAAGCTAAACATAGACTACAGAACTTTGAACCTAGAAGGCCCACTGCAAGCAAAAGTATTCTCAGCAGGCCTTCAGAATCCAGCAAACCTAACCAAACTATTGAACAGCGAGCTGTTTGAATTCTTTGCCAAGAACTGTTGCCGGAACCGCAGACCAGACCCAGACAGCTGTGGGCAGAACCGGTGCCTGATTGACACGCCGTATCCAGAAAGGCTAGACCAGCAGAGCAGAGCTGACCCAGACGCTGTGAGCAGAACCGCCCAGTCCAGTTCAGTTGACCAGATCCGTGACGAGGCCCATTCATTTCAAAATTAGGAGTGAGTATCCGCTAGAACTTTGCAGAACCCAATCTCTTAGTTAAAATAATCTAATCCAAACTATTTTAACCTAATTAGAACAACCTCCTAGAAATCGTGTCATATGTAAAGCTGCAGAACTGTCACCTGTCAATTCTGAAGCTGCAAGCTGTCACCTGTCATTTTGAGTTTTACTTTAAATCCGAAAATCTACCTTTATTACATCATCCGTATCTCTTGAACCGTTTGGGCTAGGAACGAAATTTAACTTTCATTTTAAAGCTGTGATTCTAGGCTTTCCAACGAACCTAGAACTCCTTATACTTTTACCGCAATCTCGATTCACACACTCGCAAAATTTACAGTGATTTGCGATTTGGCTCAATTTCTCTACTTGTCAAAATAGCAGCTCCATTCTTTCCTTTGTTAAAATCCGTTTGCAACCTGGTAATAACTCATAGAGCATTGCTAAAGTGCGCGTGAACTAATACCAACAAGCATCTCTCACTCACCCTGAACCTCTAGAGGGAATTTAAAGCAATTTTAGCACCTTTTCACTTCCTTGCAAACCACATTAAAGTAATTCGCCTTTGTTTAAAACTCATCCCTGTTTTCCCTAAGCTTGCTGGGAGAACTGGAACTGTGTATTGCATTATAAAGTGTGATTTGTTGGGATTCTTGAAGACTGTGTGCTCTCCTTCCAGTTCTTGTATTGCATAGTGGGGGGGGGGGGAGTGAATTGTCAAAAGAAAGTGATCATATTACCTTTTGCTAAAATCATAAGTTATTTCTGTACTGCATTTTATTCCACCTTGCATTTCCTTGAAACATTTTCAGCTACCTCATCCTCTACACTACTCCTAAGTAACCAAATCATTGTACCCCTGTAACATTATCCATTATTGATCATGGTCATATTCTGAAGTGTGGATTCTAAGAGGGGGCTGTTATACAATGGTGGTCATCCAGAGTACTGAACTGGATATAAAAATACATCAATAAGGGTTTTCCTCAGCATCCCAGACTAGGCATTGACTTGGCTGTAGTGTTGATTGAATATCGCTTACAAAAGGTACTAAACATCTAAGTTTCTGTTTTACGCATGCAATTTTGGTTACTTTGTCTCCTGAAACCTTTGCCACTTCCTTGTTTGTTACTTGAAGTGTTGGTAAATATCTCTGATTTGTGGGATGTATTTACCCATGCATCCTAGCCCTACCTCAAAACTGTGCAGTACTGACATGAAAACATCATGATGGCCAGAGCTTCCCAGAAAATGCACAGGGAAATGCAGGAAGAATAGGCTGCCACCCATTTTTGCCGATGTTATGGGCACAGAAGGAAACTGCCTAAAACCACCATTGGACTACCCACACAGTAGTCTGAAACCATTGGGAATGGCAATGCTGATTGCCAAATGCAACCTAGAATTGTGGGGAATTCATTTTCTTAAATCCCAAAAATGGGTGCAGTACCAGTGCTCACCACTATCCAAAAGCCGGCAGTTTAAAACCACCCTGTGTTTCTCTGAAGGCAAGCCAAAGTGCCTATTTCAAACATTGCAATATGTGCAAAATATTTACTGAACACCAGCAGACATTTGGTAGAATGGAGTTTTGTGTGCCTACAAAATCTGGGAAATGAAGAGCCCAGAAAAATGCTTATAACAAGACTGGCTGCGCTGTGGATTTCAGCAGTTTAAGTTGCACTGGATTTAAAGACACTAAAATCGAAAATGTTTAAATTGACTGAGTGACCTACTTTTGAGTATCACATAGGTTGCAATTGTTTAAATGTCATAGTTTCAAACTTAGAATCAGCCTTCTAGCTGCATATGTAAAAATGTTTAGTTTTATTTGAATGCAGGAACTGGGGAACAAAAAGTGACATTTTATCTGAAACCTGGCTTAAGGAACTGAATTCTGCCTGGCAACTACCCCCATCAGGAGGGAAATTTGAGTCACCACTGTGTTCCCAGGCCAACCTTCCTTTTGCTGCCCACACGAAGGATATGCCATCTATCTGATAATTGAATTATCTGTGCTCTGTAGGAGAGTGAACAAAGCCCTCTTCACTCAGGCAAAGGTTTTTATTACGCAGTCGTAAAATGTAGCTTCCTCTTGGCAGGAGCTGGGAGGGGCACTGCCTGTGAGAGCAAGCTGGCTTGGCAGAACTGGAAAGACCAGTATTTCTACCTTGTGCTGAGAGGAAACCACACCCCTTTGGAGCCAGAACATAACTCTAAAAAGATGAATAACTCATAGAGCGGACATGTGAAAATTTTATAAATGATACCATAATTCTTGTGATTTTTCTGCCCACATTTTAAGAGGTTTTTCGACCCGGTGGCATGTTCAGGGGGGTGTCAGCGGAAAAGTGGATATTACTCTAAATGTATGCATGTTAAAAATCTGAAACTTCATCAGTTAATGTCCCTACTCCCTGCACACATGTATGTAAAGTTGGGTCAATGTCAGAAATTGCAAAATCAGTTAAAAAGTGAAATATGTGCCATTTCTGAATGCAAGCTCCCAGGAAGAGCAGAGTTTGAACAGGGTATACCTCCTGTAATGCATGATGGGTGCATATGATTTTAAAACAATATGTACCTCTGCAAATATGTATTTGTTTCAAATCTAGATTTGTGTGTAAATTGACAGGAGGAGTGGACTTTCTGCAGGCTGTAAAATGACATCACTCTGACTCACAGTTCATTCCCCAATCAAATGATAAATGGAAGTTTGACCAATTAGAAGCTGAGAGAGAGGTAGGGTCAGTGATGCTAGAACACACCCACATTCTAAACACATAAAAGCAGACAGACAGGACAGATAGGGAGACCTTCAAAATCCATCTGCAGCGGGACGCTCTGCCGGAAAAATCCATACTTACCTCCATCAACCTCCAGAAAGCCAAACTAGAGACTTCAATCTATCCAGAACTAAGAGACCAGAGAGAAAGCAGTGCTGTACCCAGAGAGACCCAGACCAGCAGAGAGAGCTGACCCAGATCACTGTGAAGTGCAGAGGCCAGGCCAGACCAGACCAGAGTCCAGTTTAAAACCCTGACCAGATCCATGGCGAGGCCCATTTCACTCAAGAATATAGTGAGAGTACCCAGCTGAACTGTGTAGAACCAATCTCTTAGTTTAAATTCATCTAATTCAACCTATTTTAATCTAAGTAGAACTGTCTCCTAACTGTCACCTGTCATTTGCAAAGCTGTCACTTGTCATTTCGTAGTTGCAAGCTGCACGTGTCTTTTTTGAACTTTAAAATTTCAAATCTGAAAAACGACCCTTATTTAATCGCTCATATCTCCGCGACCGTTTGTGCTAGAGACTTGCAGTAACTTTCATTTTGAAGCTGAGATCCTAGGCTTTCATAGGACCCCAAAACGATAGAGATAGTCCTTGTGGTTCCTCTGTAATAGCGCTCGGCGCATCCGCGAATTTTACCGCGATTTGCAAATTTCTTCATATGTAAAAACTGCTGCTGCTTGCCTTCCATTTGCCAGAAATTCGTTTAACCTGCTAGCTATCCCTGCATCATTTCTAGTGTGAACCTGGACTAATATTAACTAGATACCACTCACCCTGAACCTCTGAAAGGGAATTAAAAAGTATTTTAGCATATTTTTCAGTTCATTGCCAGCACATATCTAAGAAATTTGGGCCTGTGTTTTCAAACTTATGTAGTCTAAGCTTGCTGGATTGAACTGATTACATTGATTGCATTTCTGAGAACTGTGTGCTTTCCTCCCATTCCCTTGCATTGCATAAAGAGGGGGGGAGTGAATAGCCAGAGAAAAGTGATTACATTGTTTTGTTGAAATCAGATTGAGTATTTCTATACTGCATTTCATTCATTCAACCTTGCATCCATTTGAACTCTATAAAGCATTTTGTACCACCTTCTTCTTTTGTTCCTATTTACCAGTGTGCTACCTTATCCATTTCATGTCAACTCATTAGTGATTATAAGAAGCGTGCTAGTGCCAGATTCTCCGTTGTTGATCTTTATCATATCAGATTAAGTGTGCTATTCAATTATTAATTTATTATAAAGTATCATATATATATCTATTGTTTAAGTTATCAAATAAACCTTTTAAACTTGCAAAACAGAACTACTTCTTGGCTCAGTGGGGTCAGGGGGATTCCAAGAGAGGGGTGTTATACAGGGGTAGTCATCCAGAACGCATGAACTGGACCTAAAGATATATCAATAAGGGTTTTCATTCAGTATTCTAGACTAGGCGTTAACTTAGCTGTAGTGCTGAATTGAATCCTCTTACAGATTTTAAAGTAACAGTTGCTCAAAATTTGATGTTCCTGATTTTCTAATACCAAGTGTGTCCTACAAGTTAATAATAAGATGGTTTTGGATATGTTCAAGTTAGATTACAAGCATGGGGGCAAGCTCTCCCTTAATACTATGGATATTACTCCAGAGTGAGACGCACTACTGCCAAGCATCCCAAGGCATACGTTAGTTTTCTAAAATTGATTAGCAGAATTTGCAAATTTGAATATTCTTGATTGGCGAACTAACCCATTTGATTAGCAGTGTTGTACTACTACCTCTAAGGTCACCAGAACTTATTTGTACCCAAGACATAAAATGAGCATCAATGCAGCATTTTTGTGTACTCCTGAAGTAAGACCTTGGTGAGAGTAGGTGGGGCTTGACATTTCTTTTAAATTCTGCTAGACCTGCATGTTAGTTAAGTTACTTAAACTAAGAAGTGCACTTTATTGCCCATGGCAATGGATGATCAAAAATGTAAATCTGCTTTTGGTAAAATGATGCATGTTAACACAAACCCACTTTGTTTGACACTGCAACCCAGAGGCCAGCCATTAAACTGAGTAAATGTTAAACATCCCTTCATAAAATCTACTTGAATACTTGAGTGAGCGAGCAATTTTGTGAGCCCTGTCTGTCAAATGTGCAAGTTACCTGCATGTATGGATACCTGGATAGGCTAAAAATGCTCCCAAAACAGTTTCGCCAGCTACCTCCCGCAGGTGCTAATTTTATAATGCATTCATAATCCTAGAGAAAAGCAGCCTGCAGGTTAACTAGTGTATGGTATTGTAGTACATCTGTAGATGTGTACAGACTGGCTGGAACTATTGATCACTACTTTACGTAAACATCTAGTTAGCTTTGTGTATTCCTTATGTAAGAGGTAGGAGACTAAGCAATGTAGATGGCGTAGCAGGCAGATAACTGGGCAAATTAGGAGGAACATAGTGGTTTGCTGCCATCTCACTTTCAGGGTAGCTAATATAAATAACCAAGGTGATAAGATAACATGTTGATGAGTATGGGATCAGCTCATGGGTTGAGCATCAGTTGCAGAGGTATGCAACCAGCAGATCAAAGAACCAGGTTTCCCATCAAAAGCATTTGGCTGTGTTATGTACATTTTCACCTGTCCATGCGATGCATCCTCCCCAACAAAATGAAATGTAATGGACTCTGAGATTTAGATATACTAAGCTAAACATTAATGTAAAGCGTGGAGACAATGCAGTGTTTTACAGTAGCAATATCGCAATTATGCCTTATGTAACAACTTACATTTTTAGGCATGGAATTGCTTGGCTGTTAACGCATCCTGGTCTTTGACAGATCTAGTTGGCATAATAAAAGTATCACCTCGATTACATCTGGTTTTCAATTATTTGAAAATGAAAAAAACAATCTTGCCTCGCACTTCCACACAGGCCTTTGGCACTTAAGAGTGGACGTGGAGTACTGCTGCACTCTTTCTCCATTAGCCCCTTTGAACCGGCAGCGAACAGAGGGCGGAGAGAGCACGCAGGCAAGTGAAATGCAGGGCGAGCTGTGCATTCATTGAACAGGGTAACTTAAATAGCTAGCTTTGCTACATAAGTTGTGTAGCAAATTGCTATGCAACACTGCATATTTTTTTAATGGTGTTGAACACCCTCTCAGCAAAGGTGTTTAAGTCAATTGAAAAGGTTAGTAAAAGCTTGATATGAAATTCTTGTGCAAACCCTCTTTAGGCATGTTGGGTGAAAGGGTGATTTAATGCATCCAAATGTTCGAAGATATTGTGCAGCATTACCATGTTAGATGTCTATATGCGTGTATTTCCATCAGGAAACTCTCTTGACAACTCTTTACTGTCTTTTGAGAGCCTTGCATTTAAATATAAATTTGCTCAGTCAAATATGCATTTGTTTCAAGAACTGTGACGCTTCCTTGAAAGGCTCACTATGTTGATAAACGTATATTTTTCAGGAGCCCTTGCTTTATGGACCCTTTCTAAGAACGACTGCCTATTGGCGGCTACCTATATGCTTTTGGGGAGGATGAATATAGGCTGGTGTTCCTTCAATACGATATTTCCAGGCTGGGGTGCCACATGGAGAACTGTGTGCTGGTCTAAACATGCCGAAAAATAAAAGCAAGCATTGGCAAAGGCAACCATTTTGGCTTTTGCGTAATATGGGATAGACATTTGCCAGGTACTGCGAATTGGCACTGCCTGGCCAGAAGATGGGGGGTGGGGAGAAGGCTGGCAAATGATGTGATTACTTGAACGTATGATCGCGGTGCCTAGTACCCATACACAAGCCAAAGAGGCTTGCTTTGTCAATCTTTGTTTTTAACTGATCTTTTGTGCAAGGAATCAATATAAATCATATGGCTGAAGGCCCACTTGGTTAAGGCATTTTTATTGTATAAATAGCGCCCTTACAGCTGCAATTAAGCCGTTAACTCTCAGCAAATGCTTACAATTAACACTGGTAAATCAAAGTTTGATGTTGATGGAACTAACTATGAATTCCCAGGAGGATGTGTTTTTGGCTGGGAGGGGCAGGAGCTGGGTCCATCCTCGCACGTCTTCACTTACGGCTGTATTCCAATGGAATACATTTGACTTGCAGGTGGCGCTTATGCACCACTTAAAAGCCGTAGCTAATTATGAAGATTGACTCAACAAACCATAATTTACCTCTTGTATTGGACACGGATGAAAAAGTTAAAATGCAAATTTTGTGCCTCTGCTGTATGTTGTGGTTGCCAGAATGGGCTGGGAATGGATTTTCATGTGTTCTGGAAGTACACACGAGTGGAAGTCCACAGAAAAAATTCCTGAATTGGAGTGGGTTGGTTATTTTCTTTGGGCATTCCAGATGTCCGGTCTCTGTCCATCTCCGGTATGCACCCTACCCTGCCATGCTGAATCTCCTGTACTAATAAGACACGGGTCAGGTAGACCAGGATTGGACTGCTGCGTACACCACTACTTTGGGGAGAATAAAATCTACATTTTTCTTTGTAAAGTTTAACAGTGATAACTCGCGCACATGTCTCGTGGGTCATGCCCACAATATTCATATTTAAGACATGGGTCTAGTTTGCAGTTATATGATGTGGCATTTATAACACGCCTGTACACAAATGTTTCTTGCCTAAAAGTATAGAAAACATTTTAAAAAAGCCCATTCGTGATGAGGGATTGAGTGTGTGTCTTTCCCCACTGGCAAAAAAGATAAAGCACAAACATTGGGTCATGAATATAATTGGGATGCAATTAATAGCTTTTACAGCTAATCCTGCCTAGTTTCCCTATCTTTCACCACTTCTGTGTTTTCATGTTCAGGGCGTTCCTCCTCTACCCTTAGTGTCTGCCCCTATTATGTTTTATATTTCTGACTGTGATGTCCAGCTAATGAATGTTTGATCTTTGCTTCACATGCTCCCGACTTTATTAATGCTCTGTGAAGTTTTCGTTGGTTTGCAATTGCTGTATCTGCACTTGGTTATTTCTTACTTTGGCTGTATCTACTATATATTGATGAACTGAGGTTGGGCATAATACTGGTCTTTGCACCCATGTCAGGCTGTTTACTGCTTGCATGCATGATATTAAAACGTTTTGTGGCACTGCTATGAGCTATAAGGTAGACGTCCACTCTTAACACCTGTGCTTGATTTCGTTTTTCCATTGGCCGGCCACTGATGTTTCCACTATTCCGGTTTTGCTTGTGTGGGGGCGAGCCCCTTAATCACCTTAACCTAAGAGGGCCCACCACCTGAGGAATGAGTGCACGTTTTGTACGTAAAGCAAGTTTATTGCACAGATATCTGGGGAGCAGTTTGATGGTGCTGTAGAACCAATCTAACCCAAGTTAATAAACCACATCAGTTGACATCTTGGATACATGTTGGAAACAGTTTTAACCCTACCAGATACTTAACACCCCTCCCCCACCCCGTACATGTGATTGGGGTTCAAAAAGCTTGCGAAACCATAGGCTTGTGCAATGTGTCTATCCAAGCCCAATCAACTCTTGGAAACATAGACCCCATTCGATCTAATAAAGAAAAAATCAAGTTAAACCCTCTCTGAGGACATAAAGATGCTCCTCTCCTCCACTAGACAAACTGCCTGCTCGGAGAACATCCTGCCCCCGAAAGCTGATACTGGAAAATATTGACGCATTCGCTCCATTCTTTCTCTGAATGGTCAATGCCTCGTTCAGAGATAAAAAGGTTCCAACAGGAATTAAGGTGGTTACTGTCACTCCGTTAGTCAAAAAGCCGGGATTGGATCAACATTATCCATCTAATGTTTACCCGATAACACATGTTTTACTGAAGATATTAGATAAGGCAGCAGCCAAATAGCTCCAAACATTTGTGGACAACAATAACCTGCTCCACACCCACCAATCTGGTTTCAGAGGATGGCACAGCACCGAAACCGCTCTACTCGATCTTCAAACCAGAATGCTCAACATCTTGTACAAAGGAAAGGCTGGTATGTTAGTACTTTTAGACCTGTCAGCAGCCTTCGATCTGCTTGACCATCAATCTCCAAGAGGCCTTAGAAAAATCTGGCAGTTGTTCGCAGGAGGCCATAGACTGAGTGGCCTCTTTCCTTGTGGAACGGAGCTCCAAAATACACTGGTGAGGCCAGTTCTCCTTGCCTTGTTCCATCAACTGCGGCGTACTCCAGGGGGCAAGTTTATCTTCCCTTTTGTTTAATATGTGCCTACAGTGTCTTTGTACCCTCCTCGCCAATTTAGGGGTGCTTTTCACCAATTTCGCCGACGACATCCATCTTGTGATTGAACTGAGCGGGTGCCACTCCATAGACAACTCCAAGGTTGTTAACATCTATAACATCATCAAGGCTTGGATGAAAACAAACTGGCTCTGCTTAAATGGAAGCAAGACGGAGCTCATGATATTTGGCTCACCGCAGGCCAGGTCCAAACTGCACCCTGACTATGCTTCCTTTATCATTAAGGACTCGGACATCTAGGTCTCTGAAAAGGTCAAAACCCTAGGTGTTTCCCTTGAAGCCCACTGGGGGCTGATGCTCGTGTGACTTACCTGAAAGAAACCTGCCAATATTATCAGACTACTCCGACGCATTAGACCCGTCTTGAGTGAGAAGTTGTACCACCATTGCTAGAGCCATAATTCTCTCTAGGTTAGATTATGGCAACGCGCTACTGGTCGGAGCAAACAAGGGTTGTAATGCACAATGTCAAACTATTCAAAATAACGCTGTGAGAACGATCAGAAAGAAAACCAGAAGATAACACATGACGAAGGATGGGAAATCTCTTCACTGGTTAGCTGTAGACGATTAGATCACTTTCCAAACAGTAACGATTGTGCACCACTGCCTTTACAGCTCTGCTCCAGCTTATTTGAGAGAGCAAATAACTTTTTACGAACCAGGTTGGTCCCTGAGATCTGAAGCTCAGGGCCAGGTGAAATCCACACACGCAAAAAAAGCAAATGGGCTTGGACGCTTCTTTGCAGTAAAAGCAGCATCAACATGGAACAAACTCCCTATCTCGCTAAGACTGGAACCCAACTATCTGATATTCAGGAAGAAACTTAAAAACTCTCCTGTTTAAATAAATGACCTATCCACTGATATGATAATGCTGCTGTATCGTCCCGTCTTGCTTGTTCGTTCATTCTGCCGTGCCCAGATGCCTGCGGGCTCCGGCGTGTTATGAATAAATAAATAAAAATAAATACATTGGACAGAAACCTCTTCAAAGAAATCCCATCTTTCTCCAATTCCTACACTCATCAGTAGCCATTATCTTAGCTAACCTCTTCAGCTCATGTGTAGAACACCTCTCCTTTTAGGATTTGTCCGTGATAGGTCATGACATCATCATTCAGTTAAACATTTGTATGCAAACCAAATTAATTGCTAGTCATTTTTTAATTTTTTCTTATTCTGGTCAACTTTGGCTATTAGACAATTAGTAGGCGCACTACCTAATATTTCAAATATAGAGTCAACTTTCAGTTATGTATGGTAATTTAGGTATTCGTTTCAGGTGCGGGGGAGGAAATGTGACCCTGGAACAGGATCACTGCAATTAATATGTAGGGAAGGAAATGAGGATCGAAAGGTAGGAGCCCTCCCGTCCTCTGCACACTATTCTAAGTCCATCAACCGATGGTTCATCAAAGTCAAGTAAGCTAGTTATTATTATTCCATAATATATAGATTATATGAATGAGAATGAACATTCATTTGTTTTGTAAAAAAAAAACGAAGCAGTTTTAAATCCTAGTCACAATCAGTTAATCATTAAAGATTCAACTGAAAAAAAAACAAGTTGGCTGTCAACAAGATTTAATGATAAGAAATGATAGTCCATGTATACAGATCAATGGTGGCTGACGCGTTTCGGGATAAACCTCCCTTCTTCTTGAGCCAAGTGGGTTAAACTGAAAAACATAAATAAATGAAAACTGTTTCAATCCACTGAACTTCAAACCTGTGAACTTCACATAAACATAATGCCCCTACCAAGGTGCGATGACCTTCTACACAGCGTCGAAAATTTAGACAATGTATTAATGTATCATTCTGAGCACAATTACATAGACATTCTAACATGTTAATCAGCACTCTCCTGCGTTAGGCTGTTTCCCCCTGCAATGTTCCCTCAACCCACTAATAATTCTGAGTGGATAAACGGAAGCAGCAGGTAATCAGGAATGAGAAATGGGAAACAGAATCCAAATCTGATTTCCCCCCCTCCCCCAAAATAAGGGAAAAACGGATTTCAAACCCCTTGCAATGTTATGAAAGCACACTCGGAAATGGACAAATAAATAATGAATGTTTGTTAAACCTTGAAGCAAATACAATTCCTCAATAGAGCAACAATGCAATGACACCAACAATCACAAATAATGGATTACCAAGAGCATATAATTCGAAAATGAGTGGAAGGTTTAAAACGGATTGCAGCAAAATGGGTGAAATACACTGATTTGGAGTGCGGTTGTTTTGGTTGGGGTGTAGAGGTACATAACAGGTACAACACAGGTGAAAGTAAGTCTCTAGCTAGTAAATTGAGACATATGGAAGTTAGTGAGGTTCGTTTTTAGGAAAATCGAGCAGTGAAAAGAGGAATCTGCTTTAAAATTGAAAGGAAAATCTCACTTAAACTAGATTTAATGGATAAGAAAAGAGGAACGCTACCCGTGAATATCAAGTAACGCTGCAGTTTAACCCTTCACGCAGTGTAACCCTTTTCTTAAAGGAAAATTTTAATTTATTTAAACACTATCGCTGATGACTTGGGATCTATGCAAGACGGAAATGAAGAGAAACGTGGCGCTAACACTAGAAATCAATGGCAAAGTTGCACAGATAATTCTGACAGTTTTACAAGTTATCAGGATAGGATGACTTGGAGTGGGGATAAGGACCAAGGCAAGACAAGATATACTATGGGTTCAGTTGTGGTAGGGATGATAATTACAGTCCACTTTTACTTTGGGATTTTGGACCGTCATGGGTTCGGGTCACTACACGGAAGGACACCTGGCAGACAGCTGGGCAGTTCTGGTCACTCGATACTAAAGAACAGCTCAATGGCAGGTTTGCAGGACACATGCAGTTAGTGGGATCAGGATGCTTCCCAAAAACACTACAGCTTCCCCCTTTGGTTATTTGGGAATTTTAGTGGGATTTCAGAATTTAGGCCTTGCTGGAGCAGAATCAGCAATGCTTGGGTTTTGCAGTGGGCCCTGGAGTAGGGTCAGCAATGCTTTGGCCTTGTGGTTGGGATCTGGATGGATGGATGGAAGGAACAGGAACGCAGCGCAGAAAAATCAGGAAGAGTGTGTCTTTAGAGTCTTGTTAGGGACCCTTATTTATAATGCCTAGTGACATCATCAGAGTATATGACTGGGACAGGCTTAACTACACACGCCTCTAACAACGGGATTGGACAAGGGTGATAGTCGCCGCCTCGTTCTCAGCTGGCTGGATTTCAGGAAAATTGTCAGATTTTATGATGCGAGTTTTACAATGTCCAAAAACCTCCCACAGTTACTTTACTAAAATCCGATTTTTGCCACAATCATACATTTATACGATTGCAATCTCTTAGCAAATTAAATACACAGGTTACATATTTTGTGCAGCACATTGCAGTCCAATCCTCCCGTCCGTGAGACCTCGTTTCTCCCCTCTACCAGTTTTTCCGCTCTTTTCAATGGGATTTATATTACTCAAAATTCTATAACTTTATACATGGGGGTGGATTGTCATGAGGGATGTATGTACAAAAATGTGCATTTGTAACATAGATGCTTTTCTTGTAATCTGCCATTATTTGCCATTTCTGTCCCCAAGTTGTCGATGAATTCTACCAAGTCTAAAAAGAAAGCCCAAAAAGTCACTTACACTGCAAAAATCTTACATTTTTACAACATCTTCCTGAAGAGATAAATCTTTAAAGTTCATTTATAAAATGGTCTTTGGAAGCAAATGTCAGTCCTTGTCAGGTGATCGTTTATTTTTTCCTTCTTTCAACTGCTACCAACTGTCATTTCCTTAAAAGCAAGTTGGGTGCTTCCAGTTTGATTGAAGGTTTTATGGGACCCTCCACTTGACAGGCTAGTGTCCCTGGACTTCTATTGTCCCAGCCTGGAGCACAGACGAATGTCTGACGAGCATATGAACTTTCTTTGTCCTGGCCCATTCAAAGCTTTTCAAGCTGGCAATTATCCCTTTCGTGTCCTGGAAGTTAATGGTATCTCCCTTCCTAGGGGGAAGTTTCAGCGCTGGCAACTGGAATGACTTTTTTTATTTTTTTAGGAGCTTGCAAATTCAGCCCATATGTTTTTAAATCTTTATTTTCTTATTTTGGGTCTTGAATTAAAACAAACCTGTGGAATAAAAATAGCCCCTGTATATTATCACCAACCACAAACCCCTTCACATTGCTAGGTAATGGCAGGCTTTCCTTCAACAGTTAACTTTTTAAATGGCCATTTTTCTCCTTTTAGTTTTGCAAAAGCCCATTTTTACACGTGTTAAACTGCTAGCGTTTCCTTTCAAATTCGGGTTTGCCATCTGCCTTCCCAATATTGCCTTGCTGCCATAGTTAGTTTCTTGTACACAACAGTCTGTACAAGGCAAAGGTCTCCTGGAATGGACATGTGCACAGAGTTGATTTCTTTTCCAGGGTTAATTCCTTTGACACTTCATAGCACAAAATAAAGCGATTCCCGTGCACAGCAGAAAGTGAAGTTTCTTGTTGATTTCTCTGAGTTGGTTTGACAGGGCCTGTCATTCAGGGATTATGCCTGGTTTTGGTGAGGCACAATTAAATATCCTGGGCATGGCAGGGCCTTTTTAATTACAGAAGTTTTTAAGATGGAACAGATGGAATTGGCATCAAAGCAGCATTTTTAAAGGGTGGAAATGTTTCATTTTGAAGGGGAATTTTGGGTTTTCAGCAAAGCAGTGCTGCCTTTTCATTTTATTCCATTTATGTTTCAGAACACACTGGCATGCTTTTTCAGTGTGTCCCCTTGTTCCATCCTGCCTGAAGTGTGCTTGGCAGGATGGTGCAGCCATCTTTTTGTAGCTGCAAAACAGTCTTGAGGTCCTGGTGCGCACAGGAGCCAGCGCAGCCATATTGCTGTTTCTTTCGCAAATGCAGCTTAGTGATGTGGTGAAATACTGTTGTGGGTCAATATATCCCACAAATCATAATACATTTCCTGAATGTAACTTCGAGGGGATTGGGTCCTCCGACGTATTCCATATCTATGACATGTAATCACCACAGCTGTGCTGCTTCGGAAACTTTTTTCGCCGTCTGCGTCCTGCGTCGATGCACCGTCGTCTAGGACCTCCTCCGATGTCATCCGATGTGAGAAGTAGGACGCACGGCGCCCGTAACCGCAGTTTTTCCGCGAACATGTTGCTTCGTGAATCTCGGTTAACGCCTCGACTCTTTGGAGTTCTGTTCTTCTCGGTTCTTCGAACCTGTTCGTTTTTGTGAAAATCCTTCATGTGAGGATGTCTTTTACTTCGTCTTCGACCCCGCGTCTGGGCTTCAAGAAGTGCGGGGAGTGTGGGTCCAAGAAGTCGGTGACGAACTCGCACGACGCCTGCCTCTGGTGCCTCGGGGATGCCCACGACACGGATGACTGTACCGACTGCCAGTCGCTCACGTCCAAAGCCTTACGCGAACGTAAGAAGAAGTTGTCGGTAGGTCAGGTGTCCAAGCCGCGGAAGTCGAAGTCTGCGGGGCTTTCGACGGATGATTCGAGAGGTGACTCTCCGCGTCGTCGGAATCTCGTGGGTCTCCTTCTAGGAGTCGGTCTCGCCACTCCTCAGCCTCTTCGAGGCATTCTCGGAAGCGCCGACACTGGTCGTCTTCCAGGTCCTCTTCGGAGGACTTTGCCCGGCACGTCGCTTACCCCACCAGCCGTGCGACGCCGGAGGAATGGGCTTCCTTCGGGAAGAAAATGCTGGCGATTCTCGAGTCACAGGGTACTAAGCCGTCTGTGCCCCCGAGTGGGGTCGGTCGTGAGAGGTAGAGAGACACCGCTCGCAAGAGTGGTCTTCACGAGTCACGGGGAGAGGTCCCGTTCGGACAAGGAGATTCGTTCTCGACGTACCCGTTCCAGGTCCCGGTCCTCGACGCGTTCGAGACCGTGTGCACCTGTGAGGTCTTCGAGGAAGACATCGACGTCTGAGGCGTCGAGGGCGTTGACAGGCTTTCTCGAGGCTCCGGATTCGAGGAAGTCGTCGACGCTCGGGTCGTCGAAGGACATGCTCGGGGCTCCGGCTTCGAGGGCTGTGTCGACGCTGCTGCTGATGCTGGCGGCGCTAAATCTGACGGGACGCCAATTTCCTCGGCATCAACGCCGATCCTCTCGGCACCGATGCCTGTTCTCTCGACGCCGGCGCCGATTCGCTCGACGCCTTTCGTGTCGGAGGTACCCTGTGGCACGGGGGAACCCCCTAGGAAGGCTCTGGTTAAGAGCAAGCACTCTCGGGTGCCTTCTTTTCGCCATCTGGAATATATTTCAGAGGCGGATGAGGATTCTGATGGCCTGGTTCCTAGTCAGGTTCCAGATGAAATTGTCCCGGGCCATAGTCAGTTTGACGATTTGAGGCAGTCACTGCATGATGCCAGTGGACTGGACACCTCTCCGGAGGTGGAGTTTTGTAGGCCTGAGCCTGGCTCTCATGCCGATTCCTCGTACCGGCGCCTTATGGCTAGGGTTTCTGAGTACTTGGGATGGTCTGCTCCCCCAGGGGAGTTTGTGCAGGATGATCTAACGGACATCCTTGATGTTGGTCCCCCAACTGACCCGGTACTGCCGTTCCATATGGCTTTACAGAGAAGGGTGGCGGCGGCTTGGACTGCTCCGGAGAGTCTCCCGGCGGTGGGCAGATCCTTGTTGCGAAAATACCGTCCAGCCAGTAGCGACCCCTGCTACTTGACCAGGCACCCCACTCCGGAGAGTTTGGTGGTGCAGGCGGCCACGGCCCCGGCAAAGCAGGCGTCGTACCCTACTATCCCTCCTGATAGGGACGACAAACGTTTTGATGGCTGGGGGAAGAAAGTGTTTTCTTCTGGTGGTATGGCGCTTCAGGCGGCCAACTCCATTTGTGCCTCTGTGGAACTGTGTTGCGTTAGCGGCTGAACATGTTCCCGAAGGGGACGAACGGGATGGTTTCCTTGCTATGGTCCAGGATGGTAAGGATGCCATGTGTGAGTCCGTTCAGTCGGGTTTGGACTTAGCTGAATGCGTCAGTAGGTCCATGGCAGCGAGCACCGTGATACGCAGCTTTGCGTGGTTGCGGAAGTCAGGGTTTGCTCCTGATGTGCAGTCCTGGCTCCTCAACATGCCCTTTGACGGTGAACACCTTTTTGGCAGCAAGGCTGATGAGAGCCTTGAGAGGTTGCAGACCTCAAAAGCTGCAGCGAAGTCGTTGGGCGCTGCAGTTCGCCAACCTCCACCTTTTCGTCCTAGGGGACAGCAGTGGTGGGGTGGTTCCTTTCACTATTACTCGTCCTTCAGTAAAGCGAGAGGAGCTGGCAGTCAAAGAGGCCAACGCAGGGGTACCAGATGTGGACGACAGGGTACCCGTGGTGCCAAGGCTGCTTGGGCAGTTGCCTCTTTGCCCTCAGGTAACGCTGCAGCCGCTCCCACTCAGTCATGAGGCCATGTCCCATGGTTCGCCGGTTGGGGGAAGGCTGGCGCAGCATCTTGTAGAGTGGCGAGCCATTACTTCAGATGTGTGGGTTCTGGAGATCATAACCCACGGCTACTGTCTTCCTTTTCGGCACATGCCTCGCGACAATCCACCGGGGAACCTCTTTGCAAAGTCCGGATCCGCTCCTTGCGCAGGAAATTCAAGCCCTGCTGGAGAAAGGCGCCATAGAACTGGTGCCTGTAGCGGAGAGGAACATGGGATGGTATTCCCCTTATTTTTTTATTTCGAAGAAAGACGGGGGATTGAGACCCATCATGGACTTGCGTGGTTTGAAGAAACTCCTCAGGAAGGACAAGTTGAAGATGGTTACTCTCTCTCTCAAGTCCTCCAGGCCCTTCAGCTTCAGGACTGGTTGGTGTCACTCGACCTCAAGGATGCTTACTTCCATGTGCCGATCCATCCCAAGCACAAGAAGTACCTGAGGTTCGCGGTTGGCGACTCGCACTTTCAGTTTCGGGTCCTGCCGTTCGGATTGACCTCCGCCAGAGGGTTTTCACCAAGCTCATGGTGGTGGTGGCAGCGCATCTCAGGCAAGGGGGGATTCACGTCTATCCCTACCTGGACGATTGGTTGATCATGGGGAGCTCTCCCGAGCAAGTCCTGGATCATCTGTCGGTCACCTGTCGCTCCCTTCATAGGCTGGGCTTCTCCATCAATTTAAAGAAGTCCCCTTTGACGCCAACACAGTGGCTCCAGTACATCGGAGCAGTGCTCGAAACTTCCCTGGGGCAGTGTTTTCCTCCCCAGGTGAGGGCTCTTTACATTCAGCAGATGGTGCGCAAGTTTCAGCATGCCCAGACGCTCCCAGCGTTCGAGTTCTTGAGGTTGCTTGGCCTCATGGCATCCTGCATTCTTCTAGTGCCAGAGGCTCGCCTGCGGATGAGATCTTTGCAGTGGGCACTCAAGACGCAATGGTCGCAGTCCTCCGGCAGGATGTCGGACCCGGTTCAGGTGCTGCCCTCGGTCGCCCGGGACCTTCTGTGGTGGGCCGTCGAAGGCAACTTGATGAAGGGGGCTTCATTTTGTCTTCCCTGGCCAGAGGTGACGATCGTGACGGATGCATCCCTCACGGGATGGGGAGCTCATGCCAACGGGCTGACAGTCAGCGGTCGTTGGTCTCCGTCGGAGTCCAGACTCCATATCAATCTGTTTGAGCTGAGGGCCGTCAGGCTAGCCCTGAAGGCTTTTCTGCAGACTGTGCGAGGAAAGAGTGTCCTGATCCTGATGGACAACACAGTGGCCATGCACTACCTCAACAAAAAGGGGGGGGGGCAGGGTCACTTCCTCTGTGCAGGGAGGCGATGCAGCTCGAATTCTGGGCCATCCAGCAGGAAGTTTCGATCTCGGCAGGTCATCTGGCCGGAGACGAAAACGTGACGGCGGACGCTCTGAGCAGGCAGAGCACGATCTCTCACGAGTGGGAGTTGGCTCAGGAGATTCTCCTGGAGATCTTCGCCCTTTGGGGGACCCCTCAAGTGGATCTCTTCGCCTCCAGTGTCAACCGGAAGTGCGAAAGGTTTTGCTCGCGGGAATTTCCTCCAAAAGGAGCCTTAGGAGACACGTTCGTGGTGGAGTGGTCATTCCCGCTGCTGTACGCGTTTCCTCCAGTCCCCGTCATCCCGCAAGTGCTGCGGAGGTTACGGAAGTTCGGTTCCCGGATGATCCTCATTGCTCCGGCGTGGGCTCGGAGGACGTGGTACCCGGACCTTCTCGACTTGTTCGTCTGCCATCCACGTCGTCTTCCCTACCAAGACGATCTGCTCTCACAGGAGGGGGGTCAGGTTCTCCATCCAGAGGTCAGATCCCTCAACCTTCACGCTTGGCTTCTGAAAGGTTGAGGTATAAGGATTGGGACCTCCCTGAAGACGTGATGGAGGTGTTGCTTTCGGCCCGAAGGCCAGCAACAAAGTCTTTGTACCGTTGCCGTAAGTTCTGCGACTGGTGCAGAGTTCAGAATGTGGATCCTTTTGCATGTGACATCCCTATGGTTCTGTCCTTTTTACTTTCTTTGGCCCACAGGGGCTTGCAAGTGGGTACCATTAAAGGTTACCTGGCGGCGCTGTCCATCTTTAAGCGCTCGTCTGAAGAGTGTTCTTACTTTAAAATCCCTTTAATTTCACAGTTTCTGAAAGGGCTCACTAATGTGTTCCCTCCGTCACCTTTCCTGGTGCCCGGTTGGGATTTAAACCTTGTTCTTGAGTTTCTTATGAGTGCTCCGTTTGAGCCTTTACATTCTTGCCCTTTGAGGCTGTTAACTCTGAAAACTGTGTTTTTAGTTGCGGTTACTTCCGCTCGCAGAGTGAGTGAGTTACAGGCACTTTCAGTTAAGCCACCCTTCACTGTATTTCACAAGGACAGGTTTGTCCTTAGAGTGCATCCTTTTCTTCCGAAGGTAGTGACGGAATTTCATTGGGCCCAGAAGGTTGTTCTTCCGGCATTCTATCCTCCTCCGCATCCTGGTAAGGAAGAGGAGAGGCTCCATAGGCTTGATCCTAGGAGAGCGTTAAGCTTTTATGTTTCACGCATGTCCCGGGTCAGAGTGGACGAACAACTCTTTATTGGTTACGCTGGAAAGCGTTTGGGGCAAGTTGTGACGAAACAGACTTTGTCTCGCTGGATTATTTTGGCCAATCCGGAGTGTTACTGCTTGGCGGTTAAGGACCCACCGGCTGGCTTGCGGGCCCATTCTACCAGGGGTATGGCTAAATCTACTGCCCTGCAGAGGGGTGTTCCTTGTCGCAACATCTGTGATGCAGCCACCTGGGCTTCAGTACATACAGTTGTACGTCACTATTCCCTCGATTCCATCCGAGGACAGGATCTGGCCTTTGGCAAGGCGGTCCTTTGCTCTGCTATTTGATTGGCTATTCTAAATTTTGATTCTAAATTCTTTCCTCCCTCCTTGCTCTGGTACTGCTTTGGGAGTCTGTCATAGATATGGAATACGTCGGAGGACCCAATCCCCTCGAAGAAGTTAATTTCTTACCTGGTAACGTTCTTTCGATGGGATGGTCCGACGACGTATTCCATATCGCTCCCACCCTACCTTCCCCGCTGCATAATTTCTTTTGCGATTGCAGCTTACGTTCCGCAAGGCTTTGTGTCTGACTGGCAGTTGACTAATGTCGCACGTTCTGGGGGAAAAAACTACAACTGAGGCTACGGGCGCCGTGCGTCCTACTTATCACATCGGATGACGTTGGAGGAGGTCCTCGACGACGGCGCATCGACGTCATCGATGCAGGGCGCAGACGGTGAAAAAAGTTTCCAAAGCAGCTCAGCTGTGGTGATTACATGTCATAGATATGGAATACGTCGTCGGACCATCCCATCGAAAGAACATTACCAGGTAAGAAAGTAACTTGTTCTTCTCCACTCAATAATACCAATCTAGTTTAGTGCCATAGATTTAGCAGCAACTCTGTTATTATATTAAGCAGGCCCAAAAATAGCCATTTTACATTCTTTTGTGAATTCTTATGTTGGCGTAGCCAATTTTTATATCCTGTCCTGGTTTTCCTTAATTTTGCTTTCTCTTCTGTTTCAGTTAGTTGGGAATCTCCTCGCCCACCAGCCCCCGCTCTTATTCGGGCAATCTTTTCCTTTTCCTTATGAAAGTAACTATCGAAGGGATTTTTGTGAAGATTGCTATTACGCTCGAAGGGTTTGTTTTGTCTAATGCCAGTATGGGCAGACATTTCCTGCAGTATCCCTTCCATTTCCCATTCGACTCCTCCTCCTGTAATGGATACTTTTCCATAATTCATGGACAAGTGGTCATTGATTTCTCTAACGTTTCTTGCTGTCCATCTCATTCGATTCCCCTGAGCATTAATTTGATAAAAACCCACCGAGAGATTTTGTTCTCTGGCGAGGAGATCTCCAACTGCCAACATAAGGCTTTATGGTCGCTTACATCATTACTTACTAGTTTGGTAGTGTTGTAATTATCAGTCTTATGTTTTTAATAATGACGTAATCTATATGCGAATTACCTATATTTGACCAACTTCCCGGTTCTGTTCATTCATCAGGTTATTCATAGGTTAAGCATTCTAAATCAAATACTTTAATAAAAGGCAACCATTTGCAAGTTCTGGGTTTCAATTCAGTAGTTTTTATATGAAATGTTTGATTCGGATCCCCCACGATCAGAACCTCCTCATTTTGTCTATGCTCTTACCACTGATTTAGCATATCGCCCATTTAAGTATTTCATCTGTAAAATAACCAGTGGGCGGATCATATACATTAATTACCAAGGTTTCCCTTGATGGGTGATCGGCCGTCTTCATAACAGCTGAAAGTACATATTGAGAGCTAGATCGACTGATATTAGTCTTGATTTCCATGTTAGTTCGCACTCCAATTGCTAAGCCCCCACGTGCTCTACTCTTAATACAGGGGATAGCTTGCTTGTGGAGTATGGAATAACCATCCATAAAGAAAGGGCTCAAAGCCCGGGTTTCCTGAAAGGAGAAGATATCAGAATTTACAATTGGATCGTAACCTTCCAGTTGCCTCTACATTGCACTGACATCTGTTTCCAGTAAAACGCACTCAGATCTTCATAATTTGAGAAACTTGAGGTCATCAGTGCTGATTTATTTGAATCGATTTTCCATAATGATCAAGTCTTTGGCTGCAAGTCTCAACTCGGTCTTCATTTTTTGCTTTTTTACATACGGTTGACAGGCCCATTGTTTCCAAAGCATTGATATTGGCTTTTATCATGGTCACTATTATTGATAGGGAAAATTTGACTAGTACCCAGTTGGATTCACTGGCTAATTTAGGCAGTTCTATGTTTGTAATGTCATTCAACATTATCGCCTTTAGTTGTTTGTTTTGGTCCTAGTGGGCATGTGCAATTTTAAAAAAGGGCTATAGTTTGAAGGATTCTTTTTCCTGAATCAAAATCCACCTGCTAAGATCTAAGAAGTCCTCTTCCTCTAAATTGTATAGAAGACATGGTTTTGATGGTTGTATCCTTCTGTTGTGAAGCTGTTTCAATTATTTTCAAAAAGCCCTGTAGCTTTAGTCGGGCCATTTCCTTGGTTATTTGCTCGTTACCTTTTATTAAAACCTTTCGATGTCGTCTGGATTTGTCTGATGGTGTTTATTGGGGTGATTTGTTTTGCATGCACTTGCTAGCAGTTTACTGTAGGGCCATTTAGTTTGACACATCTCCCGGAACCAGTGTGCATGAATGTCATATTTTCTTCTCGGTGAGTTCTCTGACTAGCCATCTTCGTTGCCTGAGCATTAGAAACCTCCCCCGTTTTCACGTACTTCAGAGTATGCCATTGTGAATTGTTTGATTTGTTGGTTTTAACATTTTATCTTTCTGCATGCGCGTAAGCTGCTAT
The DNA here is from genome assembly GCF_040938575.1 of Ambystoma mexicanum. Taxonomy (NCBI): domain Eukaryota; kingdom Metazoa; phylum Chordata; class Amphibia; order Caudata; family Ambystomatidae; genus Ambystoma; species Ambystoma mexicanum. Next base: position 51,598,910 of record NC_090935.1, on the reverse strand, counting down.
GCATCAGTTCTAAACAGAATAACACTACAGTAACATATCCCATCCATAATTAACCACACTGGATACATATGAAGATGCAACATTGCGCTTAGTTCGCTGCACCCCCAGTCATCAATATGGCACTCACAACATAAACCCGCCCCCGTGCTCATGAAGACCTTTTCCTGATAACCCCAACACTTGCTTGGGACATGACTAACAGAATGTCAGGAAAGAGATATTTCACAGTCTCCTAACTTGCAGAGTTCCTTTGTGGTGTAGAACATGAAAGGAGACACCCTTTGATGTCTGATGACTCTTCGGAAACCTGCTTCAGATCACGTACAGTAAACAAACTAAAAATGCTACAAAAAAGATTTACAAACAAACCTCTTATTGCAACTTTGATATTGTTGGTTAGACGTTAATTAAAATTAGCTAAATGTATGCTTTTACAAACCAGAAGAAAATGGCAATAGTTTTAGAGAGCAGCAAAGTGGTCTGGGGGGCCATCTTCTCTGGGAGGATTTTGCTGTGCTTTGGAGTTATGTTTACATGAACTGGGAGGAGTTAGGGTTGGGGACTGACTTGAGGTGTTAAGGGGATTCTCCCTTGGAATGGAAGCACTACACTTAGCTGTAGTTATTTTTTTGATGCACAGGTGCAGTTCAATTGTTTGGGTGAGTGTAACACCTTTTGGGCAGAATAAAACGCACATTACATTGAAGCTTGCAAGTTCATGAGAGAACTAAATCTAGTTAAGCCAGGAGTAGAGTTGGTAGTACATTCCAGTAAGGGCTTAGCAAATCAAGAAAAGTTCGGACTCCATTGTCTACAGAATTAAGTCATCCCCAAAAATCCTGTAACCTCTTGCTGAGTGCTGGGTACTGGCATGTTAAGTATCATTTGTATCATTTGTATTAGTTGAGGGTGCAATCTTTTTTTCTCCCTTAGTAAGTAAATTACCTAGATAAGTGACCTGCTGCTGACAAAATTGTAGCTTATTTGGGGAAGCCTTATGTCCCAAGAGCAAAGATTTCTAGCAGTCGTGTGGTGCAGTCCACACACCCTTCCTTGGTATCTCCCACTATAAGTGGGTCATTGGAGTACTGCAATAACAATGCATGGAGATGGGGTAAAAATGTCCAATTGTGTTTTTAATGCCTGGCTGTAAATGCTTGGGCTCTCTGTGTATCCTTGTAGTGCTCTACAAAATGTGTAAGTGACTGTCTATGCTAAAGGCAAAAAGGTACTGGCTGTATTCATGTATTGGAATACTAAGAAATGCAGTCTTTAAGTCCACAACCGTGAAGTATTGTGCAGAGATGAACCATAGTAAAAAGTGATGTAATATCTGGAACTGGAAACTTGGCACCACAATTTTGATGGCGCGTAAATCTACCACCATTCTCAATTATACAAGTGAGCCTTCCTTGCCATCTTTCTTTTCTGAACAGGCTACATTGGGCTGTTACATGGGCTCCCTGCTATTTCTTTAACTCTCCCTTTAGCCAGTACATCTTTAATCATTCCCCTCATCCCTACTAATCCTTCCTCAGATATTTTGTATTGGGGTATCCTTGAGACAATGGCATTGTGGTCTTAATGCAAATTTGAATTGGATCTACTGTCATACATCCTACATCCCTTTTACCTGATGCTCACACCCTTTATCCACTTTCTCAAGTTCGGGTGGTAATGTGTTAGTGGTGGAAAAATAACATTTAGCATAAGATTCAGCAGAGCCATTGAGATAGAGTCCATACGGGAAAAACAGTAAATGTTTGCATGCATGCATTTAAATCCATGCCAAAAAGAATTAAAGCACATTCATCTGTTGTAACAAACTGAACCATGCAGGAAATGGGCCCTATCTGAAAGCGAATGGGCTCTGATACTGGACTACAGGCAAGATCATTAGAAAATCCCACTGAGGTGTTAAGTTCCCCGAGAGGGGTATTGAAGGCACTAGTTTGTGGCAAACAGAAGTATTGTTTGATCCTGTATCTAAAAGGAACTTCTTCTATTCAGCAATGCAAAGTTCCACATATGGACCTGTAGTGTCAATGAGTATTTGTACCCTGCCTTTCCCCTCTCCTGGAAAACCATATGTTGCATAATAATCTGGATATGGCTGGTCTTCATAATAGTCTCTGGCAGAATACTGCTGTCCCTGCCTTGGATCAAAATAATTGGACTGGTCTTGGCCCTGGTTTTCCTCATTACCATCAAACTGACTCGCTGCCTCTTTTTGTTCCTCGCCCCATAGACCTTTCGCTTCCCCTTGGACGCGTGGGACATACCAGAATCCAATTATCTAAGCTTTTGCAATAATATGCTGGAAGAGCACTTAGCCCTCTCCCTCGTTAGATTCCTCTCAACATTTCTCTTCCTCTTGACATGCTTCTCCCTCTGCCACGTTCTGGAAATGCTTGCTGCATTAATACTTTTGTCTTTAAATCTTTAAATGTTCTTTCCTTTACACCCTTTACTTTTGTATGCCTATTTTCATAATATCTGGTCATAGTAAAATGTTTAGCTGCATTCTGCATGGGCCATGTTGATTCATGTTTGCAAGTCATTTTCCAAGTGTGGGAGCAGTCCTTCCACAAAGTGTGAACAAAGCGTTTTGCCCTTTTATAGTACCTATATCCATACCACTGTAAGAGGAGAACCTTCTTTTCTTGCAAAGTACTTTTCTACTGACTCACCTTTGTCCTGTCTACAGGTGGTAATTTATCTGTTTTTTGTTTCTGAGTGCACTATTTGCTGGATTCTTTTGATAACATCCGTGGGTGGGGCCAATGTGTCCTCATGCAATTGCCCTGCTTCTCCTCTAAATGTACTACTTCCTTCTGCCCTTTTCCCCAAAGCCTCCCACTTGATTGACGGTTCGCCACTTTTCTGTTAACTACACTGTCGCCATATGTCGGGAGGTAATGTACACAAATAAAATTGGTCAATATCCCCTAATATTAATGGGCCAGTTCGTATAATTTTGTAAGTCTGATTATATCACTGTTCAGGGTTCCGTCTGATGTCAGGAAAATCTTTGGCAAGTCAACAGCCCCAGCCTATTCCATGGTACATGTACATGGTGAGTCGCATGGTCTGGGCTAAACCCCGGAACTTCCCGCATAGATGCCAAATGAGTAGAGACTGGGGCTTTTGCAAGCCACTCAAGTAAGCTTCAAATTCCCTGTTCACCCCCCAATTCATTTAAGTTTAAGCTCTTGCAGTCTATATCCGCATACTGGTCAGGCATAGGCTGCTCCTCAAGAGACCCCTTACGACTGCCATTATGTTTTTTGTTTCTCAAACATTAGTCCAGATAACTCATGCACAATAATACATGCCTTTATAGACTGAGTTTTCGTGACTTTAGAGGCAAGTGGTGGTTTCTTCATTCCTGCCCTAATCTATTCTTCCAACCACGATTCAATGCTTGCCAGAGTTTCTTGCAGTACGCAACCCCGTATAGAGGGTCCCTTGTCATCTTTGCCAATTGTCTATTATCCATATTATATGGAGGCGGAAGAGGTAGTTTAGTCAAATGTTCCAACAAGGGTTCTGCCTCTGAATACAGAGAGTGCAGAAGACTGGCTGCAGCCTATGGACAACATAAGCCTTTTTCTCTTGCATGAGTATTTGTCATCCTGTCCCCAGTACTCTTATAACTTCTATTGATATACTCTAGTCTTATGTTTTTTTGACTGTGGCTTACCTTTTTTAATTTTTTTTTTTTTGCTTTCTGCCTAGCACAATCTTCCCATTAATTTTTTTGGTCACTTTGCTGACAACCTTTCCCTGAGGTACCCTCATTTTTCCAAGTCAAATGTCCCATGCTCTGTAATTTGTAAATTGGGATTGTCGCCAGTGTATCTGGTGGCATTCCTTAAAAAAAAAAATATCACCCTCCCTCCTTTTTTTTCTTTTTAACCATTTATTCCCATACCAGCGAACCTTCTGGGGGAGTCGGAACATGCTGTTCAAGTTTATTTAAGCATTTTCTACACCCGCATTTGGTGCTTGCATAACCTATGTTTCAAGAACTTGTGATCGCAAGGTTGCAATAGGTCTAGGCCCACTTAAACCCGTGGTCCCAAATATTGCAATAATAAAAATAAAATGTTTCGGCACAAATCTCACTGGTTATTCCGTAGTTTCTCCCTTCCATTCACTCAGTACAGTCTGTGCCAGTGTCTCTAAAGCAAAATGCTGTTCCAGCGGAGGGCCTCAGTCGGGGTAAATTGATGTGTCAGGAAATCTGGAGAGATCCGACCTAGATCATGGTTGTTCGTCATCTGTCGCATTTTCTCAACCGCGCGACAGTCTTTCTGGATTTACTTCCGTTGAGGTCCCATCTGCAGGGTGCCATTTGCTGAAAGGTCCAAGTTAGAGTAAGGCTGTGAGCCCCTCCTAAAGGTTCTGCTGCCTGGAATGTAAGCCTTGAATGAGTCAACTTCACGGAATAAGAGATTGCATCAAAAAAAGCACTCAAGAGGAGAGAGGCGATAACAAATGCTAGTGCTCTGACTTATTTACAATCTTTTGCTCTTTAAATACTGTTTTCTTCTGGAGCGTTAGCATAACACGGGGTCCTCCGAAGATAAATCACTGGGCAACAAACAGAATGCAAATCCGACCTTCCCCCTCTGAATGGGAGGCAAAATCGTATTGAAAAACCTTTGAAAACTAAACTGAGCAAAATAGCACTCGGAATTGCTAAATACTTGTTTTACATGTGCGGTTGAATGAATGAGGTAGAAATGAGTATAGCAGTATCAGATGTAAGAACACTAGCAAACTACAAGGCATACAGTTCAGAAAATCGACTTGAAATTGTTGAAAATCTTTGAGTAATTTTCAAAAGAATGGCTTTGTCATCGGTATCTTCCACTCCCAAGTCTGGTTTCAAGAAATGCTGTGACTGCGTTTCGATAATGTCTGTCACGGACCCCTACAGAATATGCTTGTGGTGTCTGGGATCTGCTTATCATTCATCGGAGTGTGACTGCCTGTCCATGACGTCGAAAGCCCTGAGTGTGCAGAGGGGAAGTAAACAGCAGGTAGGACCCATAAATTCACCTTTGACTCAGTCGGAAAAAAACTAACTTCGGACGGGTCGAACTGTTTCTCCTCATCGTTTGAAAAATAAACGATTGCGCAGTGGTTCAGACCACTCGTCATCGTCTAGATATGGAAACAAACAACACCATAGATCACCATCTTCCTTGTAGTTCTTCTCTGGAACGGGTCATATGCCCAACTGAGAATGCTTCGCCAGCTCAATGGGAAGAGTGTAGGCTTAAAATGTTAAAGGTGTTTTGAGAATGCGGCTTTGACCCTCCTCGACTACACCCAAGTCATGCTCCTGTCGAAGGACCTAATGCGCATAAAAGCTGTGTGTCTTTTGACCCAGCATGTCAAACTCCTCGAGCGGTCTAAAGATCCCTAGAGCCGAGGAAAAGTCCCCTTGAGGACTGAGCCGTCAACGCCTTCAGCACCAAGATAAACTGTAAATCGATACCGGGGTCGGAAGATGCGTCATCGTCGCCACATTTATTTATTCGACACGTCGAGCTCCTCAACGCCACCGGTGTCGAAGCCTTTCGACGCAGCCATCCAAGCCGTCAACGATTTCGGCTCCTTTGTCGCCAAACATTGACTCCATCGAGTACCAGTACCATGGAGAAGACATATACCCCTTTGCCTAGGGTAGAACATTTTAAGTCACTTTCTTCTATTTATGAGGGTGCAGAACCATCTTCAGATACATCTAGGCCTTTTGGGCTCCAATATGGTATGCCATCTGTCCCTGAAGCATTTATTTCTGAAGAGTCAAGACTAAAGAATCATACAAGAGTGCTTGCATGATGCCAATGGGTTAGTAGACACCTCACCGGAGGTGGCGTTCGGCAGGTTAGATCCTGGTGATCATGAAGAGGTTACCCACAGACAGTTGTCAAGGGTTGTAGAGTATATGGATTGGGCTAGTCCAAGTCCAGTTTTTGAGCAAGATGGCTTGACTGACATTTTGGACAAGGGACCTCAAGAAGACCCTGTTGTGCCATTCCATGCGGCTTTGCAAAAGCGTGTGGCTACCAATTGGGAGGCCAGAAGTTGAACTTAAAATACGGGGTATCAAGCAGTGACCCATTTAATCTATCAAAACACCCGACACCAGAAAGTCTGGTCGTTCAAGCTGCCACCTCAACCAATAGGCAAAATGCCTACCCTACTATCCCACCTGATGGGGATGACGAGCGCTATGACGCCATAGACCAAGTTTTTTTGACTGGTTGTATGGCCCTAAAATCAGGTAATGCCACAAGGTTTACTCACACCCTGTGGGAGTGTATATCCATGGCGGCTGACCATATCCATGATGGGTAGGAACGAGACCGGTTTTTGAACATAGCCAAGGATGGGAAAGATGCGATGTGCGAATCCCTCCAGACTGGTCTTGACTCTGCTGACGGTATCAGCAGAACTATGGCGGCTAGTACTGTTATGCGCAGGTTTGCCTGTTTAAGAAAGTCAGGGATTTGCTCCAGACATACAACCTCCAAGTCGCCCCGCAGGTATGCCCGGGAAGGGTAGGTAGTTTCGTCACTACTCCACATTTGGAAGGGGCAGAGGACAACCAGTCCAAAGAGGCCAAAGAAGATTCCCCTTGATGGATGGGGAAGAGGAACTAAGACCACAGCTGCTACTTTGTCATCAGCCCCAAAACCTCTCTGAGGACTTAGTTCACAAGACCCCAGTGGGAGGCACGCTTGTGGGATGTTTTTACCCATGCATACAAGCCCTACCATAAAACTGTGCAGTACTGGCATTGAAAAAATCATGATGGCCAGAACTCCCCAGAGAGTGCACAGGGAAAACATGAAGAATAGGCTGCCACCCATTTTTGCCTATGTTGTGAGCACAGGAGGGCACTGCCTAAAACCACCATTGGGCTACACACACAGTAGCCTGAAACCATTGGGAATGGCAATGCTGATTGCCAAAAAAGCAACTCAGAACTGTGGGGAATTCATTTTCTTAATCCAAAAATGGTTGCATTACCAGTACTCGCCACTATCAGAAAGCCAGCGTTTTAAAACCACCAGACTTTTGTGTAAAACTACACAAATGGAACAAAACCAGACCAAAGAAAGACTTGCTGAGAGGTGGAAGAATGTAAAACCAAATTCTGAAATGACTTGAAGGAAGTAATTATTTAATGCATAGGTAAAAATTGTCAGTTTGATTTGAATGTAGAAAACCGGGAACAAAAAGTGACATTTAGCTGAAACCTGGCTTAGTGAAACTGGATTCTGCCTGACAACTACCCCCGACAGGAGAAACCTGTTGAGCCACTCTTCCCAGGCCTAGCTGCATCCTGCTTCCCCTTGCCAAAAGGAGTTGTCACCTCTCTGATTAGATTAGGGGTGGAGCACCTGGGAACTGGAAGGAACAGAACAATGCAACTCCCTTGACTCAGGCAAATGTTATATTGGGGGCGTTGTAAAGTGGCTTCCTCTTAGGGGAAACTGGGAGGGGCAGTGCCTCTGCTAGCAGCTGAGCTTGGGGGATGAACCAGTTATTCCACCCTGATATGGGAAGCCACACCCCTTTTTGACCAGGACATAATTTTAAAAAGATGGATAACTCATAGTGCGAACTTGTCAGAATTATATAAGTAATATCATTCTTTTTGTTGTTTTTTCTGTGAACATTTTGAGAGGCGTTAGGACCCTGTGGTGTATTCTGGGGGGTTGCTAGCGGAAAATAGGGTCTCACTCCAAATGTCTGCATGTTAAAAATCTGACACTTAATCAATTAATGTCCATACTCCTTGCGCACATGTGTGTAATTTTGGGTAAATGTCCGATATTGCAAAACCATTTAAAAAATGCAAATGTTGTCATTTTTGAATGCAAGCCCCCAGGAAGATCAGAGGCGGACAAGCATGGACCATAAGGAATATATAATGTGCACATGTAATTTCAACAAATTGTATATCTGGGAAAGATGTATTTGAATCAAATATAGATTTGTGGGCAAACTGACCAGGGGAGGATCCTCTGACCCATAAACAGACCTCATCATGATGGCAATCCATTTCCTTCCCCCCAATCATGGGAGAGGGGAGAATTGGGCCAATGACAAGTAGAGAGGGGCAGGCTTAGCTAGGCCCAGGCACACACCCATTTTCAAAACACATAAAAAGAGACTGCTGGGACAGGTAGAGATATTCAATTCCATTTGCTGCGGAGCATGCTGACCGACGACTTCACATCCAGAGATCCAACACTTAGACTTCCAAGCTAAACAGAGACTACAGAACCTTGAACCAAGAAGGCCCACTGCAAGCAAAAGTATTTGTCAGCAGGCCTCAAAATCATTTGCAAACTATTCCACAGCCGGGCGAGCTGTCTGAATTCTTTTGCCAAGAACTCTTGCCAGTACCCAGAAAGCAGTGTTACATCCAGAATCCACTTGATCCGGACCGGAAAGCAGAGCAGTATCCAGAACCAGAGGCCGCTGTATCCAGAGAGGCTAGACCAGCAGAGCTGACCCAGACCGATGTGAGCAGAACCAGTGACCCAGATCGCTGTGAAGTGCCGAGACCAGAACTGGAGTCCAGTCCAAAACCTGACCAGATCCGTGGCGAGGCCCATTCCTGCACAAAATATATTGTGAGTACCTAGCAGAAGTGTGCAGAACCAATCTCTTAGTTAAAATAATCTAATCCAAACTATTTTAACATAAGTAGCACTACCTCCTAGAAATATTGTCATCTGTCATTTTTAAAGCTGCACAACTGTCACCTGTCAATTCTGCAGCTGCAAGCTGTCACCTGTCATTTTGAGTTTTACTTTAAATCCGAAAATCTACCTTTATCAAATTGTCCGTATCTCTGGAACCGTTTGTGCTAGGAACGTGGTTTAACTTTCCTCTGAAAGCATAGAATCTAAGCTTTCCAACGAGCCGACTTCCTACTCCTTATACTTTTACTGCAATTGCGAGACACGCACTCACGAGATTTACCGCGATTTTGGCTCAATTTCTCCACTTGTCAAAATAGCAGCTCCATTCTTTCTTTTGTTAAAATCTGTTTGCAACTTGGTAATAACTCATAGAACATTGCTAAAGTGAGCCTGAACTAATACCAACACGCATCTCCCACTCACCCTGAATCTCTAGAGGGAATTAAAATCATTGGCACATTTTCCCATCCATCGCCATCACATTTAAAAAGCATTTTGGGCCTGTGTTTCAAACTCCTACCTGTTTCCTCTAAGCTTGCTGGGGGAGAACTGAATTTCGTATTGTATTTGATTGCATTCCTCAGAACTATGTGCTCCTCTTTCCATCTCCTTCCATTTCTTACATTGCATAGGGGAGGGGGGTGAATTGCCAGAGAAAAAGTGATTATCTTCTCTTTTGCTAAAATCATATCAAGTATTTCTGTACTGCATTTTATTCCTCATTGCTTTTCCCTTGAAATCATAAAAGTAATTTTGCTACTTTATCCATCCTATACTAACTCCTCATTGATTGTAAAGAAGTGTGCTAGTGCCAGATTACCCATTGTTGATCAACATCATCTGTCTAAGTGTACTATCAGATATTAATTTAAGTGCGAACTGTACTGCTCAAGGGAATTTCCCGCAAGAGGAGTTACAGGAGATGCGTTGGTGGTGGACTGGGATTTTCCACTCCTGTAAGCGTTTCCTCCAGTCCCCGTCATCCCTCACGTGATCAGGAGTTTGAGAAAGTTCAGAAAATCCATGATCGTAATTGGCCCGGATTGGGCCAGGAGGATGTGGTACCCGGACATTTTGGACAAGTCCATCTGCCCTTAAATACGTCTTCCACTAAGAGAGGACCTTGTCTCGCAAGAGGAGGGTCGGGTTCTCCATCTGGATATCAGGGCGCTCGGCCTTCACACATGGTTTCTGAAAGGCTGAGATACGAGGATTGGGGCCTCCCGGACGATGCAATGGAGATTTCAGTTTCGGCCAGAAGGCCAGCAACTCAGTCTTTGTACCGCTGCCGTTGGAACAAACTCTGCAACTGGTGTAGAGATATGAATGTTGATTCATTTACATGTAATACACAGATGGTGTTGTCTTTTTTTTTTGTTACACCTAGCTAATCTGGGCTCCAGATTGGTACCATTAAGGGATATCTGGTGGCGCTTTCTATATTTAAGCGCGCTTCAGCAGAAGTTTCTTACTTTAAAATACCTCTAATAGTCCAATTTCTAAAGGGATTGACAAATGTTTTCCTTCCAATCCATTTTCAAGTCCCAATTTGGGATCTCAACTTGGTGTTGAAGGTCATGTGTGCTCCTTTTCAAGCCTTTACACTCCTGTCCTTTGACGGTACTAACCCTGACAACCATCTTTTTAGTAGCTGTTACATCTGCCCGAAAGGTGAGTGAGCTTCAGGCTTCATCCTGCAAGCCTGCTTACACTAGATTTTATAAGGATGAGGTGGTGCTGAAGGTAAAACCCACCTTTCGACCTAAAATTGTCTCTGAATTTCATTTAACACAGAAGATAACTTTACCATCATTTTACCACCTCCCCCCACCTCACCCTGGGATGGAAGGGGAGAGGCTTCACAGGCTTGACCCTAAACATGCACTAAGCTTGATCTCTAGAATTGAAAAGTTAAGACGGGATGACCAATTTGTCGGCTATTCGGGTCACAAATTGGGTATGGCTATTGCCAAACCGACGTTATCCAGATGGATTATATTGGCAATATCAGAATGCTACAGAATGGCAGGAAAATATCCGTCAGAAGGCCTACGGGCTCATTCGACCAGAGACATGGCAACTTCCTCTCCATTACAGAGAGGAGTACTAATAAAAGAAATGTGTGCGGCTGCCACATGGTCGTCTGTACATACTTTCACCAAACATTATAGTTTAGACTCTCGCATTCCGTGCACACCCACACCCATTGAAATCTATTAAATTGTAATGTACATTCTGACTCCCTCCTCCAGAAATGGTAGAAACTGCTTTGAGTGTATTAAATGTTGAGGAATACGTGGGAGGACTCAATCTATTTGAAGAACAAGTTACTTACTCCATGTAACTTTCATTTGACTGGATGTTCCTCCCACGTGTTCCTTATTGCCCCTCCCAACCTACCCCACAGTAGATTTTCCCTTACAATTAGTTTCCCTTACAATTACTCTGCGCTCTCTCAGGAGGAGTAACCGTCGGGTATGTGATAAATCCTTCTTCTGTGAAAATGGAACTGAAGCCAACGTATGCTGCATGTGCTATACATACTATACAGTGACGTCAACGTAGAGACAGAGGCCTCCGAGGGACATCGAGTCGACAGACATCGATGCACGGCTCCCCCTGTTGAAAATATTCTTTTTTCCGAAGCAGCTAAACTGGATATTGGAAATATCAAAAGATAATGAATACGTGGGAGGAACATCCAGTCGAAAGAACGTTACCAGGGGATCCCGCTTCTGAAAAAACCTACCCTGGATCCCAGTATACCCACAAACTACAGACCAATTACTACTGTACCTTTTTTACTAAAAATCCTTGACCGCGCGGCCTACCTACAAATTCAGGAATACCTTGAATCAAATAAACTTCTGGGACTCAGGCAATCAGGCTTCCGGCCTCGCCATGGCACTGAGACCGCCCTTATTGACTTAAAAACGCAGATCGAAGATCTCAAAGACAAAGGCAAACTGGCGTTATTACTTCTCCTGGACCTCTCTGCTGCTTTTGATCTTGTCAATCACAAAATTCTCTGCCATCACCTCAAATCAGCCGCACACTTCTCAGAAAATGCCGCCACTTGGATCAGATCCTTCCTGGATAATAGATCAATGCGTGTGTTCTCCCCACTTGCGGCCGCACCACCCGCTCCGGTCTCTTGTGGTGTGCCTCAAGGGTCCTGTGTCTCGCCCACGTTATATAACGTGTTTACCAAACCCCTTTTTGATATTTTGGACCATTTGGGCGTCACGTATACCAATTACGCTGACGACACACAGATACTAATCCCCATCACAGGAGACTACACAACTGACTCCCTTGCCATCAACGCCATCTACCAGGTCATCCAAGCGTGGATGGCCCAGCACGGCCTCTGCCTAAATGATGAAAAGACAGAGCTCCTCATTCTTGGTTCACCACAAAAACTCACTAAACTTGACCCTGCCTTCAAGTCTTTCACCATTGATGGGAACACCATCCCGATTGCTAAGGACACGAAAACCCTAGGGATTTACATCGACTCAACCCTATCCTTGACTAGACAATCCAACGCAGTCTCATCTGCAGCAGCGCATACCTGCAAGCTCATCACCGCCTGTCGCCCGTTCCTAACCACTGCCAACTGCGTAACCTTGGCCAGGACCCTTGTACTATCCAAGGTCGACTACTGTAATGCCCTCTATCTAGGTACTAATCTCCGCAACTTAAACAAGCTACAAATTGTCCAAAACAATGCGATCAGAGCGGCCCTTAACATTCCTAGGCGCCAGCATATATCTGACACCAGGCGCAACCTGCACTGGCTCTCTATCCCACAGCGCATCTCCTTGAAGTCCTTGGCTCTCACACACAAATGCCTCCACAACCAAGCCCCTCGCTACCTGGCAAACAGATTCTCTTTCCACAATTCCACCAGACCTCGCAGAGCGGCCCAAGCCAACTGCCTTGACATCCCGCGTTTTAATCTCCAAAGATCTGGTGGAACCAGCTTCCCCATCCTGGCAGCCAAACTTTGGAACTCACTCCCCAATGACCTTAGAGCAGAACCTTCCTTCCTGAAATTCAAATACCTTACCAAAGCATGGCTATCCGCCCAAGACTGCTAACACCAGCTTACTGCCCTACTTGCACTTTGACCTACTCTGCATCCCTTATTAACTATCCTGTAAATCACTGCCTTATCGATACTCATTTGAATGTATATTTTGTAAATTTTGTAAATCTTCCTGTAATAATCTTGTAATACTCTGTCACATTGCCTTGTCATGCTTTCATCTTGTTGTAACTAAGTTAAGCGCCCGGTTGCCCCTGGGCCTGGTGCGCTATAGAAATAAATAAAATACTGAAAAATACTAAATACTAAGTAACTTGGCATTGGTATCTTTCATAGATTCACATAGCCCTCCGGCCTTCCTCTCCAGGCAAACATGCTCTTCAGGCGGTTATTCTCCATTTTGAGTGGTTAAGATCTTAGGGAAAGCTGCTGGGGCGGAGCTACAAACTCAATGTCTTATTGGTAGGGACCAAAGGCACCCACAACAATGTTGATGGGACGCTCAAGGTCTCAAATGTTTTCCATAGGATTCACAGCTTGATGACTGGGAATATTCACAACATGCAAATCTATGAAAGAGACCAGCGCTGGAGAAATGGAGTTACAGGTAAACTACTCCCTCCTTTTCCCCAGAAACGATGTTGGGAACTGAGGTCTAGCTGATTCTTGCATTTAAGGGAGGGAAAACCGTGCAAAAGCTTCTGCCGAAAGTGTGAAGACTAGATCACATGGATTTATTTCTTGGACAAGATCTAGACACGGTTACTATGTAATGTTGCCCCTGGCATAGAATACTGCTGGGAGACAGGGTAATGAGAAGGTAAGCTAGTAGCTGTTCATGCGAGGACCGCGCCCGAGTGACCTGGCCCTTATTACTGATGTTAAGCAGGCGTTATTTCTTTTCATCTGTATGAAAGAAGATGCTGCTGCAGATTCCACTTGTGCATTTTAAGCTCAGTTCTTTTTCTATCAGGAACCCTGGAGGATGAGGGCAATCTATGGAAAGTCTGTTCATTTGACTTGTATGCCGTTTGTTATATCTTGTTATGTTTAGCTGGTGCTTACTGATTTTATTTTACTGTTTTTTCGTCTGGGAACTGGAGCAGGTTTTGTCAATGTACATGATTTATCTTTATTAGTTGAGTTTTAAATAAGTGCTCGTTTCCTGATTGAAGAAGAAAAAAAAAACTCAACTCCGCTCCTTGCTTAGTGAAAGGATGGGTTGTGAAGCTGCTTTGTTGAACAGTATGGTGGCCTGGAGATTCAGAGAGCGAAGTGATCCTTCTGGTTCACTAATGGTCCTTTGTCTCTCCGAAACATGCAATATTCCATTATTTGATCTGATTGACCACAGGTACCTGAGCAAATGAATGAATTGCATCACACTTCATTTAGAAAACCGCTTGCATTTGGATTGCATGACCTGCTAAACCGGTGCAGTGTGTTTGGCTGTTGGTGGTTTGTGCCATGCAGCAGTGCTCATCAGCTGCTCTTTTGTTTGGGTACGTGTGGTTTTCTTTTTTAAATTCTTGGGCATCATGCAAGCTGCCTCCGCAAAGCTTAATCTTGTCAAATGGCTTTGCAGCCGGGAATACTTGGAATCCAGCCTGAGGGACACGCCAGTGAGTCTTGTTGGCTGGGTTTCTGGTACTTGTGTGTCTGTTGCTCCCCTCGCCACCACTCGCTGGATCCAATTCTGAGATGCATACTGTGTTTAGAACTGGGCTGGAAACGCATCGGCGGAAGTTGGAAGCGTGGGAAAGTGTATGCACATGTAAACATGACCCTCATAGTACATTTGACTTTCCTTTTTAAATATATAAAAAGACTTTTAAAACTTTCCATGACAGCACATCTGCTTGGAAATTAGAACCAGTGGATTATTTCAAAATGTAAAGTAGTCTTTGATAGAACACTTCTGCAATTCTCATGGGCCCGGCTGCCCATTTCTCTGTAAAAAGAGGGGAAGTGTTGGTGGTAGAGTTGATTGCAAAGCTTGTGCTGTTGAAGGGTATAGTGTGGCAAAAGTACCCGAATCCTGAGTGCCCCTCTGGATTTGGGGGTGCTACTTGGGAATGTGTTTATTGGGAGGGTCACAGCGCTTTGTGTCAGCAGCTGGGGTGTGCGGTGGAGTGGTAGGGCCAAAGTGGTGAGCTTTGTTTGAACAACCTAAGGTTGATGTTTCTTGGAATGGTATATTTCTGGATGCATAGCGTGTAGCATAGAATGGCATGGATTATGCTGGTAGTTGTATTGATGAACTGTGGCTCCATTGATACATTCTCCTATGGGGGTGACTGTTTTGCTGATCACCAGTGACTAACCTGGGAAGACTGGCGTTTATAGGGCAGATATGATTTGCTGGCTACTGGTAGTGGGGCCACTGGCGGCGAGACCGCTGTTCAGATGGATTTCTAAAATCTGGCTTGGTCGACAGATTTTAGGAGGCCACCCTAGTTATAGTGAACAGTGGACTCTGTGATTTTTTTTTAGTCGAACCCAATCAAGGTAAGCTTGGAGAGTGTTCAAGGTTAAGTCTGAGTTGTGTGATCAGGGGTCCACAATGACTGCACACAGTGACATGCACAATGATTCTTTAAGGCATAAAATAAGCGGTGTTGCTAGCAGTTTGCTATGCTATTCTGTCAGTTTGCTAATCAAATGGACACTTGTGTAGCAAAGATAGCTATTTAAGTTGCCCTCTTCAATGAAAGTACAGCTCACCCTGCATTCCTCTCTTGCCTTCTGTGATCTCTTCCCCCTATTTTCTCTTCAAGTACTAATGGAGAGAGAGTGCAGCAGTAGTCATCTCCACTGTTAAGTGCCAAAGGCATGGGTGGGAGTGCTAGGCAAGAATGTATTTTTCATATGCTTGCAAACCGGAAATAATCAGAATGCTACTTTTATTAAGCTGTCTATATGTTGTCTGGCAAAGACCAGTATGTGTCAACATTATATATTTTTTTTAAGACAATCCTGCAATTCCATTCCTAAAATGTAGGTTGTTACATAATGCAGGATTAGAATATTGATACTGTAAAGCACGGCATCATCCCTATGCTTTACAGTAAAGTTTAGGTTAGTGTATGTAAATTTCATTGTCTACTATATTTAATTTTGTTGTGGGAAGATGCATCATATTGACGAGTGAATACTTTAGAAAATGTACATGATCGAAAGCTTTTGAGGGCAAACCTAGTTCTGTAACGTGCAGGTTGCATACATCTTGCAACTGGTGCTCAACCCATGCGCGTACCCTTACTCCTTTACATACTCCTTGATATTCTATATTATCACCCAGTTGCTTTATACCAGGTACCATGAAATTGAGATGACCACAAACTACAATATTGCGTCTAGTTTGCCCAGTTCTCGGCCTGCTACGGAATCCACTCTAAGTCTTTCTTTCCTCGTACATAATGAATAAACAAAGCGAACTAAATGCTTGCGCTAATTAATGATCAATAGTTCCATCCAATCAGTAAGGGTGTATGGCCAGGAGAAGACACTTCCTATGCCAACAACAAGGTTTTAATGTTCTTGTGGAATACCCAGTGGGAGGGCATTCCAGTTCTCAGAAGCGATGACCGGAAAACATGCACCCCCAATCTTTTTCTCCTGAATCTAGGGCTGATTTAATATGCATTAACCGGGTTGGTCTGATGAAATTGGCCTTTTGAAATTTTTGAGAAGGATATTTGGGGCAGTGTTGGCAAGGCACTTGTGCATGATAGCCACAGACTTAAAGATTATACTTTGTCTGATATGGAGCCAGTGCACTTTTCTGGCAGCACATATATGCTCCCGTCTAGGGATGTTCAAGGCAGCCCTGAGAGCATTATCCTGGATGACTTGGGAGTTTACTAAGGGTCTGGGTAGAAGTACTAGCAAAAAGGGCGTTACAGTAGTGGAGCCTGGACCCTATGAAGGCCCGAGCGATGGTAAGGCAACTGTTCGATGACAGAAGGGGTCTACAGGCATTGATCAATTGATAAAGCTTTACAAGTTGGACTATTGCATTGGCGCACCGATGGAGGGGAGAAGGGGTGGTCTCTGGTATTTGAGGGAGACAAAGCTTGTGGGTGGTGGTCACATTTTACCCACCCATTGACTGCTCTTGGCCATGCTAATCCATCTGGCAATCCCCAGCCACTACCTGCCCCTCCCCAAACCACATATTCCTGACATCTCTTTGAACTAGCTCTATCATGTATTTGTATTATATTTATTTGTAAAGCGCGGCCAAACCCTGGGGCAGCTGGGCGCTGTAGACTTACATGTTACACAATCAATCAATGCTGTACAGAAAAGGTAATACATGTTATGGGCATGATGGGTGAGGGGAAAAACATAGATGGGTGAGTTACATTGTCATATATATGCAGACACTATGAAAGTTACTATTCTAGAACCAATATTATACAATTTACATAAGACAATTACACAGCAATGTCAGTGCGGAAGTATTCTGAGTGAAGTCATTTATTGTGGGGGAGGGTAAGTTGAGGTCTTGCTCAGTGAGCCACGTCTTGACCTTATTTCGGAAGAGGGAGAAGGAGGGTTCTTCTCTTATGGAAATAGGAAGTGCATTCCATTTTTTTGCAGCAAGAACTGGGAAACTAGCTCCACCAGCTCGTTGTTGGTTGAATCGTGGGATGACAACGCAATGTGTTTGCGCTAATCGGCTAGGTCACAAAGGCAAGTGGCGCGAGAAGGTGTTGCAAAGGTATGTCGGTGCCTGGTTATTAAGGCATTTGTTAGAGAGTGCTTTAAGGTCTATTCTTTGTTTGATATTAAGCCATTTGATATGTTGTCTAGTTGCTGTGATGTGCTGTTTCCTTGGAATGTTGCAAGCAGATCGTATAGCATTATTTTGCATGACTTGCATTTTGTTGATATTTTGTTGGGAAGTTCCTAAGTAGAGCGTATTACAGTAGTCAAGCTTGGATAGTACTAGTGCTTTCGCTACTGAGATGCAGCTAGGAGTAGCCCAGTAAGGTCGGCAAGCTGTGATAAGCTTGCAAGTGTACGCTGTGGATGAGCGATAGTGCTGAGTCAATGTACATTCCTAATGTTTTAACTTCATTTGCTACTTTATTGATATTATTGTAAATATTGAAGGATTTGTAGAGGGATCCTAGTTTTTTAATTATGTTGGGGAGAAGGGGTAACTCGGTTTTGTCATCGTTTAAGCATAAGTCATGCTTAGCCATCCAAATTTGAATAGTACTGTAAATATCATTGAGGTTTACTCTCTACAACGTAATCACCAGTGATGGGGATGAGTATCTGGTTGTCTGCATAATTGGTGTATGTGACACCCAGATAGTCAGGTATATCAAGTAGAGGTTTGGTGAATACGTTGTAGAGAGTAGGGGACACACATGATCCCTGAGGGACTGCACAAGTCACTGGTGTGGGTGATGATGAAGCCGTGGGTGCGAAGACCCTCCTGCATCTGTTGCTAAGGAAGGATTTAATCCATGCATTAGCTTGGTCTGAAAAATGTGCAGCAGATGAC
This sequence comes from Ambystoma mexicanum, assembly GCF_040938575.1. Lineage (NCBI taxonomy): Eukaryota > Metazoa > Chordata > Amphibia > Caudata > Ambystomatidae > Ambystoma > Ambystoma mexicanum. Next base: position 51,580,600 of record NC_090935.1, on the reverse strand, counting down.
GACAAATGTTTGCATAATATTTCCTGGTTTACTAAATCAAATGCCGCTGATAAGTCGAGTAGTAGGGCAGATTTACCTTTTATCTTACGTCAATAAACGCTGTTTCAGTCCCATCTCTAGGTCTGAAGCCTGATTGTCTTAGGCCTAGTAGGTTGTGTTTCCAAGTAGTACTATATCTCGATATATGCTGCACGGTCCAGAATTCTTTGTAGAAATGGTAGTCGTGATGCGTCTGTAATTCGATGGGTTGTGAGTTAAAATATGCATTAATGAATTAAGTTGTCAAGTCAAATGAGGGATGAAAGTGTCTCAACCCCCTCTCCCGAACCACAGAAGCCGAATAGATCGACCCTCCCACCGTGGTTGGCACGGGCGTCTGAATGTAAATACACAGATAACCACGTGGCAGCCAATGGGTGGAAGACGGAGTTAGGGAACGGGTGTGGAATGACAAAGGGAAGGTAGGGAAGAGAAAACATGCATTTCTAACACAGACCTTAATACTGAAACTTTATAATCCTGCACTCCATACTTGATACTGCCTATCCTATTCAACTCCTGAATATACTTATGTAGCACCTAGGGTTCTTAATTATACTATACCATACCCATGACCATGTACGTGTGTGTATAACACATAGCAAACATGAAGCAACACAAACTGTATGGCACACAAGGGAATCTTCCCTACATGAATTCAACATCACACATGGGCCCGTGGGCTGACATTGAACATGAGCAAACATAAGCGAAAACATAGATCATGACTTGTCTGTAGTTGTATGCCTGAAAGGCCTGGCCCCTTCCATTAAGTAAAGATTCCTCTCTTTACTGCGAGTATTGCCTCATACTCCGGGTATAAACAAAATTACCAACAACCTGCTGACCCAACGCCAGTAGCTCATGAAATTCGCTCAAAATTTAGCACTTAAATACCAACTCGAGGCATTAACGTGAATACTTGAATGTACTTATTTTAGGGTCCGGGTGACTCGAGAGTACACCCGGACATTAGGACATGCCGCTGTTGGAGCGCCACAGCCACTGCCGCGCATAGTCTGGAGATACAGCTCAAAGCAGCAGTATGGAAGGTTCATCGCCGCGGACGGGGAAAGCTGCCGAGTGACCCGTGTTGCCTCCAAGAGTCGCTGCCGTAGCCCGCAAGGATCAACAGACTCGGGCCGACAACTTTCTCTCACCGCCGTGATTGCCTCCAGCCCCCACTCGCCGCCGTGATTGCCTGCTCACCCAGATCACCATCAGTTCGTCCAGAGCCCCATATACGCTGTCATAGCCGCCCGTGCTGCATAACATCAATTATCAGCACATGTGCAGTGTGCACGGGCGGTCAACGGCTAAATACTACCCTGATGGGCTCCAGCTGTCTCACGTCGTGAACTCCAGTGACTACAATTCACCCCTAAGCATGCTGGGAATAGTAGTCTTTACCTCAATTTCACCTATACTGTCTCCCGGGCTTGTCCCACACCTTATTCCTGACAGACGTAATGAAGGGGACGAGTATGTTGGATGCCCCAAATAAGTAACCTCAAATGTCGAGTTAATGGCTTAAGTGCTGTTGTGTATGAGCTATTGTGCAGTTCTGTATGAGCTATTGTGCTGTTGTGTATGAGCTCCTGGTGTAATAAAAAAGTCCTAACTAAGTGGGCCCACAGCCATTGATTTATAATCGGTGTGTGTTTCCTTGCATCTGTATATTGCACTGAAGCAATATTTAAACCCAGTATTGAAAAGCCAACAGTTTTGACTTGTGCATAAGTATTTGGCATTTACCAGGCTCAGACCCATGTCAAGGTGCTCGCACCGTTTTCGATTTGTTGCCACGTAGTACCATTACTACCCATCTCTTTTGTGCTTATAGTTTCTTACTTTGTGAGAGAGGGTATGCACAGATGTGGCTCCCTTGCTTGCTGCGCCATAGGGAACCAAGCTGCACCTCACGGAGGAGGCTCAACAAGGCCCAAACATGTCTGCGGTTGCTTGTGTTTCTGTGCAGAGGGGACCTGGCCTAGCAGTTCATGCTGGGCTGCTACCATTGTTGGCAGTACCTGACTGATTTGCATGTGGGTGGAGCCCCTTTTGCAATGATGCAGATGGGCTAAAAAACAGTCGTGTGGAAGGTTGCCCAGAGCAATGGCAATTGTTTAGATTCATTCAAAACCTTCCACCCATCACTTTTGTGGGACGTAGTACCATTATGGTAGTGATTGGCAAATGGCTGTCCCATGCCTACGTAAAGGTCAGAACTGTTGGATTTGCCATTGATCGTCTTTGCGATTTCCAGGCACTGCTGGACAGGATTGTATTTTTTGTATGGTTCTCTGGGGTACTTAAACTTGTGAACTGGATCCCGACAACACTACATGGATCGAAATGAACATTGGATGAGCAGGAGCTAAAAGCAGCTCCTGGCTATCCAGCTTCAACCTGTGACCAGGCGATACCACTGTGGAATGAGGAGTTTGTACATGGCGCTCCGCAGATCTAACTTCCACATAGGCTTGCACATAAGTGATGTGTGCATCTTAAGACAACTACCTGACTGGGACAGGCCTGCAAGCCCATCAGCCACCAGTGCACCGCATAATATGGCCTTTCTTCGAGGGGAATGCTTGGTGAGTGAGTCTGGCTGGGAAGGGCCTTCCCATCACCTGGATCACCCTGCATTGGGACAGCTCATTAAGCAGGCGGCATGGGCATGCCTAGCACCCATAGCCTGCAGGTTAGATTTCCTTCAAAACTGGGTGGCTTTACCCGGGGGACCCAGGGCGGTGAAACCCAAGCTCCACAAGAGACGGTGGCAAGATGGGTAGAAAGCACAGACGCAATCCATCTCTTGCCGTGCAAGAGACACGCCTAGAGTAAACTGGCCAGTCTCCTCTCTGTAGGATGTCCCTCAGGAGATGGATGCCCTCCATCTTGAAATGCCAGTATGCTAGGAAAGCATTCAGTCCTCTGAGATTCATCGGCCTGACCTTCAGCTTCTTCCCCTGCTCTTGCCCATCAATCAAAACTCAACTTGCCGCAACTACCAGCCCCCAATTATGATGAAGTGGAACTGTACTAAAGTGACAGCCTTCAGGAGATCTTTGCCCTTTGTGGAACCCCTCAAGTGGATCTGTTCGCGACTGGTGCCAACCGAAAGTGCGAGACGTAATGCTCACAGGAATTTCCTCCGAGAGGAGCTTTAGGGGACACCACGTTCATCGTTGATTGGTCATTCCCACTTCCGTATGCATCCTCCGGTTCCCGTCATGCCTCAAGTTCTAAGGAGTTTGAGGAGTTTCAGGTCTCACATGAGCCTAATTGCTCCGTATTGGGCCGGAGATCGTGATACCCGGACCTTCTAGAAATGTTTATCTGTCCTCCACGTTGTCTTCCCTACAGAGAGGATCATCTCTCAAGCGAGGGGGTTCTCCATCCAGAGGTCAAGACTCTCGGCCTTCACGCTTGGTTTCTGAAAGGTTGAGATGTAAGGATTGGGACCTCCCGGATATAGTGATGGAGGTATTGCTTTCGGCCAGGCGTCTGGCAACCAAATCCTTGTACCGTTGGCATAAGTTTTGCAACTGGTGCAGAGGACACAATGTCGATCCATTTCAGTGTTCCTTTCCGATGGTTCTTTCTTACTTTTTTGCCCACAAGGGTCATCAAGTGGGTACCATTAAAGGTTATCTGTTAGCGCTGTCTGTTCAAGCACTCGTTTGAAGAATGTTCTTGATTCCTTTGATTACCCAGAATCTAGTCTTGAAATTCTTGATGGGTGCTCTGTTTGAGCCTTTGCACTCTTGTCCTTTGAGACTGTTAACCTTCAAGACAGTTTTTTTGATTGCAGCTATATCTGCTCGCAGAGTGACCGAGTTGCAGGCACTTTCGTCTAAGCCACCCTTTACTGTGTTCCACAGGGATTGGGTTGTACTGAGAGTACGTCCTTCCTTTCTACCTAAGGTAGTGTCTGAGTTTCATTTGAGCCAGAAGGTTGCTTTCTATCCTCCTCCTCTTCCTGGTAAGGAAGGGTAGGGACTTTGAGCATATATATTTCTGGGATGTCCAGGGTCAGAGTGCACAACCAACTTTTTGTGGGATACACTGGACACCCGTGGGACCAGGCTGTTACCAAACAGACCTTGTCCACGTGGAGTATCCTCACCATTGCTGAATGTTAGATTGGCTGGCAAGGACCCTCCTGAGGGTTTATGAGCTCACTCAACCAGGAGTGGGGCTACATCGACAGCCCTACAACGGGGGGTTCCTGTTCAAAATATTTGTGATGCTGCAATGTGGTCTTCCGTCCACACCTTTGTCAAGCACTACTCCCTGGAAACTTTCCATGGTCAAGATATGGCCTTTGTTAAAGCAGTGCTCTATTCTGCCATCCGATTGGGTATATCCAAATTCTTCTCCCTCCTCCGTTCATGGATACTGCTTTGGGAGTCTGTCAAAGATGTGGAATACATTGGGAACATCTTCCATTTGAAGAATAAGTTACTTACCAACTGGTAACGTTCTTTCGACTGGATGTTCCTCCAACGTATTCCACATCGCCCTCCCAGCGTACCCCTCCGAAGAATTTCCCATGCTATTGCAGTTTACGTTCCCACAAGGCTATGTGCAGTCATGGAGGTTTGGTGTGCGGTTATGGCACATGTTGTGGAGGGAAAAAACATGAACTGAGGATATGGGCGCTGTGCATCCTACTTATTATATCCGATGACATCACCCTGGATGGAGGCCTTTGAGGGACATCGACCCGATTCCATCGACACAGGGCGCCCTCTGCCGAAAAAATTTCCAAAGCAGCACAGCTCTGGACATTACATGTCAAAGATGTGGAATACGTTGGAGGAACATCCAGTCGAAAGAACGTTACCAGTTGATCAGTAACTTGCTCTTCTCATCTATTAGTCAAGAATCTTCAACATTTACATACAATGTTATGCGAGATTCCACCTTTCAATGCATGCATGGAAAAGATCTTGGCAGAACTCTGCAATATACGTTCTTCGATCTCCACACTGGACTCTCATTCATCTTCCATTCAAGAAGAACTCAAAGGATTCAAAAATGACAAACTCTTTTCTGGAAGACTTGACGAGGAGGAGAGAGTGCGTACCGTAGATAAATTCCAGATCCAGTTTTCTAAATTTAATACAGAATATAAATCTATTAGATACTTGGAGATTTTACCACCCTGAAACAATTGACTTTACATTTTACTCCCCTCCTCATCGATCCTTTTCTAGGCTAGATTACATTTTAGTAAATGTATTATTAGCTCCTTCTGTTTTAAGACCCTATATCTGTTTCCGATCATGCCACAGTTTCTACAATCATTGAATGGTCCCCTGTCAATAAACTCTCACCAAGGTGGAGATTCAATACATACCTTCTCAAAGATCAATCCTTTATAGATTAAACCAATTCCTTTATTAAAGATTTTTTTTTCAACAATCTTCCTGAGCATACTTCGGTACACAATAACTGGGATGCCTTTAAAGCTTCCCTACGTGGAATCATTATCCAGTACGTTGCTATACGAAAGACAATCTGATTCAACACAATTCCTTCTTAACTTCAATAAAAGAATTTGAAAAAATCATACTATGCAAAAGCAGATACTGATATATTGTAACCACTTTTAAACCAACGCCTAGAATTCAATAAAATTTACAGACAAGGCAGCCAATTCTAGTTGCAGATCTAAAACAAAATGTAATAATAAATGTAATAAAGCTGGGAAAATGTTAGCATCATATCTCAAAGAAAAATCATATTTCCCACATAAAAACTCCTGTAGGTAATAGACTAACAAATCAAAAAGATATAAATGATCAATTTATTCACTTCCATTCTCTTATATATTCGGAAGACTCCTCCAACTCCGATAATACCAAATCTTTCTTCCTAGCTAAAAAAAATACTAATTCACAGAGCAAAATAGATTTTTCTCCACTTAACTCCCCTATTTCTATTTCCAAAATTAAAAAAGCTAAATGTTTAACCTAACACAGCCTCAGGCCCTGATGGATTCACTCTTGATTTCTATAAAACATTTGGTGACTCTTTAGCCCCTAAATTGTTTGAATTATATTGTAAGTATGGGACAAAGTCCTGGATCCTTTAGTGAAGCCCTTCTTTTTCCTTAACCAGATTAAGATCCCTCGTTCATCAAAAATTATCATCCCATCTCTCTTAATTGGACTCAAAAATCTATGCAAAAATTCTTGCTTAAAGTTTAGCTTTTCTCCCTAACCTTATACATCCGGATCAATCTGGCTTTATTAAGGGACGCAATGCCTCTTCTAATTCAAGATTATTATTTAACATTCTAGCGAGAGATGTTGAAAAAGCGGTTTACCGCGTCTCCTGGCCTTTCTTGTTTCATTCTCTTGTTTGGCATGGTCTACCTACTTATTTCTTCGACCTGATCAAAATGTCATACTTCTCACCTTCTACTTGTTACCTCATTAATAATTCTCTTTCCTCCTCATTTAGAGTTGAAAGAGGCACTTGTCAAGGTTGCCCTTAAGCTCCATTATTATTCTTGCTCTTCAACCCCTCCTTTAAAACATCAGACTGAACTCCTACATCAAAGGAATATCTATAAATAAGTTAAACTCTCGGTTTATGCCGATGATATTTTCATTTATTTTTCTAATCCGGCTTCCGCCATACCACATTTAATCTCCACTATCAATAACTTTTCCGTTTTTTCGGGCTATAAATTAAACTTTGATAAATCAGAAGTCATGCCACTTACATACACTAGCAATAAGAATAACCCTCCTTTATCAGATTGTCTTGGCAATCATCCCATATTAAATATCTGACTTTTAGTAGCTATATGTATACCACTATTAATTTAAATACTAATTACTTAACTGAGAAAATCATTGAAATGACTGAAAGATGGTCACCCCTTTTTCTATCTTGGTGGGGCCGTTTAGATACTATCAAGATGATTTGTCCCATTATCCTTTATTCGCTTTCCATGATCCCAGTCACAATTAATTACTCCTTTTTACCTCCTTTTTATTTGTACATGCCTGTTAAACTGCCGGTGTCATGATGCATACTCCCGGAGAGCCAGTCCAAGACCGGCAGCCCCGGAAGCACACATCAGGTACCCAAGGGAAGGTCCAGCAACCCCAAATAGGGGCCCTTTGGACACAGTCCTGGCGCCGTAGGCGCCATGCTCATTTTGGACATCAGTCCTGGCGCCGTAGGCGCCAGGCTCATAAAGGGAGTGCTTTTGGTGGACTTACCTGATGCAGACCATGCTGCCAGATCCAGACCTCTTTGAGGCCTGAAAGGAACTACTTTACCTGTGGGACTATTTTGCCACTAGGGCATGGTCAGGGAAGGATACATACCTGGTTGGGGAAGGATACATACCTGGGACGACTTTGGAGGCTATTTAAGCCACGCCCAGACAGCAGCTCATGCTTCGCGTTGCTCTGCTCCTAGCAGCTGGACGCTCACTGTGTCTGCTCCTGCATCCTGACTCCAGCCACGCCTGCTTAAGTCCTGGAACACCTAAAAGGAAGAAGAGAGGAAGAGAAGGTGAATAAAGGACATTACCTGATATTGCATGGGATGCGGGGCCAACACGCCGACGATCCTAAAGGAAAAGACATTCATTATTCTTGGATTCCTTGCCTTGCTCGTTGCTGCGCTCAACTCACCTGTCCACAAGGAATTCCGGACTCCTACGACCATCCGCACGTTCCGCTGCATTCCAGCACCTAGGAAGAAAAAGAGAAGAACAAAAGGTGAGCCAGAGAAAACATTGGGAAAAAACTGATTTGCCAGAAGGCTTACCTGGCGATTGGTGGGGGAGAATCCTTCCTCATCTCGGGTCGGCACGCCTTTTGGCAGTACCGCGCCCCGGCCCCTATGGGGGGAAAAAAGAACACGCGCATTAGTGGGTGAACATACAGACATTAGAAAAACCACCCCAACATAAGCTCACCTGAATTATCCACAGCGAATTGTCTTCTCTACGTGGAATCTTCGCTCTGACCCTCGCGCTAAAAGACTAAAAGCAGTCCATTGAAAATAAAGGCCAAAAAGGAAGGGAGAACAACCCTTGAACTTGATAAGTCATATACTTACGAAAGCGCCTTATTCATCCAAAAAACCAGTGAAGCAACTGGACCTGAATGCCCGTCCGATAACCAGTGAAGTGACTGGATTCTACCGCACCCCTGCACCAGAAGCAGGATGGAGAGCTCGTCATTTCAAATCTTAAGGTGAGAATTAACGGGAAGGTTCAGAGGTGGTTGAAGAGGGAGTAAACGGGGAAAGGAGGGGTTTGACTCGTCACTCCGCAGGTGATTAAAATCCTTTTCCCCATCTACAGAAAGATCTTCCTACGCATCAGACAGGCGAGGTTTGGGGGTCCGGCCCAGTCGGTGTTCCGAGTCCTGCGCATCACCTTAGAAGAGGCCGCAGCAGCCCAGACCTGGTCAGCGTCTCTGTGGGAGTCAGGTGAGCGTTACAGCCGGTCTCTAAAGCTCTTGCTGCCTTTAAATGCTTTGCTCCTCAAAGATGTTATGTTAATACGTTTTATGAAGTACCTGTTCGCCCAAGGGCATATTGACGCCAAAGACACTAGCACAGCTACTCCAGATACAGTTATAGGCAAGATCTTCAAAAGACATCTGAATTCCAGATGATTGGGAAGAAGTCTAAGAGCAGGGGGAGTGAATTCCACATCCTTTCAGCCGCAACAGAGCAGGCAGGCCTCCCACTCTGGACAAACGGAACCTCGGGACTGAGGCTAAACACGTACCAGCAGAGCGCAAGGCTTGACCTGGAAAATGTGGATGGAACTTATCACGAAGATAGTCCGCTCCCTGAAGAGAATAGGCTCGATGAACTAAAACGAGCCTTAAATTCCACCAGTCTGGCCACAGGAAGCCAGTGAAGAGACAGTAAAACAGATGTGATATGGAATCTTAGGGGAGTGTTGGTGGCCAGTTGAGCTGCCAGATTCTGCAATACCTGCAGCCGATGGATGAGCCCCACTGGCTGAACCAAAAACAGAGCATTACCATAGTCTATTCGGCTCAAAACCAGTGAGGCCACTACCAAGGGCCACAGGTGACAAGGAAATGGAAGAACTTTACGCAGAAGGTGGAAGTGGCCAGCCTTGCTGACTGCACCAACCTGGGGGGGGGCATAGAGAGTGTGGGACATTAAAACACCACTAGATTCTTGACAACTGTCACTGGGAGAGGGAAATCAACAAGTGCAGCACGCCAAAATGGAGTCCAGCGAGTAGGATTAGCGGCAGAGCTGACCACCAGGACCCTCGTCTTACCCCATTTAACTTCAGCCAATTGCTGCCCATCCATCCCCCCCAAGGCCGTCATACCGGCTCAAGCACCAGTGACACCTCCGCCTGATTGAGATCTAATCAAACCAGGATCTGGGTGTCATCGGCATATGAGTAACGGTGGAGGCCAAGGGAGTGGATACTGTAACCTGGAATCTGAACATAGATGTCAAAGAGCATAGAGGACAAAGCAGGGCCCTGGGGGAAACCTCATGACGGAGTGAGCAAAGGCGCAAGAGAAAGTGATTGATCCACATCAGCCAAAAAGGAAGACAACCAAGACAGGAATGCTGCTGAAAGATCTTAATAGTATTAGGGCACTTCTCCGCCGTAAATCAGCCTGGCCATATCATCGACTGAAACAAGAACCCTCTTTGTGCCACGACCTGGACCTAACCCCGACTGAAAGGGATGCAAAAAAACAGTAGATTCCAGAAAGGAGATACCAAATATTGTAATAATTTCATGGGGGAAAAACGGCAGAAGAGAAATAGGACAGAAGTTAGCAGGAACCAAAGGATCCAGTGACTTTTTTTTAAATGGGGATAACAGTAGCCTGTTTGAGTTCCACGGGATTATGGCGTGTCTGGCAGGAATGATTTACTGCCTGAGGCCCATGGGATCAAGGCAGGCAGAATGTCCCTAAGGATCACCAGTGGAACCGTATCAGAGGGGGCTGCTGACTTCAGCAGCATAGCTGCTGTCTCCACTGCTTTGTCAGGAAAGATAGCAAAATCCGAAGATGAGATTGATAGCTCATATAACTGAGAGTTAAATGAGACCTTGATCCCTGCACATGGGGCCTGGGCTCGGCACTGGTCGTTCTTGGGGCCCCATTTCATGCTGACATTTATCTAATACTCTTAATTCAAGATGCTGTGTCCTTGTGTGACTCTGTCCATGATTTATGACCCATTATGCCTTCTGTATTGTATAGATGTGTCTTAATGTTTGTATAGATTGTCCCAAATGCTGAGATTTACATTCATAGTTGTTAAGCATTAATTGGCCTGCAGAGCCAAAAGTAGGTCCTGGCCGGTAGCTGTTGGTGTGAAGATAACCGAGCTCCTCTTGGCTGTTAAATGGAACTAAATAGCTCCCAGTTTCCCTCAATTTCGAACTGTAGATTGCTTGCTGCATTTCTTCCCCATGTTTTTACTTGTACTAGATTTTCACTGGCTTTGTTTTCTCTTGCTTTCTTATGCAAGATTGTGCATTATGTCAATCTTCCTTCAAGTGATGAGCTCTTTAGCAGTAACTCTCTAGTTGCAACCAGTGATGCTTTTCATAGTCTTTGTAGGATTTTCTAGTGTTAGGGGTGTTATGGAAAAACAGTGGCTTCTATACATTCCAGGGAACAAATCTGTCAGTAGTGACCTAGATAAGAGTTGGCGGTATGAGCATATACATGCAGTGGGAGTCGGGGCGAGGCCGGGGCCAAAGGGGGAAGCAGATCAGCGAAATGCCAGGAAGTAAAAGCCACCATCGCATCTGCATGATTCAATGGCGTGAACTGTGGAGGCTGTGTAATGTAAGCCATTGTTTATGAGATACGTCTGTGTGCAATTCCTGTGCTTTCTAGCCATTGATTTATCCATTGATTTATTTTATTTGTAGATCTATGCCACTGTACGGGCAGTGTAGCTTATAATTTCCATTTGACTTCTCGTGCCTTTTGGAGGGAAACTCCACTTTTATGTTGTGACTCGTGCGTGTCCTACGTAAAAAACGTTAACTTGGTTCTGATGGATTCTTTCCTCCCACGGATTCCTCACCCATAATATTCCTATCCCCAGTGAAACTGGTCCCTGAAAAATTTCCGCCACTCCATCTATCGCTAGGTGTCCCCCAGCTAATTGAACATTGGAGCCAGTATATTTTGAGGCACCGCGCCCCATGATGTCATTTCCTTTTTTCCACGCACCCCGTTAGCTGATTGGAACGCTATTTCTTATTGTAAATAATTTCTCTACGCCATGTGGACTTGGGATTCATGCAGTGTGTGTTTTGCGGCTGACCGTTGTTGGTTTTAGATCTGCAATGGGTGTATCTTTATTTGGACAAGCGTCTCGACATGCAGGATTGGAGGTTGTGCTACTCCATGCACCCAAATGCCCTCCAGGACTGAGCAGCAGATCTCGTCTACTTCATCCACAAGGGGTAGTGTGGAGTGGCGGTCTTTCAAGTTAGCACGACATAGTGCACCGTTACGATTAAAGTCTCTGCCAAAGAGGAGGACGACAAGAAGCAGCACCGGAAGAGGTTCCGCTCCTCGAGTGAATTCTCTCGTCGTCATCCTCTAAGAAGAGGAGCCACCTCTCCAGGGAGTCCCCGGAATGGCAGGTACAAATCCCTTTCACACCCAGTCCTCCACTAAAGAGGAATGGAAGGAATTTCACCTGAAGATTGACAGCTTTGCCACATCGCTCACGGCTTTGGCGTCAACGGGTCCCATTTCATCTGTTAAGACTGGCAAGGCACCCGCTGGAATCCACTGCTGCATGACTTAGGGGCTCGGACCTGGAACCACTGATGATGAAATGGTCCAGATATTGGATGACTTTTCCTAAACCTGCCACGGTTCCAATGCTGGGCCCAATCTCTGCACCGATAGAAGTCTGTTGAAGCTCAGCGGGAGTACGCTCCCGTCACAAGAGATGTCTTCATGTTCAAGATGTACGCCATCTCTGACGAAGATGGTGCCATTCGGATTGGAACCTGTGGTTTCGAGGGAGGAGAAATTTGCCCAAGTATTGTATGGGGAAGTTGAGGATGTGATTTGGCTAGCCACAGATCTATGGTTTGCCAGTGGCCTGTACTAGTCCCCAGAGATAGATAACTTGCCAGCTCCCAAGCCGGGTATGCCTCAGGATGCTTTTCAGCTCTTGGCCAAGGATCCTGAAGCTAGGTCCGTGCTCAATAAATATCTTACCCTAATAATAAAGGTAGCTGAGACCGTGGGGCATACTGCTCCATCCAGATCCAAGATCCAGTACAAGGTTTGTGATATCCTGGATAATGCCCCTAGGAATGAGACGCTGCTGATTTTAAAAGTGGCAGTAAACACAAGTGTAGGGCGGCTGAGATGTGAAGGGTATCGTGTGCACCCCTTGACAAACTGATCTGGCGCCTGCTCCAAAGGCAGTACAGACTCTGTCCTCTAGGAAGAGAGCCTACATCTAAGCCTGTTCTCTGCGGCATCTAACAACCCGGCCAAACCTTTCAAAATCTGCAAGGAGCTGGCCGATCCTGTTGCAGTCTCTACTTCTCCTGTTCCATCCCAGGCCCTCTGCACGGTCCTGGCTTCTCATTTCACCACTAAAACTCAGGACATCCTGTCCACTCTCTTCCTCTACATCCTCTTCCTCCTCCTCTACCACCCCTGGTCCCTCTTTGGCCGTTTCTCCTCCTCCTTCCCCTCTGTTCACCCCCCCCCAACGATGTTTCCAGACAAGTCCGCTCTATGAAAATCTCGTCAAAGCAGGTTCTCACCTGCTCATCCAGAACCATCAAGGACCATATTGACACCCTTGATCCAGCCCGGGCCGATTTCTGCAATTGCTCTTTTGCCACTGGAACCTTACACCCCAAACACCCCTGCCCCCTCATAAGCACTCCTTTGTGCACCCCTCCACCCCCTTCTAAGGAAACCCTCGGTCGATCCTTCTTCTCCGGCTAACTTATCACCCAATCTACATCACTCCTTTCCTGGGCAAACTCCTGGAAAAGCTGGTCATCTTCCAACTTACTCTCCACACTGAATCTATTGGTCGTCTCCACGACCACCAGTCTGGCTTCAGAGCTGCAAGAAGCATGGAAACTGCTCTCCTGAACACCCGTGAAGACTTTCTCTCTAATCTTTACTCTAACCGTCCTCTGTCCTCATGCTCCTCTACCTAACCACTGCTTTCAACACAGTCAACCACGCCATCCTGCTCGAGCGCCTCCGCGACAACCCAGGTCCAACTTGGGCCTAACTTTTCTCCCTGGCTTTTCAACCGCTACCTGGCACCACTTGCCCACTGCATTGCTACATTCTGCTCTAACTTTCACTGTTATGCGGATGACACCCAGCTTTTCTTCAGGCTCCCCTCAGCCACCTCTGCTCCTTCTCTAATACCACTGGCCGCAATTATGGAATGCTGTGCCGCCAATGATCTCTGCCTTAATGCCAGTAAGACACAGATCCTCCTCATCGGGACACCATCTCTCTCCTTTCCCCTCTCTCTGACCGCCCACTCTAAGCCCTCTTCCTGCTCCTTCATGCGAGGCTAAGAATCTTGGTTTCATCTTCGACTCCACCCTCTTCTTCTCTCTGCACATTTCGAGTCTTACTATATGCTACACCACCTGAGCCCTGGTCCTCTCTAGGCTGGACTATTGCAACAACCTCTTTCTAAATCTGCCTGTCTCAACTCTTCGACCTTTACAACTTTTCCAGAACAGGACTGCAAGACTTGTTCTTGGCCTCAAGCCAAGGGATTGTATCTCTCCAGCTCTGAAATCTCTCCACTGGCTCCCTGTGGCTGCAAGGATCAAGTTCAAGACCCTTTGTATCGTCCACAAGGCTTTCTGTGGCCTGGGACCACACTACCTCCAATGTTCTCTTCCTAAACATCTTCCTTCTTGAGCCCTCGGCTTATCCACCTCCAACTCTGAGGCTCATACGCTTCTTGAAGCAGAGAGTAGGGGGGTAGACCTTTCCTCGGCTGGGGCTTCCCTCTGGGACAAGTCTCCTTGCCTCTGAAACTTGAGCAGAACTGCCGACAGTTCCGGAAAAAACTCAAGATCTTCCTTTCGCTTTCTGCTTCCTCTCTTCCCCTCCCTTGCTCCCTGATGTCCTGGACAGGCATGTCCAGTTGCCCTTGCACTGCCTCCAGGCTCCCCCAACACTTGCAGGTCTGTATCTGCCACCCTACAGTCCCTTGTCCTGCACTTTTGAGCCATCCTCTGGCAGTATTTGATTTACCTGCAGATACCGCCCCCGCACTTCTTCCCTCCCCGCACTTGCACGATCTGAATGACACAAGGCCTAGTCTTGTTGTGCCTAGAAACGCTTGTTTACAGGCGCGTTATAATCGATATACCATATCATACCTGTAATGGAGGTTTGGGAGAAACATTCCTCTGCTGCAACAGTTGACAGGAATCTGGCAAGGAAACGCTGCCCGACTCCCCCCCTCTCCGGTGTTCCTATCCTCTCACGCCTCCCAGTGAAAGCTTGGTGGTTCAGGCGGCGACTGCAAACCTGAAATCCTCTACTTGGCTTGCTCTTCCCTCTAGACAGGGAGAGCAACATACTTTATGCTTGGAATAAGATGTTCGCATCGGGCAGCCTTGCCCCATGTGCGGTGGACGCTTCATGCACGGTCGCCAAATTCTTTCGCCCTATGGTCTGCTGTGGCAGGAGTGGCCGAGCACATCCCCGCGGGAGGGATGTGGGATGCCTGAAACTTCATGCTTGGCTACTGAGATACAGAGTTGCTTGTCGGATGATGACCACAATGTGTACCTTGCAGCTCCGAGACCCTCCAAGAAGTCTATTTATGCCTGCAGATGGCATACACGTTAAGCTTGGTGCCAGGAGAGGTTTCTTGGACCCTTTTATCCTGTCCTTTTATCCCGTGTTGCATTTGCTGCTCTTTTGCCCAAGCAGGCCTTAATATTGACACCTGTAACGGGTTACTTCGCTACTATTTTTCCTTGCTGTAATTTCGGTGTTCAAGAGCTCCCTAGAACAGGGTTAGTTTTTCCACAATCCCCACTGTTGTGTAACCGTTTCCTCCCTGCCTGTTTGCGGTTCCGGCATGGGATATGAACTTGGTGATAACATTTCTTATGGTCGCTCCGTTTGAGCCCCTTAATTACTGTGGTATTAGATTACTCACCCTTAAGGTGTTTGTCCTGTATGCCATCACTTCCGCGAGCCTGGTGAGTGAGCTCTAGGCGTTGTCTGTTTTACCTCCCTATTTGTTTTTTTCCAGTGAGCTGGTGATGTTGAGAGAGATCGATCATACTGTATTTTTGCCTCCGCTTTACCCTTCCTAGGCAGAGGAACGATTCCAACGGCTGCACCCAGTGCGGGCCCTGAAGTTCTACATCTCTCGTATGACCAGCTTTTTGATGGGTACGCTGATGCGTGTGCTGGCAGGGCTATGACCAAACAGACCCTGTCAAGGCAGATCATTCTCTGCATCTTGGAGTACTATGATCTGGCTGGGCAGAATGTATTTGCGTCTGGAGGGGCATTCTACCACCAGATTGGCTACCACCTCTACCCTGCAGAGGGGTGCCCTTGTCCTGGACATTTGACAGGCAGTCACGTGGGAGTGTTTGGACACGTTAGCTAGGCATTACTTAATGGATTCCCTTGCAGCCAGGGTGCCCAAATTAATAGGGCAGTGGTCCCAGGCCAGGTCACTTCTCTTCATGGAACTCAAGCCTGGTACATTTGCATAAGAGCAAAGTGCATTTTAAGAGCATGCAAATGCCCACAATATTAAATGTGAAACATGTCAGTGATGGTGATTCTGTAAGAAACCCTTTTGCGCAAGTAATGGAAGTTGATCCCTATTTCTTTTATTGGTCACAATACTCTAAAAAAGTATTTGAATTGCAGGACATGTATAACAATTGGGACATCCTATGGAACAGTATGTGAGCCTTAAGCTGTTTGTACATCCAGTCGCCCGGCCCAATCTTCTGAAGCATGGCTCATGCATCAAAGCTCAGACTTGGATCAGATCTGGCATTTACTTGGGATGGCCCCTGGGCCTCGATACAGAGCGGTTTTGTTGGAGCTCCGTTCTGTCTTGTTCCAGCCCATTTCCTACGCTGCAGAGCTTTAAACATGGGGCTTTGTAAAAGGTTTATAGATTTAGATGGCAGACTTTAGATCTTAGATGTAAATGAGGAGATATAGGACCAAATTGCAATGGTGTGAACCCCCCCTGAGTTGATTCAATATATAACTGTCAGGCATTCGGTGTTGGTAGCGCTAGTCTTGCTATGCTATGTTATTTAATACCTGTTGCAACACTCGTTCATGACACAGGATTTTCTTTTTGGGGCACTTGTCTATACAAATGATCCCACTCTGCCCTTTTTCAGTTTTTGTTACTAGGCGGTGCTAGCCAGAACCATTTCATTGGAGTATGGCTAGGGATAAATGGAATATGAGGAATACAAAGTTTGTAGGCCCACTCCTTGCTTTATTGTCCAACCTTCAAGCGCTCAAGGGGCGGGGGAGAGCTTTCCTGGTCAGAGTAGCAAGATCTTGGTACTCCTTGTTGCCCGCCCTTCGGCTAGAAGTAAACATAGGACTTTTCAGGAAATCCTTGAAACGCTTCCTGTTAAAGTAGTTCACATCCTTGTCTGATCTTCTGAGTAACTGTCATTTTTGTCCTGTCTTTGACGGTAGTTCCCTGCGTGTTGTGCGCCATAGACTACCGGCGTGGTATAAATAAATAGGTGTTTGGTTATTTACCCACCTACTGACTGCCCATTGCCATGCTGATCCCTATGGCCATTCCCACCCACTTCTGCCCCTCACCACCCAAAACACATCCTCCTGAGATCTTTTAGCTAGCTTTATCACGCCTTGCCATCATACTTTGAGCTCAAAGTGCTTGCCAGTATTCTGAGAGATAATGACTTAATTGGAGCAGAAAATGCACCACTGATGTAATAAAAAAATCGTAACCAGGTCTGCCTTCAGCCACTATTTATAAGCCTATTGAATGCCCTTCAATGAAGTCGGGTCAAAAACAAGCGTTGACAAAGCCAACAGTTTGGGCATGTATTTAAGTATTGCACATGTCAGGCACTGCAATTATATGCCCAGTTATGTGTGACAATTTACAGCTGCTGCCATCAATGGCCCCTTGTTACCACTACGGCAGTGCCTGGCAAATGCCTATCCCTTAGCCCACCCAAAATCCCAAACTGTTGGCTTTGCAATGCTTGCTTATTTTTCCTCTGCAGAGGTTGTGCCTCACTAAGCTGCTCACTACTAGTTTCATATTACGGGGCATACGTCTTTCTCCCTCACCTTTGTATTGTGCTGCTGCCAAAGGTAGTGTTGGTATTCATCATGCTGTCTGCCTCTTAATGTTCTGAGTAAAAAGCTAAATGGATTCCCTGATCCCTTGGCGGACTGTGAGGGCTGAGCCATTTTTAAGCCAAAACTATTGCATTGGAGTACATCTAGGGACAGATGGAATATGAGGGACACAAAGCTTGTGGGCGTTTGGTTATTTTCCCACCCATTAACTGCCCTTGCCTCATGGGAACTCTTTGAGCTCGCTTGATAAAGTATTACCTTCAAAACTTGCTCTTGAAGTGCCTGCCAGTGTATTTTTTTTTTTTAAAGCAGTATTCTCAGAGTTAATGCCTTGAATGTACATGTAAAGCTTCTAGTGGTGTAATACAAATGTCCCAGTTTTGGCTTCAGCATTTGCCAGGCACTGCTATAAGATGCCCAGTTACTCGCACTATTTTGCAGTTGCTACAATACATGACCACTCAAATAAGACTACGGCAGTTCCTGGCAATTGCCTTTCCCATGTCTATAGAAAGCCCAATCTGTTGCCATTTGTCAATAATTGTTGTCTTTGAAATATGACAATGGAATTATTTCAGTGATTATATTGTCTTTCTATGTAGCCTTTGGCTGTGTGCTTCTTTTGATGTTTGAATCACTGTTCATTAACCGCAACTTTCATTTATAGGTTCTCATCTCTGTATCCCACCAGCCGTCACCATGGTGGCTCTTTCACTGAAAATCAGCATTGGCAATGTGGTCAAGACCATGCAGTTCGAGCCTTCCACCATGATCTACGATGCCTGCCGAATGATCCGGGAGAGGGTACCTGAAGCACAAATGGGGCAACGTAAGTTTTTGTTTATTTCTCATGGTTTTGTCAAGAGTTGCAGATTCACAAATACAAAGAATGTCCATGCGAAATAGACCTGCTGTTTCTGAAGTTACTTAGGATAGTTCTTCTTTCAACGTTCTCCACACTGACATTTCATTTGTGGGGACTTGTTCTAGTTTTACCTTTGCGCTTTATTTGTTCAGTTTTCAAATATTCTTGTTGCATTCTCCTGCGTACATGCCTGTTGGTATTTCCCCCGTGGTCCCCAATGCCTCTGGACAGTCTCACTGGTATTATCTAGCATTCCCGACCCATGGCATGTTGTCGGTGAAGCTTCCTCCCCTGAATGGCCTCCTTCACACTGCAGAGCTTCCTTCTGTGTTCCTGGATTTTCTTTTTTTTAAAAAAAATGTTTTAGTCTGCCTCCAACCCGTCTCGCACCCAACCTCCACAAACACCCTGTGTCACAATGGACCAGGAATCGGGCCCGTGTGTATCAAGATTTTATTATTTAATGAAAAAGGAAAATCAAACAATTTTACAGCCACCAATGTTGTGGCAACACAAAATGCACTAATCTCTACAAAACAATTGGGTTAAGAGATCCTATTACAATTCACTCAGTCTTTAATTGCAACACAGAAAAAGAACAATTTCATAAAAAGAACACCAACGGTTTAGCACTCCTACCTGCAACACTAACCCCCAAACATCAGCTAACTTGAATCCTTTGAATGGAAGGCAGTGGCAAGGAGTAGGAATAGAAAGAAAATTGGTTTTGGGGTAACGCCCACCAGCCCAAGATGGGAAGCCAGCAAAGAAAGTGAAAACCCATTTTTGGAACAAAACAGCGGGATGGGATTTTGATTACTCAACTGCTAGATGACAGAATGAAAGGAAATTCGTATTGCTTAGACTTGAGTAAATAGGGAAGCTTAGATAATATTAATCAGCACACCAGGGCAAAATGAGAATGAAATGGAAAAATCGGTTTTGGGAGAAATAAAATGCTAAAGGGGAACTACAGTGCCACATGGAAATTCATTTTACACTGTATTTACAATGACAGGCAGCTCAGAAAGGGGTTTTGCTTATAATAGGGAAATCGGTTTTCAAGGACAGACACATGACCGACTTGTAGGCAAAAGGGATTGCTCTCAATGGGACTAAGACTTTGGGTTTTAATAGGACAGATGCAAATAGGAATTTGTGGGGTAATGCCCACAATACACGGACAAATTCGGTTTTCAGTTACAAAGAGACTAATTCTTTTGAGGCAATACGTTAATGACCATAATAAAGAAAGGCATCATGGACAAGAGGGTTCATTTTGGATTTTAACACCCTTGAACCGTGAATTTCAAATGGGGGGAATTAATTGATTATATTAAAAATATGCTAAGGATTTATACAGAGAGATTTACCAAAGGGAATATGCCAACAGACACAGGCTAAACACAGATTCTTCTATGGGAGGTGACCGAATTACACTGGCAATCTGGGGGTTTCAATGGGGTTTAATGCTACAAAAATGAAGGGTTTTTGCAATTTAGGGGTGGGGTTTTTGTTAAGTCTGCTTTGGTTTTGGATTCTGGAAAGCAAGCTGGATCTCCGGACACCCTGGACAGCTAGGCAAGGGGTCTGTTCACTGCACTCTGCCTTGGTTCAGCCGCCTTCTCCTGTCTCCCCGGATTTTTTTGTCCTGATCCAGTACAGTCCCCCTTATATAGCTCAAATGACATCACTCACTTTACAATCTAGGGGGGGGGGGGGAGTACTCTGTAATTACCCCTACTGCTCAGATAGGACAGTTACCATTCCTCTCTCCGCCCCCCTGGCAGGATTGGTTCAAGGGAAGAGAGCACCATATGTCTGTTTGCATTTATTACAATAATTTGTCGTCCTTGCCACTTTTTTTTTGACAAACAATTGTCGCCTAACTTCATAATTGTACTTGCCCCTTACATATGAACTAGATACGTGGTTTTAGTGGGTTATAAGAAAGTAGGTAAGCCAACCGCAAACTCTGCACGTTGTAGCATGGCCCGGTGGCACATTTTTGTCCTTTTCACAAAATGTATAAGTTATAACACTGCAAATGATCAAGCATGTTCATAATTTAATTTTCCATCTTTCCACCACTAGTCTTATTTGTCCCATTTTTGGATCAGCCCGACAATTATCTTAACTGACCATTTCAGTCTCAAGTCCTAGAAAATTAAGTTTATCTCTTAAAATCCGCCTGGAAATTACATAAATAGCATAGAACAAAATTATTTCTCATTCCAATTGCTGCGAAAATGTCTAAAAATGTAATCAGTCCTTTAATGTCAATTGGGAGCATCTGTAGCCCTCTGTGGGAGGGGCGCTTCCTCCCCCACAGCCAACTGCCTTTCTCTGGCATAGCCAGTGACGAGAGATTTTTATGACCACCCACCACTTTGAATTTGTCAGTTCGTTCTTTGTAGTGGGTGCAGAAAGGAGCTTGCACCCCCTAGTCAAACTTTAGCCACACTTGCTTTCTTTAAAATCCCTGAGCCCCCTGCCTTCAAGTTTGACAGAGCAGGGCATTATGACACCCTCAGTAAACTCACATTTCACAGCGGAATGGTTCACTGTTAGGTGCGACTTCCAGTGGGAGAGGGGCTTTTAATTGTGAAGTTTCTTGCCTTAGCCCTGAACTGGTTTTTCCGGTATTTTGTGCCTCTTCAAAGGTGACTGAAGTCTTGTGGGTGGAAACATAATGTGTGCAAGCAGTTTCTGCGTTTATTGTTTGAAATCCTGTCTGGTAGGTCACAAGATTCTTTAACTTCTCCTTGTTGAGTGAGTTTGCATTTGCTGTTAGACCATTGTCCATGAGGGGTAGGCCCCTCTCCACATGGTTCTTTGACTTGAACAGGAGAAAAAGCTAAGCCGTTTTTCGTTTGCAGTGTTTGAAGGGCTGCTGTTCGAGTGAAATGGAAAGCGAAATCAGTTTCTGATTGTAGTGTTGAAATTCTTGCCCCTCATGTGAATGAAGTTTAGCAAGGCCGTTTTTGGATGCACTGCATAACTTCATGGCATTCAGGTGAAATAAAAGCAACGCAGGGCCGTTTTTGGATGCAGTGTTCAAATGCTTGCCACTCTATAGACGGGGAAGGCAGAGCACAGCCGTTTTTGGTGGCACTGTTTAAATGCAGCGTTTCAGGTGAAGGGGATTTCTGTTTAGGGCCTTCAAATGCACCCCACACTGGCAGCTCTGCGCATCCTCGCCGGCTTTTCTCTGTGACCGGGATCAAAGGCTCCTGCTTCTCGGCACGTCTGTATCTTTGGTGGCTCTGTTGCTGTTTCTGTAGCTCAGACGGTCTCCTCATGGTGCCCGCAGCATCTCCTCTGGCCTTGCGCCAGTAAGCTATCTTCATAGTGGCAAGCTGCTGCCTGTGAACACCTGCATTCCTGACCTCCACCAGCACGGTTCGTCTCGGCTCTGCTTTCCTTACCTGCTCTCGAGTGCGAATAGCATCTCTAAATGTCCTGAGAACTCGAACCATAAAAACTAGTCTGCGCATTCAACTTTGTGTTTCTTTCAATCTGCATTGACTCCTCCTTCCTCGTCTCAGTACTTAAGGCTTTATGGAGTCCATCGTTTTTTGGATTTCTGAATTAACAACGTTCAAAACTTGGCTGAGAACACCCTTAGAAATAGGAAATGTTGGGTGTCTCGTGTGTCTCGTGTGTCTCGTGTGTCTCGTGTGTCTCGTGTGTCTCGTGTGTCTCGTGTGTCTCGTGTGTGTGTGTGTGTGTGTGTGTGTGTGTGTGTGTGTGTGTGGTAAGAATTGACTTTTGCCTATGTGCAGAAAGTGTTATTTGTATTTTACAAGTAGAGGGACTTGTATGGCAACAGGCCATCAAAAATGTAGGAATAATGAGGTCTTCTCCAAGTAGGGAAGAACACTGCGTCCCTCCTGATGGGGGACACCACCTTCCCCCGACAACTGTCTCCTCCCACGTGGTACCACCCCCATGAGAAGGATTAGGTAGCAGCTGCCGTCCCCTGACCACATGGGAGCGATCTCTGGCTGGGGATCAGTGAGGACTCCAAACGATTCATCACACATACCAGCGGCCCATGCCATCATGTCACTGGGACTATGAATGCCCGTATAGAGGACTGGAGAGCCCACACTGCCAATCTTCATGCCTGCCTCATCTGGCCGCTGAAGGAAACCTTCTCTGCACTTCAATGTTAGTGCTCAATGCAGTGTTTTGGGGCCTCAAGTCTGTTGTACTCCAGCTGCAGGGAAAGGTGGTGCATGTGCGCACTGTCAACACTACTATAATGATCTACATCTGAAAACAAGTGGGTACCTGATCTCTGATGAGCGCAAGCACTCTGGAAATGGGCTCTGGCTAAGGCAATGTTCCTGTCCCCACACCCTTCTCACCTTCTCGGCATACACAACTCAGTGGCTAATTCCCTGAGCAGGGAGCTATGCTCCTACCACGAAATGGGAGCTTCTATAGAGCCAAGTGGAAGTCCTCTTCTACAAAGGACAACGAAGTGTGACTTGTTAGTCAGCGGGTTACCTCAGCCAGCCAGTCTCTGGTACACTTTCACAGATTCCATAGACCGGCAAGTTCCATTCGGCCTTTCCACCATTTGCGTTTATCCCAAGAGTCTTCCACTCCGCAAAGCAACAGACATGGAGACTGAACCTTGTAGCTCCGGCATGGCCAATACAGTATGGAGCTTCTAGCTCCCTCCATAGATCTGCCATTCATGTTCCCTCCTGTGCACAATCTATTCTCCAGGTAAAGGGGCAGGGTTTTCCAACATCTCTTCTCTCAAGGGCCGGCTCCTACGCCCCTAGAGTTAGGCCATATTGACATGCCTCAGGATTGCAGATATGTTCTGTCCAGGGCTAGAGCTCCCTCCACCATCTCCAGTTACGACAAAAAATGAAGACTTTCACTGCTTGTTTCCTTATCAGTGGGGTTGATGGTCTTCATTTTCTGCCTCTTCAAATTCTATCATTTTTGCCCTCCTTGGTTAAGTCGTCCATCAGACATTTGGCTGCTAACATTCGCCGTATGCGTACATTTCAACACCTCTGTGGTAGCACGGACTAAGAATTTCATGGATGTGCTCTTTCTGATGATCCTCGCCTACCAAAGCCAGGTCCTGCTTGGGAATTGAACGTCTTTGTCACCAGGCTAATGGGACCTGCGTTCCAACCCCTTTCATAGTGCCAGCATTAAGTTTGTCTCCTGGAAAGTAGCGTTCCTGTTGGCCATTACCTCCGCCAGACGGGTGGCTAAGATTCAAGCATTTTCCTCTCATTCGCCTTACCTCACGCTCCATGAAGACATGGTACTCCTCTGTACCAATGAAAGGTTCCTTCAGCATCCAGCCAACACCTGCTTAACTATTGCTTCACTCCTTGGATGCTATGAGGGCGCTCAGACACTAGGCCAATGGTAGCAAAGATTTTCGTAATTCATCAACTGCTTGTTTTTTCTTCCTTGTAAGGGCATGGGTTTATCGCAACGCCTCCATCTCCAGGTGGCTCTCTGCTCGTATTGCTTTCTGCCATCAACTAGCTAACCAGGTGAAGCGAGGTGAGCCGCAGGCACATTCTATGAGTGCAGTGTTGTTTCTTACCGCTCCTCTTGGCCAGAGTCCCGCTGCTGATCTGCAGAGCAGTTAAATGGAGGTCCATGCATTCCTTCACTAGTTTTTATTGCATCAGCAACTCTGGAGGACAGGCAGTGCTTGGGAGCCTGTCCGACTGAGGTTATCCATATGACTTCTGCCTACATAGGTGTATGTGCATTGTGCTGCATTTTTACTGCTTTGCAATATATTCTACAGCATGTGAATCCAATTCTATAGAAGCAATGTTACCTGTAGCTCATGTTCTCCAGCATTGGATCTTTCATGGATTCACATGCTGTGAATATTTCCCATCGCCAGGATGGGAAAACCTCACTAACTTTAACATAGCGTTTTCCTATGGAAAACTTCGACACTGAGTTTCCTATCAATGTCTTCTTGGGTGCTTTAGGTTGCACCAATAGGACGTAGAGTATAAATAGCCCCGCAACTTCCCTTCAGATTTCAACTGTCTCCAAACAGTTGGGATCACCTCGTGTTTATTCTCGTCAAGATTGCTCTACGTGTTCTACATGTGCTTTCGCTGGTCTGTAGTTTTCCTCGTCTTCAATGGGCCGGAAGAAGTCCTTTTTTCGGCCATGAGACCGGCGGCCTCAAGAACGTCTGCGAAGGGGATGAGCATGTGGACTGTCTCTATTTCCTGTATCCAAATCATTCCACGGACAACAGATTTGTCAAGGTTTCTCCCAGAAGGCACGGAAGGACCGCAATTGGAGGTTGATTTGCTGGCTAAATTAGGGTACTTACCTGGGTTCGGAGGTTTGTTCGTCACGCGGAGGCATGTCCCCTACTACGGCAGAGAAGGTGGTGTCTTAGCTCTTCAGGGTGCGGTCGGCGGTACCACCTCTAAGTAGCAGCACACAGCAGGGCCAGCGTAGGAGGTGGGGGGGGAGTCTGGCACCAGGTCGGTGCATCGGAGTAGAGGATCGGGCAGTCTCTCTCAGGACAAGTCTCCCATGGTTGAAAAGTCGAAAGTAGTGCGTTCCAGGCCGGAAAAGTCGGTGGCGCTGTTGCACAAGTCTTCGGCGGCTCATAAGGAGAGGTCGAAGTCTCGAGTGTCCTCTTAGACGAAGCGCTCCTCGTCGAAGGACCAGCAGCGTTCCTCTTCAAGCCGTGAAACTTCCAAACATCAATCCAGCTCCACGTCTAAGCGGTCCGCTTTCCCGTGAAGGCCAGGCTGGTGGCGGCCTGGTTCCGTCGCTGAGGGGCTCATCTACGGAAGTCCCTCAGTTGACAGTGGTGGTGCTGCCCTCTATTCCTTAGACTGTGGTGTCGATTGCTCAGTTGTCGACCGGGCTGGGTTCCTCGTCGACAACCATGGCAGTAGGTGCACCGTTGCCTTCAGAGGTGCCGTGGCAGTTGGGGTCCTGCCTTGGGCGGTTGCTCCTGTTGGAGATACTGCAACAAGACCTCACGACGTAAAACTGGGACTAGAGTCCCCAAGAGGAAAGTCATCCGATTTTCGATGCGTCGCGGTTGGATCTGGAGTTGGTAGGCCACCACGTCAGCAGGCCTGGTTGCTGTCCCGCCTCGGTACCCTTTGGTGAATCCGCACTCGTTGCTGTCCATGCAGGTGCTGACCACGCTGCAGTCGCTGCTGGGGCAGTTGGATGCACGTCTCCCAGTCCCTCTGAGCGCCATGGGTCCCTTGGAGAAGGAAGTGCGTGTTGTGCCACGACAGGAGGGTGGTGTGGGTGCCCCTCGAACAGGTCTCTCCCAGAAGTCGCCTAGGGTTTGGCCGCTGATGTGGTCTCCGGTAGGTTTCACCCCTCCCAGGACACATCCAGAAGAAGGGGATCTGTGGATGCAGATCCCGATTGTGTTCCACGTAACACTGTCGACGTCATCGCCCAGGCGGGCGGATACCTGGGATACCGATCTTGAAGGCGATTTCTCCCCCCCCGACCCCGCCCCCGAGCAGCCTGGCGCAGCCGTCTCTGCCAGATGATGTTGGCGCTTTTCATGCAATGATGGCAAAAGCTTGTCAAGAATTTGGCCTTACTCCAGCACCAGAGTCTTTTCCCCAAGTGCCTCATGTCCCAATCCACTCCGGAGTAGGTGTCCGTGGTGGCTGGTCGTAAGGCGCATAGTCAGCACAAGTGTGCGACGCCCCCCCGGACAATGAGGCCCGGAAGCAGGATGCATTCGGCAAGAAGGTACTTACGGTGGGGGCTACGATGGTCAAGGCGGCAAACTCTTTGGCCATTATGGCTCGATATGACTGGGAGATGTGGCACTGGTTGGCTCCACTCTTGGAACAGCTGCCTGAGCACCAAAGGAAGGAGGCAATGCTGCTGGTTCGAGAGGAGGCAGGACGCCTCTAACAACAGCATTTACATTGCGGTGAACCTGGCAGAGTCAGGGTTCAAACAGATCAACAATGGTGTGGTTCTCCGCAGGCAGGCCTGGCTGCGCTGTACTGATTCCCGGCCTGAGTTGCAACACCAATTGGTAGACATGCCATGTGAAGGGGAGCAGCTGTATGGGGCGAAAATTGATGAGGCGTTGAAAGGGATGAAGGAAGACTCTGATACGGCGAGATCACTGGGAATGCTGCAGAGATGTTGCTCTTTTTGCCCGTTTTGTGCATTTCGAGGAGCCTCTGGGAATGTCAGATTTGCGGGTTCCAGCGACAGAAGTTACGGTTGCCCCAGTAATTCCTCCCAAGGGTTCTGATGTGCTTTCCAGTCCACACAGAGGACCAAAGACTTTCAAGCACAGCGGAAGCGGGATTGGCGACCTTGGCTAGTGGAGGCTGGCAGTCCAAGCCTCAGCAATGACTGCCATGTAGCGAGTGGGGTTTAATTACGACGGACAGATGGGTACTGGATGCAGTATTTTATGGCCACTCGGAGTTTCAGCGTCCACAACTCCCTATTCCACCATTGAAGGTGTTGCAGCAGCCTCTATAAATCTTGCGGTAGGAGGTGCGTCTGATGTTGGAAAAAGGGGCGAAAGAACCAGTCCCGGTGTCAGAGCGCAGAATGTTCAGGAGGATGCTCTCCGCAGGGACGCAGGTCAGTTGCAAAAATGGAAACTGAAGGACGCTCAGATGGTGAGAATGTTGAAATGGGGTGGTGTCCCCCCTCTGGACTTGTTCGTCATCCCGGAAAACAAGCAGTATCCGCGCTTTGCCAGCAGGGTTGCTCATCAAGACTTTAGGGGGACGTGTTCTCATTCACGGGCCTGTTTGCGTACGCGTTTCCTCTGATCCGGCGAACGATCCAGATTCTGCGCAAGGTTCAGTGCAGGGTGATATTGGTGGCCCCCTTTTGGCCCCGGCAGACTTGGTTCTCGGATCTGCTTCACCTCACGGTGGACTATCCGCTTCATCTGGGGTCGGAGCTGGATCCGTTATCGCAGGACAGAAAGGTGTGGCATCATGACCCAGCATCCCTCGATGTTGCGGCGTGGCTCCTGACCATTCTGAATTTGGGCATCTAGAGATCCCGCAGGATTGCTGTCGGATCTTGGTTACGGCAATGGCGCTATCTACCAATGTGTCGTACAGTCAAAACTGGACTAGGTTCTCTACCTGGTGCGCAGAGCAACCACACTTGCAGCCTTTGAAGGTGTCGCTAGCTCAGCTTCTACCATATCCTCTGCTGCTGGTGAAGGGGCGCGGGGGGGGGACTGTTGTCTTCGATCAAGATCCATCTGGCTGCCATCTCCAGGTTCACGAGACTGCACAACTCTACACGGCTGGTCAAACACTTCCTCAAGGGACTTTTCAGGACGTTTATCCTGGAGAAGAGGTTCGCTCCTGTATGGAGTCTCAATGTGGTACTTTTGGCTCTCATGAAGCCGCTGTTTCAACCGGTGTCGACGAGGATGTTCCTCACATGAAAGGTCACTTTTCTGGTGGTTATTACATCAGCCAGTAGGGTCTCTGAACTTCAGGCTCTGGTCATCGACCCGCCGTATCTGAGGTTCATGAGGGACAAGTGCTCCTAGCTACTAATCTGCACTTTATCCCTAAAGTGCTGTCGGAGTTTCACAAGAACTCTACACTTGCCTTGCCTACTTTTTTCGCTAAAGCTACACTCCTGCAGAGAAAGCGTTGCATTCTTTGGACATTAACACGGCGTTGAAGTTCTATCTCGACCGCACTCAAGTCTTCAGAAAGTCAAGGCAGCGGTTTGTGACGTTTGGCCCCTCCAACAAGGGGCAGTCTATTTCTAAGCAAGGACTTTCCTGTAGGGTCTCCGCTACAATTTCCTTTTGCCACAGGAAGGCTGGAAAGCCTTTGCGGCCCCTCCCATTCTACAATATCCACGGCGGCGTTGTGGGCTGGCATACTGCTCACCGACATTTGCCAAACAGATCTTGGGCGGTGCCGCTTACCTTCACCAGACACTATTGTCTGGGGCAACAACATGTGGAAGATGTGCAGGTGGGATGTGATATCCTCTGTCTGTTCCAATAAGGTAAGCCCCGCAGCTTCCGGGGTTTGGGGTCTTCTACTGGTGTTTGTTTCGCATGTCTATTGCTGGATGGGTTTCATTATGTTGGTTACTGTGACCTGGGGGCATGCGTTTTGGTTGCCTGTCGTGCACCACCAAGGTGTCATACTGCTATGTAATTTATTCACAGCATGTGAATCCATGAAAGATCCAATGCTGGAGAAGGGAATAGTTTCTTACCTGTAACTCCATTTCTCCACCGTTGGGATCTTTAATGAATTTACATGCGCCCGCCAACCACCCCTGCAGGAAACCCTTAGTTCAGTTTTCCTCTGCGTTGGGAGGTTAAAATCTGAAGGGAAGCCACGAGGGCGGAGCTATCTATGCTAGACGTCCTATTGGTGCAGCCTAAAGCACCCAAAAAAGACACCGATGGGACACTCGGTCTCAAAGTTTTCCATAGGAAAACGCTATGTTCATGTTACCGAGGTTTTCCCAGCCTGACGGGAAATATTCACAGCATGTGAATCCATGAGATACCAACTCTGGAGAAATGCAGTTACAGCTAAGAAACTACTCCGGTCTCAAGCATTGGTATCTTTCATAGATGTACATGCTACCCTCCCGTTACCCCCATCAGTCCCAAATTGCAATATATTTTGTGTGCTTTCAAAATCTGTCTATGGACTCTAGGCTTGATGCAAGGGAATCGCTGCCTATTGGCTAGAGGATAAATGACGTGAAACAAGTCTAACGGAGTACTATATTCATTTTCTCTTGTAAGTGCTGTAAGGAAGGCAGACACAAGTTACCACAGTTCAAGGGTGTTTATTGAACTTTCACAAGGGAGGTAAAAACACCTACCTGAACCTAAATCTACAGATGGGAGCAAGGTACGACCATCAAATTAATAACCATGCAAGCGTTTTGGCAATCCTTACTGCTACTTTACAAATAGTGCAGGGTAATGTTAATGAAAAAGAAAGAAGTGTTAACAAAATAAGTTGGGATGTTCGGGCGATTGGCCTCCCTCCCCCATTTTTTCAGCACACGGCAAGGCAATTCACTCGAGCCAAGCACTCAATCTGGCTTCCTTGGCACAAGGATACAGTTCCAATTCCAGCATCGAGGCCTTCTGTGCTGAAGTATCTTTTCCATCAGTCTTTTGATTCGGAAGGCCTGATGTACAAAGCAAAAAGTTATTTTCCTCTTATAATTGTATGATTTGGGGTCTGTCCCTGGATCCCCCTCAGCCAGGCTCAGGTCCCTGTATTTTAAGATTCCAAAAATATTCCGTCTCGGGTGACTCACCGTTCACCCCGGATGCCCCTCAGCTGCGCTCAGATCCCTTCTTCACATTCAGTCTCCCCCAGCCAGACTTGGACCAATTGCAGTTCACTTTATACTTATCGAAGACTATCAAATGTGCACAGGGTTTAGACCACTTCGATACAAAGTTCGTTTCTTACAATGCAGTTGCCATTCAGCTGGATACCTAACCGAGACCTTCGAAATGAGCACCCACGTGACGCCAGACGACTTTGTACACAGTATCTGATTTGGCTTTTTCCAAGTACATTCACTCCTTTAGTTTCCGCTTGTGCGTGCCTCTCATCAGATGTACTTCAAACACACTCCTTTGTGGATTTCTTCATACAATGTTGCCGCTTGCAACCTTGGTTCAAACACAAGCTTATTTTGTATTGGTATCTTCAACTCACCGGCTGTGCTGCTTCTACTTTGTGCGGCTTACTTGCAGGAGCCAAGGACAGTACCACAGCGGCAATTGCTCCTCCCGGCCTGGGTTTTCGACATAGGAGCGCCCTGGATAGTTTTGATGCACAGCGTAGGCTTGTTCACCTTCAGTTCCTGGTCTTGTGCTTCTCACTTTCCAAGGCTCATAAAAGTAACAGTTTCTAGAGGTCAGGGGTACTTCCTCCTTACAACCCTCTCTGGTCCTGCTGACTTTCTCATGTTAAATCGCCACCTTGGAACGGCTGCTTCCTCGTGTGCTTTTCCTTGCTCAGTGTGCTTTCGTGCTTTTATCTGTGTGGCGAAGTGTGATGGAAGTCAGGTGTGTAATAATCAGTAATTGCCTGACCTTGCCTGACCGGGTAGTTGGGACATGTCCGGCATACGGCTCTGGTGTTAGTCCGTTGCCGCTCACAATGAACTGTCAGTGACAAAGTCTTTGGGTCGTGAAGAGGTGGCAGGGGGTTGAGCTTCCAGGTATCCTACCTGGTAGGATGGGGAAAATGTGTTACGGGATAGTCTATACCGCGTCTCACCCTTCAGTTTCCCATTTCCACTCCACGAAGATCCCCTCATCCTGGTGATCCTCCTCGACTGGTCCACCAGGAACTGGATCAATAGTGATGGCTGTGTTCTAGCCACCAGGATGACAGATCCTCGGGGACTAGCAGGTGAGACACCTTAATGTTTTTCACAATGCTTTATTGTTACTGCAGATTCCTAGCCTGATGGGGAATATTCAACAGCATGTGAATTTATGAAAGATGCCATTGCTGGAGAATGGGAGCTACAGATAAGTAACTAATTCCTTGCTGAATACGGATAAATCCCAACACTACTGCTTGAGGAGCGACGTAGGGCCCACTTGTGAACCACAACTTATGTACCCAGGAAACTAGCTCTCTACATATCACTGAGCTTTAGGTGATCTTCCCAGCAATGAACACCTTCCGTATATCCATAATTGGACACAGGATTCTGATCTACATGGAAGACGACATTGCCTTGTGCCATCTACACAAGCTGTATGTCACTGTTTCGCCTCTTTACAGACTTACCATTGAGACCTTACACTGGTGCATCTCTGGACATGTTCCCGATTGCAGCCCATTTGACAGGTGATGTGAACGTACAAGCAGATACCCTGAGTTGGGAATCCTTGCCCCCTCATGATAGATTAGCTGAAATTGATGTTCCTGGGCTCCACCTCTTAGCCCCTCAGAATAAGAAGAAACACCTCCTGGATATGTTGGGCAACAGTTTTCTTCCCTGTAACGATCCGATTCTTTGCGCATGCCTCAAATATTTCTATCCAACAGGCTGCCTAACCTGAGACTCGGCCCCACTTGTCATCTCATTCTGATTGTTTTCTATTTGGCTGAATAGGAGTTGGCTATCCGATCTCCTGGCGATGAGCTTAGTTTCGGCCTTTGACGGTGGACATTCTATCACTGAAGGGAGAGGTGGTTCTTCACTCCCCCATCAATCTTTCCTCAGCAGCCTTGTCCCTGGGGGTTTGAGCTTTGTTGGCTGGTTTATTTTGCCAGAACCTCAACTTGTTTAAAAGTGATCCGGAAATCGTGCGAGTAAGTTAACGCATACGTCACACTGGTGTTTGAGGGTCTGTCTTTCACATCTCCCTTGGCATAGTCTTGTCTCTCCCTAGTCTATTGACAGTGGTGCACTGATCTAAATGTGGGACAGCCCTAGGTTTTTCACCCACTCAAATCCAATCATCAAAAGACATTTTGATGGACTACACAGGCTTTTGCCTCACTCAGTAACTCATCCTTCCCTGGATCTTAATTTGTTTGTCCTGTAAGGGTGGCGAAGAAGGAAGCGGACACAAAGGTGTGGCATGTTTGTGGTTATAGAGCATTATGTAAAATAAACCCTAACTATGCCTAGCTCTAAGAGGGGTAACAATAAAGTATCAGTCAGAATGTCCCCCCAAATGGAAATCCGCCGTCCTGTGCCATAACCTGCTTCTATCGGTTACACTGCAACTAAAAACTAATCTCCTCTAACAAAGTTCCTTCCCCTGGTATTTGGATGGCGTTCTCAAAATATTCTTTTGCAAGCAAGAACGGTAATAGGGGGTATGACTCCCTTCCCCTGGCCTACAGCAATGGGAAAACCTAAAAGGAAAGATAGTACTAAGAAGAATAGCTTTGCTTTAGCTGAGACTTTGCTAAATGATCTAGACTGTATTGAGGTGGCAAATGGATTCAAACTTTACTTGAATCCCACACCGTAAGACAGGAATTAAAAGAATCACAAACTAAAAAAGGCATGGAAAAATGGCTTACCGGAAAAGGTAATCCGGCTGCCCCTGAGCAAGCATAACATAAAGAAACAAATAAATTAGTGGTCAGATTCTTGGATGTACCTGTTAACATGGAAAGGGTGGGTTCAGCACCAGAGAAAGGGAAGTATATAATGTGGAAATGGAAAGATTGGCCATGAGTAGAAATAGCAGGGATATGGAAAATGGAAGTAGGGATCCTAATGGGGACCTAGTATCGACAGTAAGAAATGGAGGTAGGAGCATAAAAATAGAGAAAAGCCCGAACGAAGATGGTAGTTTTTAAATAGAAATTGGCTTTTGCAATGTCTTAATAAAGTACATCAATCACAATTTATAAAGTCGTCGGATATTGAAAGAATTATTTGACCAGAGGTAGGGAGTTGGAACAACTGGGTGATTGTACAGTTGGGTACAACGGTGATTGTTGAACTACTTGGAGAACATTTTAGCAAGATATGGAGTAATGATTATGAAATAATTGTGTGCAATAACATTGGAAATGTTAGTGAACAAACTGAGATCAGCAGAACAATTCACGCTAGGCCAGGAAAAGCAATAGAAATCAGAAATAGGGGTCCAGATGAGTAATTCATGGCAGCGTTCTGAGATAAGGAACTGGCTACTGATATCACTATCATTTCATGGAATAGCAGAGGTTTTCGATTTTCGATCTTTCCTGCAGAAGTAAGGCACATAATTGTTGAAAAGTAGTGATATATTTGCCCTACAAGAGACGTGGGCCGGACAAGGGACGACCTATGGAGGGGCTTTGTAGTGGATCTAAAAATCCTCTAACCATTAGAGAATATGGAAAATGTGGCTTTTGTAATGTGTCATAATCGGAAAAATTACTCAAGAGGAGTTGCTATTGATTAATGTCTACTCACGACCAGGTGGGAGGAGTTTGGAGAAGGTGGGAAAGGTCATCATGGATACAATAGATAGTTGGCTTATGGAATCGCCTAAAGTTCACGTCATGTTGGTAGGAGATTTGAACTCCTACTTTGACGTGTCTATGGGCAAAATGGAAGCATGGAATGAAAGGTGTGGGGATTGAGGTAGCCCCGGTATTGTTATGGTAGATGGGCATGGTTCAAAATGACACCCCTCAGATTACCAACGGAATAGCCTGGTTGAACGTGCTACAAAGCTGGGGCTTACCCTTCTTAGAACCTAACAATATTGAAGACAAAAACCCTACCTGGACTAATGGGAAGGGGAGTTATGTGCTAGATTACATGATTGTAGATACTGGGTTAAGTAGATTAAAAGGCATTGAACAGATCTCCACTCGTGACCAAAAAATACTGTTTACAGAGATTACATGGGAGAAATGAGTGTAAGGGCGCAAGTATGAAGATCCAAAGCAATGGGGGGGGGTACCAACAGGTTATGGTCGACAGAAAAGGATTTAGTCAAATTTGACCAGATGAATGACAGGCTACCTATTGAGTGATATGAGATTGAACGGAATGGTCTAAAAGTGATTGGGGACTTGTTGGGCATGATAATGGCAACAAATAGAATTACCCTGACCCAAAATAAGGGGAAAAATCATAAGAAGCTATATAAACAGATGCATGAAAAGAGGAGGATTAGGGAAGACATAACATTGATTTAAAAAGACAAATGCATGAAGGAATCCGTGAAGCTTAAAAGCATTATTAACCTTCGTACAAAGTATAAGAACTGGCTCAGGGCTCATAGGAGTAATATACATAATGCCAACTGGAGAATGATTCTGACCTTATGCCACACCCACGACTCATATAAATTCTGGTATTTATATAGGCAATACCTTATAGAGTAAGTGGACTCTGACAGTAATATAATATCAATGGGGGTATGGACAGAGTTTATATCCACCATCTATTAGTTAGAAAATAGCCTGTTTGATATATTGGAGATCAGAGGGGACAGTGAGGATATGGTCTTCCCCTTTGGCATACAAGATATTTTGAAAATCATAAAAAAAAGATGAAGGCTTCGAGAGCTCCTTGGCCAGACAGATTAGCAAATATCGTTATCAAATGTAACCCTTTGAAGCGGGCAGTGATACTGCTGGAGCTATACTCTAGCATCTGGAAAAGTGGTATCATTCCAGAGAGCTGGCGAAAATCGATATTTATACCCAGCCATAAAAAGTGAAATAGAAATTGCCCAAACTATCGGTTGCTGGCAATTGCAGATTCGACTGGAAGATATTTTGCTCATTATTACTCCAAATTATTAATGTATGGAGTAAGGAAAATAAGTTGCTAACGCCTTCACAAACTGGCTTCAGGGCAGGTTTCAGTGCCCTCGACGACAGGGTGCATTACATTATATAATTGCAGATACGCAGAATATTTAAGATGCTAATTTATATGTATGTTTCATACTTTTCCAGAGCCTTCGACTGCGTTATCAGAGACAAACGAAAATTAACCCCTTTGTCTTGCATCTTTTAAGAGCAATGTACAGAGATACAATGATCACTATTTGGTTAAATAAAGGGATTCATAGATAGTTACCCACAAAAACTAATTTGGGCCTCAATTAGAGCTTGCATGTCAAGTAAGGGTGGATATTCATTGGAGGGCTTGCTGGAGATCTACAAGGGCTGCCTAATCCCTGGGGCCTTATATGCGTTGGAATCACTAGCATCGAGATACCTGGAGGATTTAGGTAAAATTGAAGGAAAATTGTGGAGACCCACATTGAGACTAGCTAAATCCACCCCCATAGAAGCTATTAAATGTGAATTGGGACTCATATTTAACTACCCTATGGAAAATTAAATTCTGCAAGTTGTATATAAAAATTATATTGCTTGGTGAGAACGATGATAGTTTGTTGAAAGTAATGGGTCGATGCATGTCTGAGAAGCAGAATAGGAATGCAACTATGAAAGATCTGTCGGATACTTAATTTTTTAACAGAAATTAACATGAATTTACCTAAATAGATTGTGGACGTGGATTGTGTGTATAAAATCCTGACAATAAAAGCAGTACAGTGTTATGTTTGTAAAACATTGGAGCTGCTAGGGAATGAGACGGTATGAAGTATATAGCCTACATGCATGACAGCCTCTAAGCCCTGCAGCCATCTTTTGAAGGTAGGTAATGGAGATCTCTCTAGGTTTATTACTTTACTGAGATTTAACACACTACCCTGTTATGAATATTTAGGAGGCTGGATTGGGATACCTAGGGGAAAAAAGAGTGTAGGTTGTGTCAAACGGAGGTGTAAAGAATTAGACACCGCCTGACAGACTGCCATAAATTGTTAGAACTGTATTATAGAGGGTATAAGGAATTCACACACGACATAAGGATGATGGCATCGGATCAATTCTGGTTTACTATTTTGTACTGCAGAACCTCTGATGGATATAGGTGCAGCTTATTACATATGGAAACATGTTTGGGAATGTGGAAAGAAATATCCAACAGTACCTTTTGTGAATTTTGGACCATTAATATGAATTATTTGAACGCCTGGGCCTTTTTTAAAGATTGTATTGTCTAAATGTAATGTCTTTCTTAATTGGGGCAAAGGAGTAGCAGGATTTTATATTTCTCTGCTTGAGGCAATTTGATGTCAATCCACAAGTAATAGGGGTTTAAACCTCTTTTAGATAATTATTTTACATTGCATTTATGTGGAATCATAGTATTTTTTGAAATTTTTTATTGTGATCTGCTTATTTTATTCAATTGTGATTTTATGCAATTGTGATTAATTTTGTAATAAATTGGGATATTGTGAAACTGGTTGATTTGGTGATCTGTAATTTGATGATTCATGTTTTTGGAATTTGTAGAAGTGTTTAAGGTTTTAATTAACCAATTACACTATAAATACAAATAAAAATGTGGCTTTCCTGTGTATGAACCCAAATATAGGAATTGAAGTGAATTCAAAATAGAGCAAGCTATCGCCATAAAAGCCTGCAAATATTTAACTATCCATGTGTAGCTAATGGAGATAATGAAGCTGTGTGCAGTAATGCAAACATGCTCCACTTTCTACTCTACAATATCTGGTGCTCTCGGATCCACTCCTGTTTTTTCTTCAAGGCCTCACGAAATGTTTCTCTTTTAATTCGAGCAATAGAGAGTGAAAGGCTCTAGTCTGGCAGGGGGAATTGTTGTATTGTTAATCTTGTTCTCATGCCATGAATGGAGAGCTGCTGTTACGGGGAAGTCATTTTTCTTTCTTCTGCTTTAGTGACATTTACAGTGGAGTTACCGTCGTCCAGACTTGTCAGCCCCTTCCTCATGTATTTGCTTCTTTGATGTGTACAGAGGGTTAAGACTGAGGTGCCGAGCCCGTCTCTCAAAGAAGAGCAGAGGTTTTGGCTACATTTGATTTTAGCTGTCTATGTAATGTTTCTGTACCCATCTTGTGAATTTGGCGAAAGGTTTGGGACTTGAGACCTCCGAGCAACTTTTACATTTATTGGCTGCTTATTTGAGGCATCTGAGTTTGCCGGAAGGACCAGATGGTCTTGAGTGCTATTGATCTCCAGCCCAGATGAAATAAAGAGTGCCTTTCTTAGTGATGCAAACGTTCAGGAGCGTTAAAGTGGCATCAGAAGCATACTAGTTTTTTTTTATTTTTTTTTTTAGCCAAATTATCAGCTTTTTTGCATTGATTATAATTTTCAGCACAAAATTTAAAACAAAAAAGACAAATGTTCCCTTTCTTTACATTTAAGAAAACCATGCTGAACAAGTAAGAAGACAAAAAAAAGTCTGCTGGCAGCAACCTGCAAACTTCAACTATTTCTAAACCGCCAGAGTTAATTTGGTATCATGGCCAATGGCAGCTCTCTCCCTAAATGCTGCCGTGTGGAGCCAGTATATACTATACAAAACTCGGGAAAGCTATCTCACTCTTTTCCTTCAATGCTACACATTCAATTACAAATGCTTAAGAGTTTGAAGTTCCCTTGCCCCACACAGTAAGCACACAGTAAGCAATGACAAACTTCTGTTCCTTGACGAACTCTAGACGCCCTTAACTCGCACGTTGGAATACCATTAAGGCGGAACGTAGGAAATCGGACCTCTTCCCCTGGATCTGGAAATGTAATCGGGTATCCTGGGAGTAAGTCCCTGGGTTTATCAAGAAGCGAGAGTGGTTTAGCAAGCTTCAGCTTTCAAGCAGAGTCTAATCTAAGTCCAAGATTGCTTTCTTGATACCCTCTGGATTCCCTACCAGATCCGAAGGCATTCTATCCAGCCACGCCAGACAGTTCATGAACAGCTCTTTCATTCTCAATTGCTGCGACTTCCCCATGTCCATATGGGCTGCCT
The DNA here is from genome assembly GCF_040938575.1 of Ambystoma mexicanum. Lineage (NCBI taxonomy): Eukaryota > Metazoa > Chordata > Amphibia > Caudata > Ambystomatidae > Ambystoma > Ambystoma mexicanum. Next base: position 51,542,941 of record NC_090935.1, on the reverse strand, counting down.
CGTCTTCATACATAGACCGCCCCCCCTTTGGGGTCAAGAGAGAGCGGTATAGAGAAACTGTTGTTGCTCCAAGAGTGCTGCCAGAGACGACTGGCCCAGTTCATATCTTAAACTAGAGACTGGAAGGAACTGTGGCAGATTTAAGACCCTCTTCCATATCCTCCCCTCAAGTCCCACCCATTTCACATCCCATGCCTGAAAGCTTGAATCCAGTGCATAAAGAACATTAGGGATCACCAACAGCCTATTTCTATTGTGTCAAAGACCAGGGACAGGTCGATCTGAACTCCATAGAGGACCAGCCCACACCTAACCCAAGACCTACCTATCAGAGTGTGCATCATCACCCCATTCAAGTGGGTGGGCCTCTCCTGAACCCAGTCTGAAATGTATGCAGGATTCCACTCCCCTCGGCCCAAGCTTCCAATTCATCCAGAATCAGTGAGGCGAAGATCTTTCTATCTGCATCAAGGAGAGCGATCAGGCGGTAGTTAACTACCAACTGCTGATCGCCCCACCTTGAAAATTGGGATGACAACGGCTGAGCTCCACGAGAGCGGTGTTTCATCATACTGCATGATGTTCTCAAATAGGTTGTATACTATCCTTGACCAGGCCGGGAAGTTCGACTTAATGAATGAATTAGAAAGGCGATTCGGCCCCGGAGCTCTAGAGGACGAGGCCCTTATCACTTCCTCAATACGCTCCCTTGTGATGGTCAATCACCACTGTGCCTGGCCAGGACAGACCCCACACTCATCAGGCAGCAAGCCATAAAACTTCAAAAAATTAGTGCACCACACTTCCTCTGTAACAGCATTACCCTGGAGCCCCAACTGTGATTTCTTTCTATGGTTAACAATCTCTCAAAAGTTCCTGGAGTTATTGTTGGATAGGGCCCTTAACGTAGTCCCCATCCCTTTCAAATCTCAAGGCTTGTTGGGCTTTGAACCAGTTCCTATAGCCATTTAGTAGGGATTTGCTATTAAGCACGATTACCTGTGCATCTAGTCGCTCTTTCTTAATGGCTCAAATTGCTCTTTTCAAATCTTTTTTTTTTCTGAATAGGTTCGTCAAATTCATGTTAGCTGGGTACCCCAACCGTTGAGCTCATCCACTTTGGTGCTGCCAAACCCCAGATGAGCTCAGTATAATAAATGCGGTTTATTTATTATTATTGTAGGGTTTGCAAGTCCTAAATAGATCAGTTGCATTCACTTGGCCCAAATATTGCTCGATTTTAGATTTAGGGTTTGCCAGTCTCTTGAAATTTCACCAACCTAGTTCCTCCCCGATTCACTTCCAGGGGGATATTATACAACCCATGGGCAGTTAGAGTTCCTAGATTGAGACTAGCTGTCGGGATATTGTCACTTCTGTCGGTCTCAATGATTTCAAATCATGCATAACAGTTAAACAGAGCTCTCAAGAGAAACAGTCTGTCATTGGACTGTTTCGTTCGTTGGACCATATTGAGCTCACTGCACGCTCTCATCCGTTGAGCATGTACAAATTCCATTCAGTCAGGAAATCCACCCATTTCTCACCACTCGACAACGAATGTAGGAACTAACCAATGCAACATAAAGTTGCAAATCCTCAACCCGCTTAGATCTGCTATGAATCTTCCCAGATCGCACCACATATCAGAGCTAAGATGTAATGTGCATTGGCTATCAATCAGAGAATCGCTCTGAAATCGCCATACATCGCTCACAAATGCCTCCCTAACATAGCTCCTAAATACTTGAGTGATACATTTTCAATACACCACTCTGACAGCCCAACAAGATCCTCTCAACTCCAACTCCATTGCCTCAAGATCCTTAGGTTTAAGCTGCAGGGGGCAGTAGCTTCCCTGTCCTAGCAGCTAAAACATGGAACACATTGCCACTAGCCCTCGGAGCTGAACCATATTACTTCGACTTCTGAAAAAATGCTTAAAGTTGACTCATCACGTAGGAGACACTAACTTACCATTTACAAATGGCATAATTTGCCAACCATGTACATACTGTTGTAATTTCTGGCACTCTTGTGTATCAACTTTATGTCAATTCTTTTTTAATAATATATTTTATTGATTTCTTCAAACATAATTATCATACAAGCCAAGAGACAAGATCATAAAAATAAACAAATACAAAACTTGTGCATTCGAAGATTAAATCAATAATTAAGTATGGTCAGAGTCCGATTAGTCCCCTTTTTAGCCGGCTTCATGTGTTCCCAGTGCGCGTTTCCGCCGACTGGTAGAAGCTACCGGGAATCGCGCTCCTCCCACTTCCCCCAGATTTTGGAAGCTCTGGTGTGGCATCCACGTGCCTTGTAGATTCCATGTTCCAACATTACACAAGTGTCCATGTCGTCTGCCCACTGATCCAGTGTCAGGGAGTCCGGAGCACCCCATTTCTGTGCGATGTTGCGTTTCATTAGTCCAGCCCTTGCCAGGAGCAGTCCCTCCCATTTATTTGCAGTGTTTTCATCGGGCGTACCCAACAAAATTTTGGGGTCTAGTGCGATGCTTCGACCCAGTGTTCTGGACCGCTCCCCACAGCATTCACCCCAGAAAGTCTGGATTCGGGGGCATTCCCAAAGGATGTGTATGAATGTTCCATTTTCTGTCCCACATCGGAGGCGGCTTGGGGCCTGCCCCCATCTGTATATCATGGTTCTAGGATAACCATGTAAGATGGTTGGAAGATTCTATGTAAGATTTTCAGCTGCACCAGGCAAAGCCTGGAAGAGATTGCAATTTCCCTGGGGTGCATTAGGACTTGGTTGTTTGTGCGTTTATATAGCGCTACAAACCCTCAGGTATTTGGGCGCTGCTTATTTCCCACAGGGTGTGGTGCTCATTTATCGACCTCGGAAGGATGAAAGGCTGAGTTTGGCCCTGCCAGGATTCGAACCTGCATCAGCAGGCTCTGCACGGATGTCAAAGCGAGCGCTCTACTCGCTGTGCTATCTGACCGACTTTGATCCAGTCCTCCGGGTCTATGCTTCCCACGTCTTCCTCCCATTTGGACTTAAGGTGAGGGCGTTCCGGGGTGGCAAATGAGGCCATGGCGTTATACAACATAGAGGTGCATTTGGTGGGGATGTATGCTGGGAGTATGTTGCGTTCTATGGGTGTGCTTTCGGGAATGGCAAAGTCCGACTTAATGTGTTCGTAGAGCATGGGCCAACTGAGTATAGTGATATTGTTCAGTCGCTGGGATCTGGAACTTGTTGCAGAGTGTCGACTGAGGCAATTTCCCCGTCCTCTAGGACGTCCCCGATCTTGGTGATAGCGGCCTTCTCCCATTTGGACCATGGTTTAAATTTACCCAGCTCTTTCAGGTTACTGTTGTACCACAGAGGTTGTACAGTAGTGATCCTGTCTTTCCAACCTACAAAAGCATGTGCCCGTCTCCAAACCATGGCAACATGCGCTGCCATTGTTTGTGAGGAGGGTCTTCCCAGGGGCTGATGGAGCAAGTGAAGTGGGGCTGTATCGTGCAGGGCTGCTATTTTGGCCTTCATATGTGGTAGCTCCCGGTCCCCGTGTAGTAGGTCATTGACCACAGCTAGCTGCGAGGCCCAGTAGTATACTCGGGGGCGGGGCACACTGATTCCTCCCTCCCAGATTGATCTCAGCAGTGTGGCTAATGCAATGCGGGGTTGACCTCCTCCCCATATGAGTTCTCCAAGGAGATTGTCGAGGCGGTTGAATTCGGAGTCTTGGATTTCAAGCGGGGCATTCTGTAACACAAAGTAATCTGGGCAGGATAATCATTTTAAAGAGGGCGGCTCTGCCCATAAGTGTCAACGGGAGGAGTTTCCAGTGGCGGACATAGTCTCTAAAACGGTCCATGATTGGTTGGAGATTATGGGATGTGTAACGAGTCAAGTCCTCTGATACCCAAATCCCCAGATATCGGAATCCGGCTGATTCTATTTTGTACGGGCAGTCCTGGGGAATGGCTTGTGTACCGCCCTTCACCAGGAAGAGTACTGACTTGCTCCAGTTAATTTTCAACCCGCTAAATTCGCTGAAGCGAACAAGCATCTGCGTCACTATGGGGCAGGTTTGTATCGGGTCACCCAGATGGATCAAAAGGTCGTCAGCATAAAGAGACGCCCTATCCTCATGTCCCCCCGGCCATCTAAATCCGGTCCACTCCTCGCTTTGGCGGAGCCATAAAGCGAGTGTCTCTATTGCCAGAGCGAAGAGGAGGGGGAAAAGGGGCAACCCTGTTGCGTCCCTTTACCGAGGGGAAAGGACTCCGAAGGCCACCCGTTTACCTTCACTTCTGCATGTGGGTCTGTATAGAGGAGTTGTACCCAGCTCAGGAAGTTGTTTCCAAAGCCCATTCTCCGCATGGTTTCCCAGAGGCTGTCCCAGTGAACCGAATCAAACGCCTTTTCAAAATCTATGGCCAGTAATGCCAGCCGTCCGTCTATGATTGGGGCTCTTTCTAATAGTAGATGAAGGCGTCGTATGTTCATCCGCGTTGATTTATGTGGCATAAACCCATATTGGTCCGGATGGACCAGGGAGGTAATGAGTGATTGTAGCCGGTTAGCTAGGCGTTTGGCAAACGATTTTGGTTTCGGTGTTTAGTGAGATGGGCCTATGAGAGGCGCACTGCTCCGGTGGTTTGCCCGGCTTGGGAATGACAACGATCGTGGCTTTGCACAGGTCTGGCGGGAGGGTACCCTGCTCCCGAGGAACATCCCGTGGAGGTATGGTGCTAGTTTCTCCTCGCCCAGTTTCTTCCAAGTTTCAACTGGGAATCCGTTGGGGCCTGGTGTTTTCCAGGACTGTAATTGGGCCATGGCCTCAGCTATCTGTTTCGTTCAGAGCCGTATCTAATTGCTCTTTTTGCTGTTCCGACAGCTGTGGCAGTGCAATGTCCTCAAAGAGAGAAGGGTTCAATGGAGATACCGGGGAGCCATACAGCGCGGCAAAGAAGTCCGCAAACGCCTTCGCTATTTCGCGGTCTGCATGGCATCTCTCACCTTGTGGAGTTAGAATTTCTGACATGGTGTTGACCCCTCATCTCTACTTTCAAGCCAAGCCAACATTTTCCCCGCCTTGTCACCATGTTCATAGACCCTCGCTCTGGACTCACGATGGGCCTGTTTAGCGTTGTCTAGTTCGATGTTCCGAAGCCTTTCTCTAGCGCCCTTGAAGGATCTAAGGGTCTCAGAGCACAGGTCGAGAACGTACTTGGTCTTCCAGTCACTCATTTCGGTTTCTGCTTTTGCTAGTTTCCAGAGCCGTTCCCTCTTTTTGTTTGCTATCCAGGAGATCATCTCCCCCCTCCACTGTTTTGTATGCCTTCCAGATAACTGGGTCATCCACTGTGGTGGTATTGTTTTCAAAGTATTCATTTGTTGTTTCGGTGGCCCGGTCGACAAAGTCGGGGAAGCCCAGATAGTAACTGTTCAATCTCCATGATTTGGGGGGGGGGGGGCACTGCTTTGCATCCCCAACACCCTTGTCAGGGGTGAGTGATCTGAGATGCCACGGGGGAGCATGGCCGCGGCCGTCACCCTGTGTATGTCGGTGTTCGGGAGGAGAAAGTAATCCAATCTAGACATGGAGCCATGTGCACCAGAGTGGAACGAGTATGCCTTGGTGTCAGGGTGAAGGTGTCGCCACACATCTCGGAGGCCCAGAGCTGAGAGAAATTTAGCTAGATTAGTGGAGGTGCTCGGGTTGCGGTCTGAGTGCGGTCCCTACTGTTGCACACATCATCATTAAAATCGCCCCCCAACACCCACATGTCGGGTTGGTGTTTTGGCATGAGGATAACAAGGTCTTTTAATAACTCCTCCACGATCCCTGGCGGAGAGTACACTGATGCTATGGCTTCTCCCCCTAGTGTTCCAATTGCTACCACATAACGACCTCTGGGATCCCGTTCTACTGTCAGGACTTAGAGTGGAAGGCGTTTATGAACCAGTAGGAGTGTCCCTCTGGATCCCATGGTGTATCCCGCATGTAGTGCCACACGGTAATAAGTTCTTTGAAAGAAGGTGCAATTGGTACCGGCTAAGTGTGTTTCATTAAGTAGGGCGATGTCTGGGGAGTGTCTGTTCAGGAATTGCATCACAAGACGTCTCTTGATTCCGAAGCCTAGCCCATTCACGCTCCATGTCATCAATTTGAGGGATTTGGGTCGCTCATGGGGTGGTGAATGGGTCATTGTAGGTTGCATTCATGACTTCTAGGGTCGGGATCACAGGTTTTTGAGAGCTGTTGGATAGGGGCATTATGCGGGGGCTGGTCGCGGGGAGGGTGTGTTGCCGCTCTGGGGTAGCACATGGCAACACGTGCTGGCCGGAGTGGCTCAGTGAATCCATAAATGCACCATATTTCGTACCCATAACCTGCAGTCGTTTTTTGAGTGGATCGAAGGACTGGCGCGCTTTTTGCACTTCTCTGGTGAAATCAGGGAAGAAGGCTTTTCTAGATCCATTATAAGTGACAGTTCCTCTCGCCCTTGCCATCTGTAGCACAGCATCGCTGTCCCTATAATTTAGAAAACTCGCGATAACCGTGCGTGGTGGTGCTCTTGGTATCCTACCCGTTGGAATGCGGTGTGCCCGCTCTATGGAGAAGAATTTGGAGAAGGATTTTGCGTCATATATGTCCATGAGCCACTCCTCAAGAAAAAGTTCCATACTTGCTCCCTCTGCCTTCTCGGGGAGGCAGAGTATATGGATGTTATTGCACCTGGATCTTCCTTCACTCTCATCCACTCTTGCTTCTAGGATTTTGATACGGTCTAGCATTCCAGACATGCCTCGATTGACTCCACGAAGGCCATCCTCAGTTTGAGAGATGCGTGCCTCAGCCTCACCAGTAGGTGAGGTTAGTTTTTGGAGGTCGTGTCTCAGTAGGGATACTTCCGCACCAATGCTGTCCGTCTTTTTCTCCATTGATGTTGTGGAGCTGGCGATGGCACTCATGACATCTCTGAAGGAGACGTCATCCTCCATATTGCCAGGTTCAATTGATGCCGGCCATTCCGGTGAGTGAGTGGTGTGGCGGCGTATTGGTCTATCCTGCTCTGTGTGGTGGTTTTCCTGGGTTTATCTTTCCCCATATTGTCTTGGCGCTGTTGTGTTACTGGGTTCTCTTCCGCTTCGTGGGGGGGGGGCCATAGATCGCGAGCTCTTGAAGTCCAAGAGGGCGGGCCGGGGACTGCGATGGTCAATCGCCCTTATTGTTACCTTCTTCCCCCACTCCTTACCTTTGCCCCGATATCTGGGTCCTCAGAGCCGCCTTCATTGCTATGAAGGAGAGTCGGCAGGCGCTCTACGCACGCTATTGCCTGTATTATGGGTCTTGGCAGCTGTGTCCAGGGTTGTATCGTGCGTGTCAATGATCACCAGGGCCTAGGAACTCCTGGGTGCGATTTCGTTGTCCAAGCATTTTTACGGGCTTCAAATACTGGGATTGCTGTGAGTTTGTCCGGACCACAATCGAATATGAGGTCTATGCGCGCAAGTGTAGTTTCCACAAGGCATCTGCCTCACTGACACACCAGAAAAGTATCTCAGTTTCGTATGACTTGATCTGCAATCTGGGTGCGGTATTCCACCTGCATGTGAGGGTTCAGCCCGTGGAGGAGCTCTGGTGCTCCGGGGTTTCCCCGTTACCTCATGCCTTGGGTGCTCGCTGGATATATGTCATGAGTTGCCACTTTAGGCAGGAGTAACAGGAGTAGTTCAGATATTCAGCCGTATTCGTTGTTGTAGTGCTGATGTGTGTTTCCGCTGCTTTCAGCGTCCTGCCCCTCTTGCCCTTGGTCACCCGCTCTTCCCACTCCTTACCGACGCTCTGTCGTGTTGCAGCTCCAGGATACAGTGCTGCGGAGCTGGGGGAAGAGTAGCAGGTGCTCTGCGTCAAGCGTCCGTGTCGCAGTTCTTATCAGCCGGATACCGGTACACTGTCACCCCCCGTTGGATTCACATGGGGAGGTGGGGGGGACAGGGCAGTTTATGCAGGCACTCCTCCCGATTTGCAGGGTCCGCCTGCACGCCTCGGATGTTCCGGGCTCTGCCCCCTCACTTCGCCTCATGCAGGGGGTTTGTTGTCCTCGCGCCTCACGGGCGCGCCGATCCGCTAAGCCTTGCTCCGTCGCCCTCCTTTGGGAGTTGCCAGATGGGGCCGTTGTGCCCTCCGACCTCCGCCTCCTCGATATCTGTGCAGCCGGAGATGGTGGCTGCTCTTGCTAGGCTGGCTTCTTCACTGGGTCGCTGTGCTCTCTGCTCGCCTCGTATCTCCGGCGGCCATCTTGCATGTCTTCACTCGCAGTTTGTTTGTCTGAACTCCAACCACCGTAACTCAGAGAATACACTCCGATTACGGTCCGCTGTACCACGTTCTGTTGCAGCAGTGTTTCGCATGTCGCTGGAGAGTATTTGGATATTTTCAAAGTAGTTTTTAATCAGAATGAATGCAGGATTAGGCTGACGGCCCGGGAGCGACGGAGGATCACGTCTTCATCGCACGTTCGTTGGCCACGCCCACCAACTTTATGTAAATTATTGCCATTAATTGTATTGTACAAACTATACTGTAATTTGTGTAAATGTTTCAATTGTATACTAATGTGTACCATTTGCTTCCAACTGTATTCGTTTGTAAACCCTAAGAAATTCACCCAGATCGATGCGCTATATAAATAAATACAAATACGAGACCTTATTTGCGTTGTTGTTTACCATAAATGGTAAACGAGACGAATTCAGGTCCCCTCTCTATATTCCCACTCTCCTTCATTGCCATGAAGAGAAGGGAAGATAAATCCTCAAACTCAGAGTTGACATTATGTTGTTCCAGTGGACGTTAATCAAAATTAAGGAGCACACTCTCACCTTCACCTGTATCTGAGCACGCGCAGCACACATTCCTTGGTTTCCAACTGGGCTTTTCGCCAGGGTCACCACGATTGAGTTCCTGACAGCTATAAGAAGGCCGCCGGACAGGCGGTCCGTGTTGCGCTCTGTTCCACAATAGTGAAACCATCAAGGGTAAAGGCGCTTCGTAGCCATGTTTCATGGAGCAGCACTAAGTCAAATTCTCCAAATATTGTTGCATGGTACTATTCTTAAAGCTACTGGAGCCCTGCGTTTTCCAACTCGGTTTAATCTGGTTAACTAGAGCAGCTCCTCCATCAGTCCGAATCCCAGACAAAATAGTTGTTAAAACAGCAAAGATATGATCTTTCTCTGGTCCGATTATCCCGGTCATTGCCACCCGCCCCTTCTGTTCCAGCATTGGAGTTTGACGATTGTTCTTAGTATTTACTGAGCGAGAGTTTGAGATCACAAGACCCTGTTTCTCCAGGTCATCCGCCGTTGCCCATATTGCTTCGACCCGAAGACTGGATATCGGGCCCGGTTCCACCAAATCTGTTTATGATTCATATGGGAAGCACACATAGTCTAAATCGTACGTTGAAAAGAGACAAGAGATGGTATTTTTTTGTGATATCCAAAATGCTACTCCTGTTGGGATGTTTTACATTCAATCCATATTTTAGGAATTCCGGAGGGGAGAAGGCCGCGTTCCTTGACCGCAGAGTCTGGCCCGGAACCTTCACAGATCACCACGTCTGGAGGCTGGAGGCTGACCTAACTTGCTCGTCAAGTTCCAAAGAGTGTTTTTCATAAACATGTATTTAAAAGAAAAAATCACCCAGAAAAACAACGAACAATAAACTAATTAATTCATATTAACCAAGGTGTCAGAAATAATCATTTCACAAACTACAAGCAAGATAGCCGGGAGCAACAAACCTGTTTTTCTAATTTACCAAACTGGGGCTTAGGCTAAACCCCAAAACCGCTCCTGTGATCTTGCCTAAAATCGTAATCACAACATAATTGGAGCTTAGCACTGGCAGGTTCCATTCCTAGAGCCTAAAACTCACCGCGTCTGGAGGTAATGCTGCAGTGGAATCAGCACTTGCTGGTCCAGTATTTCCATGTGGTCCCAGGTCAAGAGCATATGTTGTTGATGACAAAGGAATGTGGATTGACAACGGGCCAGGGACTTTAGGCCTAGAGATTGCATTTTTTCCCGCTAAAAACAAATCGGCGCCAGTTTAATGATCTATTTCAGGAGTTGTGGTCATCGTATTTACTTGCGATGGACCTATGTTTGTGATGCCGTGTCTGCTAATCTTATATCGATTTGTTCTTGTACTGAATTAAGTCCTTGATTAGGCTCCACCTTTCTGTTGTGGCTTCCCCTTTCTTTTTCACTCCTTTACCACTAGAGGTTGAAATGGGGCCACCGAGACCTGTATGGAATTGCCCATCTTGTCCATGACATTAAAAAATTGTCGATGACCAGATCTCCTAGATTTTTAGGTTGCTTCTGCATAGAACGTTGTCCTATTTTCTCCTTTTTTTTTTCTTCTTTTTTTTGGGAATTGGGATTGTCATTTTGTATCTCATCTAAGAATTTCCAGAGAGACCTTTGGTGATTGAGCTGGAACCAGATTCTCGTTGTGAGCACTCTTTAACTTTGCTCCCACTGCAGGCAAATCTATTTCAGGTAGAGTTCCTCCATTGTTGACAGAGAAAGTTGGGAATCTGCCACACAAGGTACACAATGGTCTCCCTCTTGCTAGCTAGGTTCTCCACAAAGACAGTGTTCAGTGCAAACTTTAGCCCCACCATGGTGAACTCACCCCCCTTCCTTTAAGTTCCATTAATGTGCCTGATTGCACATGAACCTCTCCCTTCAGTGGTTCGAAAACCTTTACCATGGAGGTTAATACAAAATTAATTGCCACTAGCACTGATTGGGGAGGTTCAATGGGATATGATAAGAGTACTCCATGTTTTCTGAAGGAGTAGCGGCCAAATGTGGCATCAAAGCTGTTAATTTGACAGGACCCATCTCAGACCGACCATTTGATGAAAAGATTGGGCTCATTTGCAGTACTACGCCCATGTCAAAATGCGTGTTTCCCAAGTTTCTGCTGAGATCTTGGTTTGAAGGCAAGATATCCTGACATTTGCACACTGTAGAGGTTATCAAGACTGGGCCTGATAAAGCAGTGTTATGTACATTTAGAATTTTTGTCCCTTCCTGAGCCTCCTCTTCAGACAGGTTCTGGTTGTTTCCAAGCGGTAAGCAGTCTTTCTTTTAATAGACGAGGAGGATAAAGTGTAATCCATACATTTTCCAAATTGTTGTATCGCCCCCAAGTCCATCCGAGACGGGCTCCGTGGGAGTAGTGCCAGAGGACCAATCGCAGCGTTTCAGAGTTTCTTGGAATGTTGGATGGCTCCACTACCAGCATATTCGCTCTAGTTTCATCCTCGTCCACCTCAATGGCCATTCTGTCATCCCTGTAAATGCCACTCCTTAGGTTATACACAACTAAGGTCTAGTTATACCAGACAGCTGTTTTCTGCCCCAGATCGTCCAATTTGTAATTTGATTCTCCAATTAGTAGGACCAAATTGATGCCTAATAGAGTTCTCGATCAATGAAAAACAGTGGCTTTTAGTTGCTAGGCCTCTGATGGCCAGCAGGTCAAAATCGCATATCAAATTAGCCCAAATAGACACTCATCAGCATCTCATCTTTCCAACAGCAGTCAGCTTAAAATTTATGGTTGTAGTTGCCAACAATTGCTGATACTGCTCAAAGAGAAATGCTAAGAATAGTGTTTGGCAAGATGGGGTTATTTCTTACGCAGTTTTTGGAAAGCAAATAATTTCGGGGCTCAAAGGCCAACACTTCCCAGTCACCCCAGCTTTTCCGATAAGAAGTCAAAAGGCACGGAGCCAAACAACTTAGGTTACACCCAGCTGCAGGACTGCCTTTGTCTTTCACCATAACATAAAACTACACCATTATTAGAGCAGACAGACTCCAGCAGAGGTGGTGGAGTTGCTTTCATTGCTAAAAACCAACTTTGCCTCAGAGAATTCGCAAAAGAACCCTTCCCATCAGGTGAAGTTCTCTGTCAAACTCCCCATATCAGCCTCTTGTACACTTTTGCTGCATCTCATATACTGACTCCCTGGTCCAATTTCTTCCTTTGAGGAAGACATCACTTTTCTCCATGTGTAATACCAAACCTAGCTCCAAAATTGTAATGTTGGAGACCTCAATTTAGACCTTAACGATGTGAACGATACCAACACAACAGCCATTGAGAATACTTTCACAGCTTGGTTTTGAACACTGTCAGCAGACCCACACATAACAAGGGACGAACCTTGGATTGACTGGCAGACATGAATTGCACCACTAAGATCCTTGACAATTCGCCTTGTGCATGGTCCGATCACTACTGCATCTCCTTCCTAATCCAGGATAACCTATGCCCAAACCCACGGGCCATCCAAGCCTCGCAGGTCATGTCAAGAAACAATCGTAATATCACTGTGGCTAACCTGCTACCTTTACTACAACCAATCAGAAATCCATCCAATGGCCCAGATACCGGCCCATCATCTCTAGTGGACCTGTACAACCACACCTTACTACAGGCCCTAAACAAAATCGCCCCTCTAAAAATAAGAAAAGCTAAACCAATAGCCCATCTAAACAAATGGTTTACCGCAGACTTAAAAGCCTTACGCAGCTCCAAAGGAATATCTAAACCCACCTGGAAAAACACCCACCACTGACCCCAACAAGTAAAAGTTCACAAATGCTGCTTCCACTTAAACAGAAGCCAAATTAAAAACGAAGACGCATAACGTCAGAAAACAAAATGCTAAATCGGGCTCAAGAGCTTTTCTTCATCATGGGGTCTGGCATGGATTCACATGCCTATGTTAAATGATATTTGTACTGTGCTGTATCGCCACCGGAGTGGTCCCCTGGTGCTCTGGCGGCTCTGAATAAAAAGGGAGGGGTAAAAGGGGAGTTAGTGGGATGAGCTGGAGAAGTGCAAGAGAGCAGTGATGTGCTGTTGGTGGCCTCAGCCTGGAATTCCGTTGGCTGGGCTTGGGGTGTTATACTGTTGGAAGACGTTGTGTGCTGTTGTGCGGGTCCATATGTGCTTTTTGTTGTTGCAGTGTAGTGAAGTTTGTGCGGATTGTTGTGTTGTAGGTTTGTGGTTGTGTTTGGTTAGAGTTTGAGAGGTGTATGCAGAGGGTGAAGATGTTAGTGGGTTGGTTAATTGGCATTGCTGTCTTGAAGTGAGGTGCTAAATTTCCCTATTTCTAATTAGGTGGGGTGTGTGGACGTCTCCGTATCCAGATCAGGGCTGTACGACACTGATGGTCCCTTTCCCATCTGGCATCCGTTCATATGCATAACCTTGACCAAGTTGGATACTGGCTTCCATGGCCCCTGTTTGTATGCGGGCGGGCAGACATTTGTGCGTCCCTTGCAGTCAATCCCAGAGAGCATTCCCATCTAGTCTAGCAGGAGGGTGGCATTGGTAAACCCAGGCTTACTGCCTCCATGTGTTGGGGCTGCTCAGCATTCATTCTCTTATTCGGTTGTTTGTTCATGTTACCACTCCTACCCCCTTTGGAATGTGGCAATGCTTACGCTTGCAATTATGTCCAGGCGCTGCGTCTGCCTTCTTTCACAACTCTCTTCGGTCCATGCCCCTGCCAATATCCACAGTTTAGTGTGGCCAGTGCGTAGCACCTATCGAGAGGGTGAAGGTTGTTCGCTGGGAGTTGGCTAGGGATGCTGGATTCTGTCCTCCATGGGTGTCGCCTGTGTTGTGTCCTATTAGACTTGGTGTAGTCTCTCTTGTTGTAGTAAGAATTTCTTTATTCGGTTCTGGCTGTTGTCATTGTTGTCCTAGATTTTTCAACCTTTTCATTGTTTTTCCCTTTGTTGAATCTGATGTTGAAGAGCCAGGTTTTTAATAATTTTCTGAATTGTAGGTGGTCTTTTGAGTTTCTCGTTTCTTTCGGGATGTTGTTCCAGGTTTTTGCCGACAGAGCGCACATTGTAAACACATGAAAAGCAAGAATATGCAGGATGGACAGATCTAAACATAGGAGGCTTGTTCTGCCACAAGCATGGAGACTTGGCTGTGGACAGGTTGGTTTAAAATAGAGACTAGTAAGGTGAGAGACACATTAGTTGGGGCCAAAAAATATGGCAGACCAAGAAGGGGAAACCTTTCAAGAGAAGCAGGGTGCTAGTGCATATGATCCCGAGGGGAGGGGTGTTCTTAGACAAAGTGAGATGGTCAGAGCTAGACCTACCAAAAACTCTGGCATCAGAATCCCTGACGCGGCTAGATCCTCCTGGAGGGCTATCCCATGGTGAGGGGGGGACTCGCCACCTTAAGTGAGCAGGTTAAGGTCCCTGCCAGAAAAAAGGTGGTCCAGATCCATTGTCCCTGCTATGGACAGACAGACGGTGGGGCACCAGTGTGAGTTTTGGGGTTTTCACAGTTTCCCTTGTTAGAAAAAGGAGGAGCCAGGCCACAGTATATACCTTGGCCACAAATGGATAAGGATCGTTTAAGGTGTAAATTCCTGAGTTTAACTTCTGGTGCTGAGAAATGGATACATGAGTTGGAAGAAATGATGGGGTAAATGTGTTAGCCATAGGAGACATTAAAGGTCTTCTAGTGTCTCTCCCCATTGATGATCTTTGGCCAAGAACAGGATATTAGTGTCACTATGCAGAACACTGCTCATGATGGAGCACCGTTTAATGACTGTAGAGCGGCCGCCTGGAAAGCTCTTGAGTGCTGTACCTGACACGTCGGATATGGGAGCTATAAAGGCGAAAAAAATACAGGAAGAGGATGATCCTCTTACATACGTTCAGAATGGTCAGGAATGTAGCCTGGAGACTCGCGGATCTTGGAGAATCTATATCTGTGTTCTAACATATATTATGTCAAGGGTTGCCAGAGCCAGTACAGAAGCAGCTAAAAGAATTGGTGGATATTGAAGCAAAGCCATGTTCAGAAATGCAGCTGACCATCGCGCATTATTGCACTTTACTGAAGGAGAAGGATCGGCAGAAAGATGTTAGGAAAGGTGAAGCAAAATTAGTGCGGAACAAAATAGTCAAAATACGCCATAAAAGGGGCAATGTTGACTAGTGGGGAAGGGTCAGGTTTCGCAGCAAACTTTAGGCATGCCACAGGTGAATAACCAAAGACAATCTGATGAGCTTAATAATGGATTCATACCACAAGGTAGGGAGGCTTCTGAGGCAGAGGCTTCCAGAATAATCGGGGACATTTCCAGAAAAATCGAAGTGGATTTCAAAACATACAGAACGATAATCAAGGCATGAAGGGAGCGCAAGTTAGGAGACCTCCTGTATGTTAAACATGTGGAATGACAGGACACATTGCACGTTTGTACAAAACGGGCAAGTCTCAAGAGCGGTTGCCCAGGATCAGACATGAGCTCTGGGAGTGCAGCAAGTACAGCAGTTTAGGAAAAGTGCATAATGGATTTACTGCAGAGGGCAAGTGCATTGAGCCCATATACAGATGTCATGATCTCTGCTTCCAAAAGGTCAGGGTTTTCCCAACTCCCTTGGAAGCAGATCCATAACCCAGGTTCCGAGTGCCAACCAGTCCCAATTGGGACCTTTTGGACCCAGTCCTGGCGCCAGTGGCACCAGGCTCATAAATATGCCCAGTCCCAGCGCTGGAAGCGCCGGGCTCATAATGCTTGGGTGGACTTACCTGCAGCATACCATGCTGCTTACTTGCCTGCCAGTTGAGCCTCTGATCCTCTTCTGTTTGGAACTACTTTTCCTGTTGGGTGGGGCAGGAGCCACTCCCTAGATTCAGAACACTGGAACTCTTCTGGAAAGCAGGAACTCTTTTCTTACCTAGGCGTGGCTGTGGAAGGAGACACCTAAGCACTACAGGAGGCTATTTAAACCACACCCGATGGATGAATCTTGCTTTGCGTTATTCTGCATCCTCTGCAGCAGAACGTTCATCGTGTCTTCTGCATCTGATCCTGGGCCTAAGGAAAAAGGCTTACCATCCTGAATCCAGTCTTCAGCAACACCTATAAAGACAAGAAAGAACAGGTTAGCATTACGGTCTTCAGTGACAGCTCTTCACTTACCTGGTCCATCGGCTGTCACCAACGCCTCGCGCTGCATTCCGGCATCTGAAAGACAAAGGCTTACCTACTCTTCGTGCGCTCCGGAGGTCTTCACACTTCATTCCGGCATCTGAAAGACAAAAGCTTACCAACTCTTCGCACGCTCCGGAGGCCTTCGGCGCTGCATCCCGCATCTGAAAGACAAAACAAGGTGCGTTTAAAGACATTGGGGAACTTTAATACTCACGTGCCATTACTCCTTTCCACATCTAACCCAGTGGGTATTCCGGCACCCTGCAGCCGCTCCAAACTTGTACCTGCAAAATAAAAAGACAGTTAGAGCGCATCGTGAAGCAGGCAACAAGCGCTTACTTACGTGCTTCCAGGCGCTTCTATTCATCACACGGGCTCCATCTTCAACTCACTTCAGCCCGTCATCCGCCATCGCCGGAACCCTGCAAAACAAGAAACATCATTACTAAAGACTTTAAAGACATTAGAATTACTCGAAACTTACCGTTCGTGCAGTAAACGACGGACAGCAGTCCTCTGAAGTCAAGAGGCCTGCTCCCCTTATCCAGTGAAGAAACTGGTTACAGCACCCTGCCCTGAGGCAGATGGAGAGCACGGCGTTCACTTACCTAAGGTGAGAGCGTTAACCTTTGGGGTTCTACAGGAGAAGAGAAAGGGAAGAAGAGAGAGACATTCAATAACCCAGTTCCTTAATCCCATATTTTCTATCTGCAGACATCTTACCCTTCGAGTCAGACATACAGTGCACAGAGGTCCAGCCCAAAGAGCCAGCCGTGTGTTACACATCACCTTTGAAGATACGGTATACGCCCAGTCAAGACCGGCGCCTCTACGGGAATCAGGTGAGCGTTACAACAGACTCAGCAAAATACAAACCTGGAATAAATAGTGACACACAGGGGTGAAGGCGTCATTATGAAAGGAAGGAATCTTTTTATAGGAACAGTTGTATGCGTGCAACCACAGTGGGACAGCCTCACTGGGCAACTTGATGTGCTCAGACTTGTTAGTGGCCCTAAGCCTCAAGGAGTACTGTGAATATTCCCAGTCGTTAGGCTGGGAATCCTCGGTAAAAGAAAAATAAATCAGTTTTTCATTTATGATCTGTCTTTCTACTAACAACCAATCACTGAGCTCTGGATCCTACTGCCCCCAGCCAACGACTGCCCTCTACCTAAACCCCTCCTCTGGTAGCCATCTTCAGATTTTTACTGCACCTTCAAGTGTTGGGAGTCCTTGTGCTGTGCTCTTCGATCTTTTTGGTGCTTTTCTTGCTTTTTGAGAGTTAAATTGTATTGTTCAGTCAATCGGGCCCGGGAGCTCGATCAATCATCCTTCCGACTAAAAGGACAATTTTTGTCAGATTTTTCAACGCCCCTCAAGGACTGGTTTTGTCGAGTTGTCTTCAGAAGACTTTTCAGGCCTATACCGCGCGGATCATGTCGGACGAAAAGGACAACCCTTCCCTCTTCAAGCTCTGCTCCGACAGCGGTTTGCGGAATGTATACATGGAGATTAGCATTCCCAGTGTCTGTATTGCCTGCAGCCGACACACAAGGAGGAAGATTGTGTTTTGCTGTGGATTCTCGAAACACACTAAGGGGCCGACATCAACGGTTGGAAGCGTGGCTGCAGGCCAAGGCCTCTGCACCGGTTGGTAACCAGCGATATGTCTCTCCCGGATCCACACAAGGCCAAGCACCGCAAGTCGGCTTCCGTCGGGGTCGCGGCTGATGCTGGTCCTGCGACGGTCAGGGCACAGCCATCATCCCCAGCTGCGTCGATCACCAGTCAAAGCTCTGGTTACTCCAAGAGAAAGTCGGATAACCTGGGTCAAGTAAGGGAGATGACCGGGCAGGAGAAGGCCAAGCAGGGTGCGGTGTCGACCTGCCTGCGACAGAGGAGGCCAAAGGGGACAAAGGGTCGGATCCGGGCCTGTAGGAGAGGGCCATGCAGGACAAGACCTCCAACCTGGCCGTGAAGGGCAAGGCCAAGCAAAACAAGAGGCCCGGCCTCTCCTTGAAAGCCCAGGTGCACCATGTAAAATCTTCACCCTCCCTCGAGGTGGTGGTGGCACCGCTTTCAAAGGCCGTAGGGGAAAGCAGGGTTCCCCGGCAATGGCAAGGGTGACCCTTCCTCCCAGGAGGGAGGCTTCGAACATGCCCGCTGAAAAGACTCTGAAGAATAGGATGCTAGACCTCAGCCCGAGACCAACCCATCTGGACCCGAAGAGGGGGGAAAATGTTGAGGGCCTTCAGGGATTGAACATGTCTTCGGCTGATGAGGATGAGATAATTTCGGTCTATGAGGGTGATGACGAAGGAAACACCAGGGACTCGCCCCACAACAAGGGCGTCTACGATGACGGGGATACTGTCGATGGAGGTGACGAGTTGCCCCAGGATGACGGGGGCCCAGGTCCTACTCCTACTTGCCAGCGGGCACCTAGAGACTTTGCACTGAACATCATCTTGCCCCTTAACTCGCTGGTCTCAGAGGAGGATGCAGGCGATTCCACCCCTCCCGCAGCGGCAGTACTGGTTGCCCCGTTGACACCGGGGGAACTGCCGGTAAAGAAGAGGAGACACCCGATGCCTCCATGCCACCCTTCTCAACCAGTGGGATGCTGGCTGGCGAACTTAGTCAGCGTGTGGAAGACCATCTCCGCCAACCGTTGGGTGCTGGACGCTCACGCCCACAGACACACACGAGTTCCAACGAAGTGTCCCCAAATACCACCGTAGGCCCGGCAGGAAAACTATGTCCCTCATCTGCTGCTGGAGGTTTGGGCCATGTTAAATAAAGGGGCAATAAAGCTAGTTCCAAAGCAGGCCCAGGGGCTATGGAGTTTACTCAAGGTACTTCCTCGTACGAACGAATACCGGGTTGGGGGGGCTGGAGGCCCATTCTCGACCTGGAATGACTGAACAAATGCAGTCCCAGAAGTTCAGAATGGGCACTATTCAACTTCTTGGACAACTGGAAAAGGGTGACTTTCTGTTGTTGGACCTGGAGGATGCGTACTTCCACATCCCCATTCACAAAGGATACCGCAAGTTTCTGCGCTTCGTCGTTCAGGGGATTACCAATTCAAGACCCTTCCTTTCGAACTGAAGTCGGCACAATTTACCAAGTGGCTGGCACCAGTGGCAGTCCATCTAAGACTGCAAGGGATCCACGTCTACCCCTACTTGGATGACAGGCTCATCCGGGCCAGATCAAGAGACATCGCAGGGCGAGGACTGTCTCCCTACTGATGGTTCTCAGTGAATTACGCAAAGTCCTGCTTGACATCGCAGGACGCTCTGCTCCCGGCTCGACAGAGTCATGCCTGGCATCTGAGGAGAGGATAGCGGCCATTTTGGGCAAGGTGCGACAGCTTTTAGCACTGAAGATTGCCACAGTGAGGTCCATCAAGTCTCTTCTCGGCATGATGTCATCCTACATTTACCTCATTCGACTGTGCAGGTTGCGCATGCGCCTGCTACAGGAGTTCCTCGAAGCCCTTTGGGTCTAGGCGTCTGGAAGCTCCCAGGACAGGATTGTGCTCGACGAGGAGTTCCGTCGAGTGATCAGGTGGTGGGGCGTGCGCACCCATCTTGCCGGAGGCAGTGATTTCCAGTCCCCTCACCCTTCCCTGTAACAGGAGACAGTCATGACGGATACTTCCGTGGAAGGTTGGGGAGCCCACACCGCCCATCTTCACGCCAAAGGCCTGTGGTTGCCGGAGGAGAAGACGTTGCACATAAATGTCACAATGTTTTACATTCAGAAACAAAGGGGAGGGGGCACTAGATACCCAGCGCTATCCAGAGAGGTGCAGGACTTGTGGCCCTGGGCCGTAAACACCCAGTGTCGGACGTTCGTCAGCAGGTTTCCCCAGCCAGGGAGCATCGGGGTGCATTCCCATTCCCTTGGGAAGGCCTGTTACTGTATGCGTTCCCTCCGTTGCTGTGGCTTCTTCGAATCATCAATCGACTCAGACAGTACCGATGCAGGATGATCCTCCTCGCACCAGCATTACCACCTTGGCATGTTGCCGCCAGTTGAGCTGCCGGTGGTTGTGGATCTTCGCGACGGGCAAGGAGGTGCCATTCTTCACCACGACCCGGCGTCTTTGAACCTGAAAGCCTGACTCCTGCAGTACTAGAGTTCGGTGGCTACGATGTTCCGGCGGACTACTAAGAGTTTCTTACCAAGGCCAGGCCGTCATTTACTTTAAAATGCTACAGACACAAATGGAAGCACTTTACAATTTGGTGCTGTGCTCATTAGATCAACACTCTGTGGGTCACGTCCCCTCAAGTACTTCGGTATTTACTGTCATTGGCTAAATCGGGACTCCCTCATGCCTCCATTAAGGTACATCTGGCAGCTATTTCCCGCTGCACCAGATCTCTGCGATGGTCTTCTCTGTGGTTGCACCGTCTAGTTAAGGAGTTCATCAAAGAACTGTTCCGCTCATTCCCACCGGTGAAGGCCCTGGCGTAGGAACCCAATGTGGTGCTGACTAGGATCATGAGGGCCCCATTCAAGCCTATGCATCAAGTCCTGCGTGTGGAAGACAGCTTTCCGCGTGACCATCACCTCTGCAACACGAGTAGGTGAGATCCAGGCCCTGTCATGCAAGCGGTCTTACTTAGCTTTTCATGAGACAAGGGGGCTGCTGCGGACAAACCCCTCCTTCATGCCCAAGGTTCTGTTGGAATTCCACCTCAACTAACCCTTGGTATTACATGTGTTATTTCCGACGCCTTTGTCGCCGGCTGAAAGGACTTTGCAATTGCAGGATGTGGCTCGACCGCTGAAGTTTTACGTGGCCCGCAGAAAGTTTCTGGAAAACTTCTCAGCTTTTTGTGAACTTGGTCCTGTGAACCATGGGAAGGCCCTCTCCAAGGATTTCATTTCCAGGTGGTACTCCGGCTGTATGACTCACGGTCACCGGTTGGCAAACCGACCGCTGCCTGGCTGTCCGAGAGC
The DNA here is from genome assembly GCF_040938575.1 of Ambystoma mexicanum. NCBI lineage: Eukaryota > Metazoa > Chordata > Amphibia > Caudata > Ambystomatidae > Ambystoma > Ambystoma mexicanum. The sequence continues at coordinate 51,521,896 of NC_090935.1, read as the reverse complement.
CCATTCCACCAGAGTGATCGCTGCTATAACGGCATTCCTGTCTGATGTGCCCCTGTTGGACATCTGCAGGGCTGCTACATGGAGGTCGACGCACACCTTCACGAAATTCTACTGCGTCGACAGGGATTCCAGGGAGCAGTCCAGAGTTGGCCAAGCAGTGCTGTGCAACCTGTTCGCTTGAAGGTGAGCCTGGTGAGGAGGTAAGAGATTGCTTCTGTTGAGCCTTTGCCATCTCCCGTGGTTGTGCATGTGGGTACTGCTATGCATTCTTTATTCATGAGCATGTGAATCCATGCCAGACCCCTTGCTGGAGAAGGAATAAGTTACTTACCTGTAACTGTTCTCCAGCAGGGGTCTGGCATGGATTCACATGCGTACTCTCATGCCTAACCCTCTACGGCTCTTCTCTTGGTCCTACTGCCACTTTACGTACTACCAAATATGAAGATTGCTGCCAGAGGCGGGGCTTGGGTAGAGGGCAGTCATTGGCTGGGGGCAGTATGACCCAGAGCTCAGTGATTGGTTGCTAGGCGAAACAGTTCAGAAATTAAAATGATTTTTTTTACCGACGATTCCCAACCTGACTGGGAATATTCATGAGCTTATGAATCCATGCCAGACCCATGCTGGAGAACAGTTACAGAGAGGTGACCTCTTCCGTCTCCATACTCTGGCAGTTGGCGATGCCTGCTCCACCCACAGATCCCTGTACCAACAATGCCACTTGGTGCGCCAATATCCAAAAAGCCCTACTGAATAAAATAACTCTACTACAATCCAAAATAAAAGCCAAAAAGCAAAGCCTGACTTTAATGGCAATTATCAGCAAGCATCATGACCCACCGCTTACACCAGGCACCCATTCCAATTCTCTCCAGTCTATACTAAGGAGGTAGAAGACATCATAGCCAGCCTTAAACCTACTAGGTGCCGGGGGATACCTGCCCAGTTATTGTTATAAAGGAAGGAGCAAAGGAAGGAGCTCCGTTCATCACTTCATTAAATAATACATCCTTTGAAACTTGCACAGTCCCAAATAATCTCAAGGAGGCCTGGGGCATGCCCCTTCTCAAAAAAACAATCTTGATCCTAATACCCCGTCCAACTACAGACCCATACCTACTGTACCATTCATCCTGAAAATCCTTGATAGAGCAGCATATCTCCAAATACAAAAATACATTGATGACAACCTACCAGGTCTGCGTCAATCAGGATTCAGGCCTAGACATGGCACTGAGACAGCACTCCTCGACCTTAAACTCCAAATGGATGAATGTAAAGATAAAGGAAAACTGGTTATCCTCCTACTGCTGGACAAACACAGCAGCTTTTGATTTAGTTGATCAACCCATCCTCACCAAACATCTAACTACAGCACCCTTTTTCTCCCTGAACATCGCGGCTTGGATTCAATCCTTAGCAAACAGGACTGAGGGGAACTCGCACCTACCGCCTCAGCTGAACCAGTTCCCATCCTTTGCAGAGTCCCCCAGGGCTCCTATATCTCCCCCACCTTATACAATATTTTTATGAAGCTCCTGGTTGACCACCTGGATGACTTGGGTGTCACCTACACAAACTATGCAGATGACACCCAAGTCCTCATCACTCTTACGGGATGCTACGATAAAGATACAAAAACATTGAACGAAATCTATCTTCATATTCAGGCATGGATGGCGATTCATGCCTATGCCTGAATGATGACAAGACAGAGCTACTCCTTATTGGCACTCAAGCTCTTCTAAATAAGTTAGATTCCAATTACAAATCCTTCAACATTGATGGGGACATCATCAAAGTCTCTAGTGAGGTCAATACCCTAGATATCTACCTAGGCTCTACCATCTCCATTACAAGGCAAGTCAGCACAACTGCCTCAGCAGCAGCATACACTTCTGAGCTGATTCATACATGTAAACCCTTTCTATCTACCAACAGCTGCATTACTCTTGCCAGAGCTTTGATTCCATCTAAGCTGGACTATTGTAACACTCTATATCTAGGATCTAACAAACCTAACCTGAACAAATTACAAATGCTCCAAAATAACGCACTTATAGCTGCCCTAAACAACCCACCAACCAACCATGTCTCAGTAATTAGACGTGACATGCAATGGCTACCTGTGCACGACAGAATCTCACTTCGAACATTAGTAATAATGCACAAATGCCTATCCAACACAGTTCCAAAATACCTAGTTGATAAATTCCTCAGGAGCCAATCCACCAGACCTAATAGAACAAACTATCCACTCTGCCTGTCAATTCCTAAATACAAACTAAAAATAGCCGGAGGGTCTAGTTTCCCAGTGCTAGCAGCTAAGCTCTCATCCTTTTGGACTTTCAGAAGGACAGTAAAAGAATGGCTATTCACCCAACAAAACTAAAACCTACTAATCGCTTGATTAAATTTCTAGCTCCAACTTCATGCATTTCATAGCTGTATCACCTCGACTGCATTTCTAAAGCACATCGCATTCCTCATACACTTGGTAATGCTTTCAATTCAAATGTATTTCTAACTCGCATCGTATTCTTTTCACCTATCTTTTCATGTTTACTTGATATGTAACACAAGTCAACTGCTTTATGTATTGTATATGTAACCACTGTCGTCTTGTTCGAGCAAAAAGTGCCCAGATACTACGTAGTTCGGTGCGTTCTACAAATAAACTAAACTAAGATCGTTTACTTAAAGCAATTAGAGAGACAGAGGCGACCAGCAATGAACGCAGCAGCGCTGTGATGAACTTCAGAGTGAGACGAAGCAGCCACTGCAGAAAACGCAAAACACTTCTGCTATGCTTTGCAAAACCGTTGATGTTTTAAAGCCTTCCACTTAAAGAAGACAGTGCAGCACAGCACATTGGGTCCTCCAGCAGCAAGAAAGAGAGGCACTTTCCTTCAGCACAACCCTTACAAAAGTCAGTATAACATGCAGAACTCTTCTGCTACACTACTATTGAATGATCATTTGATTTACTTGTTCAGGCAAATGATCAGCATATGCTTGTTTAAGTGAGCTCACATAAGTATTGTGAAAGACCTTTGCAATGGGTTTCAGGCAATGAGCCTTTTATCGTGTCTCTAATTAACCAGAGGCCAGACGAAGGCCGTCTACTTAAGTGGTCTGTGGTTTAAACCACAAGAATGTACATGTGTACATCTGGACCACGTATAGGTGCCTCAGAATTACGACCCCCTAGACCCTAACAAAGCAAGTATTGGACTCGGGCAACACATCACACATAAACCACTGGTTATATAAAAACAAAATGGCTCATTATAGGCCCTTTATTCAATCTTTACAAATACACACATTATAGTCAGTTATACGAAAACATCGAAAAAGAGCATCACCGTTAGAATGGTTGCAAAATACACCTTCTTCTCGGCCACCACAACACTGCTTAGTCCCAGAGCAGGTAGGCAGAGAGATCACTTATAGTAACGGGGTCTGGAGCGGAACGTCCGCCCTCTCAGCGAGACTGCATCACCCGGGGGCCCTGTTCTGTCTTTCCTAAGAGGAATACCTCTCCTCTTTATGGCAGAGTCCCTGCCACTCTAGGTTACCTGACTGCCCTCGGCTCAAGAGCAGACAATAAGCATGAGGAGCAAAATGTGGATAATTCTACTTAGAAGTGGAAAAACCACAGCTTCTCTACCTTGCCTTCTTTCCCAGTACCCCTAATCACTGCACCTGTAGAAGCTCAGACTCCCTTTCTTGCTTGTCCTTCGGCAGACAATACAACTAGTCCCCACTGTTAGTGCAACTGACATCATTATGTGACCTTGCCTCTGCTACAGAAATGCACTTCTACTTACGGAGCCCACGAAAACGTAGGCTTTCATTGCAGTAATGGAAGTGAATGTCGGCGCCATGCTGTTTTAGCTCCTTTTTCGTACACGCACTAGAACACAGAGGAGAAGAGACTGGGGTAATAATTACACTCCAAAATGGGATCAACTATTGCCTTCTCAGTGAAAAGGGACTACCAGAACAGAGGAAAAGCTATGTGGACTTTGGCGAGGTACAATAACAGAGCCAAAGAAAAGGCACTGAATGTCACGCAGCCTACACCATCAGTTGTGCAAACATTTAGGAAAAATCTGACTCTGAATTATTAAACTGGAGATGGGTGTGGTCTGTAGGTATGGAGTAAGCAGTAAATATGTAGACGAGATTAGTTTGTAGTGTCTTTGGATTTGTAATCTGATTTGTAAATGATCAAGAAAAACAAGTGACTGCAAGCTCTATACTTTCAGAGAGTCATGCAGCAGTGACAGCATTTGCTGAGACTGCTAATGATCAGATTGTACATCATGTTACATGCTGGCCGTACCGCCTACCAGCAATTAAAAATGTCTGTTGGTTGTCTTTCATCTGTTTATGTCACCCACGTTTGTTCCCAGTGACTGTTCAATTTACTTCCCTCCTCAACCCGGTCAGAATGTCTCTTGAAATCACCCCATTGTAAGATGCATCTATCTATTTTACATTCTTTCTTGATCAAAAGAGCATTATTCCTCCCTGCATATAAGTAAATGCTTTAACTGTGCTGAACTTCGTTGGGTTTTTACCTTTCACCATTGATGAACTATTTAGAGAGATTGAGCGTTATTTTTTTTCTACAGAAACACAAACCTCATTTTATTGCATGGGAAGGTTGCACTTTGTGGACAGTGTTATGGCTTCACCGCGTTATATTGCAGTTGCAGAGATCTGCACACTCACTGTAACAAGGATGAAAATGTAAAGGTGCAAGGTTGTCTAGGCATGAGAACCCCCTGCCCCCAGCATTGGTACAAGTTCTGCACACAACTGCTTACTCGAGTCAATAATCACTCGTTCATGACTCATGGAAGACCTGGGGAATTGGATGGAGGACTATGGTCAACTCTGGAAAATCTTGCCCCTGTAGCACTGCAAAAGTCTTGTGCCACAGGCACTCTGGGCTGTGATGGCAGAAACAGCATTTATAAGTCTGCTCTGCATGGGAACACAGGCTGACCAAATGGTGGTCTTATGATTACTGTTAACAATTCATGTACAGCAACAGATTGACTCACTAGTGGGACACATTAGAGGGAAATCAATACAAAACCAAACTGACTCGATCATTATCGGCATACATGATCTGCCAGCACAGTGAACACAACTAGAACTATGGAGCAGTTAGGTAGACTGTTAGGAAATTATTCTCCTTATAGGCAAATTCCAACGATTAGATTAGGAGACCTTGCTTGTTTATTTATATAGTGCGCCAAACTCGTAGGTATCTGGGTGCATTAGCAAGGTTACACAACATTACAATGAGAAAAGTGAAGCCATTATTTACGTTACATTGGTGGTGTGAGAACCCAACGTACTAAATTAAGGATTACAATACAGGTGCATATACAAGAATGGTATGGTGGTGCAAGATTAAAACTCATTGGAGAAGTCATGTTTTGGTTTTTCTTCTACAGCTGTGGAATGAGGGTTCTGATCTAAGGGCAGCAGGCAGGGAATTCCACAGTTTGGCTGCCATAACTGGAAAGCTGCTCCCCCTGCTTTTGTAAGCTTATGTCTGGGAATCCTGAGGCAATGAGTGTGGGGTTCTGGTAGGTCGAGCTGAAGTGTTTTTGGAAAATGTATCTGTGAAGTATTTGGGGGCTGAATTGGCAAGACAATTGTGAGTGATGGGTTAGTGATTTGAAGTTAATTCTGTCCTTCACACAGAACCATTTAGTGGTACGTCTGATATCTGAGATTTGTTGTGTTCTGGGAATGTTTAACGCCGTTCTTAATGCATGATTTTGCAAGATTTGCAGTATGTTGACATTGTGTTTGCTTGAGCTTAGGTATAAGGCGTTACTGTGATGCTGGAAATGCATCGGAGGGACAGGGCCTCCGTATCCTTGTCCTTTATGCTTTTTATCGTGTGTTCTGTCGTGTTTTCCGCGCAGGAGTTCATGTGGGACTCCTGGCGGTGCAGATCTTTTGGTTTGGTGAACAGACCCGTACGATACCCTTATGGCACCCATGGGTAGGGGTGCAACCCTGTGCCCCTAGTGTATGTTTTTGGGCACCTGTGTGTGACCCACAGAGCAGGGTACGGGCTGGTGGCAGCTCCGTGCTGAAATGACTGGTGCCCTGAGCGTCCTCCATTTTGGGATGCCCAGGCCCTGTCATTGGAATCGGTAGATTCCTGATGGGGACAAAATGGCCCCCATGGCCTCTTGCCTTTCATCACCTGTTACCTTGATCTTCCCGAAGTCCTTGGAAGCCCTGCCTCTGTCCCTTCCCCCCTGACTGGCTGTTGGGTGGAAGTTCCGTATATGGTAGTGTCGGAAGGTGCCGACCAGACTGGCTGGAGCCTTCTCAACGACCGTATGTTGTGGGTACGCCTTTGGGTGGGACCTGGGTGAATGGAGTATGGCTGTCTAGTATCTGGTGGCTGACGCAATGGTTGAGGCAGCCCTGCCCGAAATCGGTATGAATGCAGCTTGGAGTGTTGAATGGCTCGGTACTTGTCCCAATGCACATAACTTGTTGTGAGTGTCTGGAGAGAAGTGAATGGCCTGAATACCTTGTGTCCCTGATTGGCTGCCTGCCTGCATGAATGCCCATAGTCGTGATTGGATGCTTGAGTGTGACCCAACGGAATGAATGGGAGATAAACATTCTATCTGGGTACCTCTCACTGCTAGGAACCGTGTTCAGAAGCTGAAGTCCACTACGACGAGTAACTGGAGTAACTGAAGCTTGATCCTGAAGTCCTGCTGGACGAGAAGAATTGCTGTTCTCCAGCATGGGGTCTGGTATGGATTCACATGCTCCTGAATATTCCCCGTCAGGCTGGGGATCCTCGGTAAAGAAAAAACCAGTATCAGTTTCGTTTCTGATCTGTCTTTCGTAGTAATAACCAATCACTGGTCTCTGCGTCATACTGACCAGAGCCAATGACTGCCCTCTACCTAAGCACCGCCTCTGGCAGCCATCTTCAGATTTTTACCGCACGTTCATGTGTTGGGATCCTCGTGCTATTGCTCTCGAGCGTTAGTGCTATTTTTTCTCAAAAAAACTTCGTTTTTTCGGTCAAAAGAGCCTCAAGCTCCACCGACTCTACATCCGATCAACGGGGACCCGTGTCGGATTCGTCTGCGCACCTCAAGGGTGAAGATCTCGTCGAGCTACGCTTTTGGAGGAATCCAGAAGTTTCTCAGGCCCGGACATGGCCCAGGAGAAGGGAAGCTCGACGCCCGGAAAGCTGTTCAGGATCTGCCCTGGATGCCAGCTGCAGAACGTCTTTAAGGAGGACGAACACTCCTTTTGTCTCTTCTGCTTACATGAGGACAAGACGCACGTGGAGAAGGACTGTGCGTTTTGCGGCAATATGTCGGAGCGGACCATGAAGGACCGCCACCAACGTCTCGCCAACTGGCTGGAAGGGAAGAGCCCGTCAGGCGAGAAGAAGAGGAAGAAATCCGAGCGGTCTTCTAAGACCTTTGAGGACGGCCCGGCGACGGGGGTCCAACACAAGGCCAAGCACCGCGAGTCCGCTGGCACCGGGAGCGCCGAACGGTCGGGCTCTACGGGCGCCAGGCAGGGCGCACCCTCCCCGGCTCCTTTAGCCACAAGCCAACGCTTCACGTCCCTTCACGTCCCTCAGCTTCTCCTGGAGGTAAAGGCGATGCTCAGGAAGGGCGTCATCGAACTCGTCCCAAAGAGGCTTGGGGGCTCCGGAGTTTACTCGAGATACTTCCTCGTGAAGAAGAAGACGGGAGGATGGCGCCCCATCCTAGACCTGCGACGTCTGAACAAGTTCATCAAGGCGCAGAAGTTCCGGATGGTCACCCTCCAGCACGTCCTGGGTCAGCTGGAGGAAGGAGACTTCCTGTCATCGTTGGATTTGGAGGATGCCTACTTCCACATTCCCATCCTAAAGGGGCACCGAAAATTCCTCAGGTTTGTGGTCCAAGGGCGTCACTACCAGTTCAAAGCCCTCCCCTTCGGACTATGGACGGCACCCAGGGTATTTACCAAGTGCCTTGCACCGGTGGTGGCGCAGCTGCGCCGCGAGGGGATCCACGTCTACCCCTACCTGGACGACTGGCTCATCCGAGCCAAGACGAGGGAGCTCGCCGTGGAGCACACGGCAAGGACCGTCCAACTTCTCACGGACCTGGGATTCTCCGTGAACTACGCCAAGTCCCACCTGGTACCCGCGCAAAACGCACTGTTTCTGGGAGCGAAGCTCGACAGTGTCCCTTCTGGCCTCCCCGTCGGAGGAAAGGACCAGGTCCATCCTGGGCAAGGTACAGCGGATGTTGGTTTCCGACGCGGCCAAGGTGAGGTCCATCAAGTCCCTCCTCGGAATGATGTCTTCTTGCATCTACCTCATTCCCATGTGCAGGCTCCGGATGCGCCCGTTGCAGGAGTTCCTGGACGCGCGCTGGATCCAAACGGCGGGCGGCTTCGAGGAGAGGATCACACTCGGCGAGAGTTTCCGCCGAGCGGTCCGGTGGTGGGGCACCCGCGCGCATCTGACGGCGGGCATGGACTTCCAGACCCCAGACCACCAGGAGACAGTGACCACGGATGCCTCCCTGGAAGGGTGGGGAGCGCACACCGAAAATCTGCACGCGAGAGGCCTCTGGCTCCCGACGGAGAAGTCCCTCCATATCAACATCCTGGAGCTCCGTGCAGTGTTCTGGGCCCTCAGGTCCTTCCTTCCGTCCCTCAAGGGCAAGGTGGTGAGGATCTTCACCGACAACACCACCACCATGTTTTACATCAGGAAACAGGGCGGAACCAGGTCCCCAGCAGTGTCCAAGGAGGCGCAGGACCTGTGGCATTGGGCAGTCGCCCAAAGGATGTTTCTGGTGCCGTTTCATCTGGCAGGGATAAAAAACACCATCGCCGACTCACTCAGCAGGGAGCTGCGCTCGTGCCACGAGTGGGAACTACGGCAGGATCTAGTGGATCGCCTCTTCCGACGGTGGGGCACACCCCAGATCGACCTGTTCGCGACGGCGACGAACTCCAAGTGCCGGAGGTTCGCCAGCAGGTTTCCCCAGGCGAGGAGCATGGGCGATGCTTTCTCGTTCCCCTGGGAGGGCCTGTTCCTCTACGCGTTCCCTTCTTTGCCACTGCTAATCCGGCTCGTCAACCAGCTCAAGAGGTCACGGTGCAGGATGATCCTCGTCGCACCTGCGTGGCCGAGGCAGATATGGTTCCCGGACCTTCTGGACTTGTCAGCGTCCCCGCCAATCAAGCTGCCGGTGGACGCGGATCTACTCTCCAGGGAAGGAGGCGCCATCCTCCACCACGACCCGAAATCGCTGAACTTGCAGGCCTGGCTCCTGCAGTGCTAGAGTTTGGAGGATACGACATACCGGCCGACTGCAGAGAGGTTCTTGCAAAGGCCAGGGCGTCCTCGACTCTTAAATGCTACGGACACAAATGGAAGAGGTTCTCTGTCTGGTGCCACACACAGAAGATTAACCCTCTACGGATTACGGCTCCCCAGGTACTGCCGTACCTGTTGACGCTGGTCAAAGCTGGACTGGCACACGCGTCCATCAAGATTCATCTTGCTGCGATCTCCCGATACACCAGAACCACGTGCCGGATGTCCCTGTGGTCTCATCGTCTGGTGAAAGAGTTCATGAAGGGACTGTTCAGATCGTTCCCGCCGGTGAAGGCGCCGGCCCCGGCGTGGGAGCTCAACGTGGTGCTGACCAAGCTCATGGGACCTCCGTTGGAGCCTCTGCGCTCGGCCCCGTTGAAGTTTCTGTCGTGGAAAACAGCGTTTCTTGTGGCCATCACCTCCGCACGACGGGTGGGAGAGATCCAGGCCCTTTCCTGCAAGGCCCTGTACTTGACTTTTCACGACACGAGGGTAGTGCTCAGGACGCACCCCTCCTTCATGCCCAAGGTACCGTCGGACTTCCATCTCAACGAACCCTTGGTGTTGCCTGTGTTCTTCCCGTCGCCTTCGTCGCCGGCTGAGAGGACTTTGCACTCGCTGGATGTGGCTAGAGCGCTGAAGTTCTACGTGGACCGCACAAAGTGTTTTCGGAAGACGTCACAACTCTTTGTGAACTTTGGACCTGTCAATCAGGGGAAGGCTCTCTCGAAGGCTTCCATTTCCAGATGGCTCTCCGGCTGTATCATGTACTGTCATCGGTTGGCAAACCGACCGCTGCCTGGCCGTCCGAGAGCCCATTCCACCAGAGCGATCGCAGCTACCACGGCTTTCCTTTCTGGTGTGCCCCTGTTGGACATATGCAGGGCTGCTACGTGGAGGTCGACGCACACCTTCACGAAATTCTACTGCGTCGATCGGGATTCCAGGGAGGAGTCCACGGTCGGCCAAGCAGTGCTGCGCAACCTGTTCGCCTGAGGTGAGCCTGGTGAGGAGGCAAGATGCTTAATTTTGAGTTTGATGTAATGCTTAATGTTGAGCCTTTGCCACCTCCCGTGGTTGTGCATGTGTGTACTGCTATGTATTCTTTATTCATGAGCATGTGAATCCATGCCAGACCCCATGCTGGAGAAGGAACAAGTTACTTACCTGTAACTGTTGTTCTCCAACATGGGTCTGGCATGGATTCACATGCGAACCCTCCCGCCTACCCCTCTGCGGCTCTTCACTTGGTCATACTGCCACTTCACGTGCTTCCAAATCTGAAGATGGCTGCCAGAGGCGGTGCTTAGGTAGAGGGCAGTCATTGGCTGTGGTCAGTATGACACAGAGACCAGTGATTGGTTATTACTACGAAAGACAGATCAGAAACGAAACTGATACTGGTTTTTTCTTTACCGAGGATTCCCAGCCTGACGACGGGGAATATTCATGAGCATGTGAATCCATGCCAGACCCATGCTGGAGAACAACAGTTACAGGTAAGTAACTTGTTCCTTGCTCTCCTTCACAATCTGAAAGCTGCTGTACTTCAAGAACTGACTCAGAGGACCTGGTAAGGCGCCCACTTCCCGTGCACAGCTGATCTTTGCCTAAGCTCTCTGGTAGACAGACCTTCGACAGGCTGCCGACCCGACACAGGCACTGCTGCGGAACTCCAAGGCGAATCGCCCTGACTGTTGTCCTCCACTGTCGACGACCGCCGTCGCCGGCTGGAGCCACCATGCTCCCGTTGCCTAAGAACTTCATTGATCCAAGGACGCTCTCATTGGCATCTTTGCCGCCGTATCCTGCTGGAGAAGGCCTGACCGTCGACGCGCCGAGGAGCATCCACCGGTGGATTTCCCGCCACCCAAAGACCCCAGATGCCGACGACTCGACGCCCTTGCTGGGCCACAGTTCTTCAAACACTTTGCGGTCCAGAACTATCGACATCTAGGTGCCTCGCATGCCTCTTCCTTGCAGGACGTATATGCTTCCCTGTCAACGAGCACCGCTAGGAACAACGTGGCCACTTCACCGTCGTAGCTCGACCTGTTCTCCGTCGGACGTTCGACCCGTGGCTCTTGCCTGAAAGGGAGGACACTCAAGAAGGGTTGTCGATTTCCCGACGAGGAACGCTACAATGCCAAGGTACTTTGGGGTTGCTGAACTATTGGAAAATCTAGTGGGAACAATATATGGACTGGGCTTGTATCTTTCTTCTACAGGTTGCCCAGGTGGGGGGATCTCCACAGAGAACTGTGTTTAACGGTAGTTACCCGTATTGCCTATTGCTCAACCATCTTGCTTGCCTTCCTCTCTCTACTGCTGGTTTCCTCTTTATTTTGATCTGAGTGTCATTCTGACCGTATGCACTTTAATAAGATCGAGTAACCTTAGTGGTACCACTTTAGAATTGTACAGATTTACCATTGTTGATTTTTGGAGCACAAAGTGAGTTATCGTGATTGTGTATGACTTTGAATATTAATTATATAAAGACTGTGTTTTAACTGATACTGTGCGGACCTTCCTTCGTGGGTGCTTGGGGACTACACTGTACTTAAGAATCAGCTTGCATCACCTCCTGAGAAGCTAGGCCTTGATTGCTCGACCACGTACCAAGAATAGAGAATCTTGTCTGGGGTCTCTGTGCCTCCCCTCTACCATATAGAGAGCGGAAGTGCAAACCCCCCCCCCCCTCTGGTCTTTACAGTTAAAATACAATTTTGGACAGAATTCATGCCCTGGCCAAGTTAGTGCCGCTTGATGTGGAGAGGAATGGTTTGCATGCATTAATTAACTTGTAGGTGTATGCTGTCATATAGGCTGTGACATTGGCTTGTCTTCAAGATTAAGACAGCGTCGAGATAAAAACCCAAGGGTTTTACCTCCTTAGATATTTTGATATTGTTGCCATCGATATTGAATGATGGGGGGGGGGGGGGGGGCAGGCAAAGAGGGCAGCTGATTTTAGGTGATTGCATAAGACTTAATGATCCACTAAGTCAAATGCTGCTGAGAGATCTAAGAGGAGGAGGGCAAGTTTTCCTTTGTCCCTTATGTCGTCCATTTGATTTTTCAAGTCTAAGGCTGATTCTGTTCCGTGTTTGGGTCTAGAAACAGATTTCCGCAGGCGGAGGAGGTTGTTCGTTTCAAGGTATGTGTGTATCTGAAGATAGGCTGCCCTGTCTAGCATTTTCAGGTGAAATTAGTTATTGGTCTGTAGTTGGGATGTTTGGGTCAAGGTTGTTTTTTTTAGGCATAGGAGGACCATGCATCTTTTAGATTAGCTAGAGCAGTGCAAGTATCAAAGGAAAAGTTTATTAATGTCGTGATGAAACGTGCTAGTGCTCTAGCTGCCTCTTTAATTATTGGTGCTGGGGCAGGTGTCCCCCTGGCATCTAGATGGTTTGAGGGAGGCTATTATGGCCTCAACTCCGAGTGGAGACAAAGGTGAATTTGAAACGGTTACATGGTTTTGTTAGGGTGGTCTGCGACTCAAACAAGGTGATGTCCCTCTATAGATTTAGTTATTTATTTTCAGTTTTCTTTTGCAGGAGGTCAATTTTGTTATTTAAGGACTTGTCCTTGGTACATGTTTCTGTTAGAGGGGTGTGAGACTCTAGTTCTCTTAGTATGATTAAGAGTTCTCTGGTGTTAGAATTAGCTTTATTAATTTGATCGTTGTAGGATCTCAGATTTATATCTAGTGGCGATTTTAGAATTGTTCCTTATTCTCCACTGTGGGGTTGTTTTTCCATGAGGATTCTGCACTTCTTTTTTCATTGTGTAATGCTTTATGATTAGGGGATAACCAGGTGTTAAGGTGTGCTCGAGGTTTACCTTTGCACAATTTTATAGGTGCAATTTTTCCATGGCTTGTTTGATCGTGTCATTGTAGAGTTCTACAAGAGCTGAAGGGTCTGAATTAGTAGATGTGAGATTGATAGGTTGGAGTAACGTCAATACGTTTTCCACTGTTCGGTTCTGCTTGCTTCTGTTAAGAGCTGGGGTAGCCAATGAGATTGCCAGATTAGGTTGTAAGCTGTCTTGTAGGGTGAAGGTGATAAGGTGATGATCAGTTCAGGCACAGGGTTCATTCTATGTAATTAAGGTATCGCAATTGAGGTTGGCTAACAAGTCTAATATTCTACCTTTAGTATGTGTTGGAGCGTTGATACGGTGGGTGAAACCTAGTTCAGTAATGGTATTAGCGAGTGCTAAAGCATAGTAATCTTTCGTCATTGAGACCTAGATTAAGGTCACCTAGCAATATGATTTGTGAGATCGGTTTCGTATTTATGGTGAGTAGAATAAGGTCTTCCTCAAAAGATGAGATGGGGCCAGGCGGTCTATAAATAAGATGCATGGTTAAGGTATGTGATGCTGAGATTCAATTTGACTGTCAATAGCTCTCCAGAAGTGAAAGGGAGATGAGGGCAGATCCTTGATCCCAGTTTGGTTTTTAGCAATGAAGGCAATACCACCTCCTCTGTCATGTGCTCTGTCTTGTCTTAATATGGCCACGTTCTCAGGTACAGCAAGTGCTTGTGTTGGGCCTGCAGCTGCATGAAGCCAAGTGTCCGTTATGGCTAGAAAATCTAGTTGGTTTGAGACTGAGGTCTGCAATTTCTAATGCAAGAGCTACCATGGATCTAGAATTTAACAAAGCACCTTTTGGTATGTGGAATGTCAGTATCGGGTACGTTGGAGGGATGGGCCGCCTTTTTCTGTCGTGTTAGATTGTTGGTGGGAGGATTAATGTTAGTTTTTTGTTTTGGTCTCTTCTTTGGTGGGATAGAGGTATTAGGGCTGTCAATGTCGTTCACTGGATGAGAGGCCAAGTTCAATCTAGAACCGAGCCTGTAGTTTCTAAGGTTCGTGGAACAGGGTTGGTTGGGTGTAGGCCTGGTGGCTTATAGTTGGATTTATTCCATTGGTGATAAAGGGCAGGTGAGGCAATGAGTTATTTACCTTTAGAGGTGAGTGTTAGGAGTAGGTCGAAGGGGTGGCAAACGTTTAGTTGGTGTGATGCGATCTGCCTGTGCTAATGGAGTAGTCGTAGTAAGTGAAAGTCAAAATTTGTGTGGTAGGACCTTTGTTGTATTGGCTGTATCCAAGGTATTGTATGTTTGGAGGCTGGTCATGGAAGTAGGAGTGTGAGGAGGTAATGTGAATGCCAAGAGCGAGCTGATCAGTGGCAGTATACGTGCAGGGCTGGTAGTGAGAAAGTACATGACTGTGTTAGTCGGTGCAGGTAAGTGTACCAGGTTGAGATTCTGTTTGAGAATGAGAGTAGAGTGGTTGTTCGTGAGGGGATGCTGGTGAGTTAAATATATTATGTGGTCCGAGGTAAAGAAGCAAAGAGTGAGTTACTGCCTACAAGGTTGGTTGAGGTAGGATAACTACGAGTGAATAGAGGGAGGACACAGCGCGATACATATATTGGTGCTGGATGTCTCAGTAGGCAATTGAGCAGGACAAGTTAGGGTCATTAGGTGAGGCAGTATTCAACAGTTAACTGCTACAGTAATCTAACAAGCAAGTACAGTATTCTAGTCTAATCTGTCATTTAAGAACTGACATTGTTGGGCATAATACAGACAGGTAAGGATGAACACAAGACAATGCGAAGTGAGGTATATGTACATCAACGTGTACTTCAATTTGTACGGTAAGTAACAGGCTACATAAACAACACGCTAGGACTAGTGAGCACCTACTGTGATTACGGGGCTAGTGGGAGGCAACAGTAGAGACAGGTGGCCTTGGTAGAAATCAACTAAAACATAATGCAAATACATTAGCAAAGACTTGGCAATGGTGGTCATGAGTATTAACTCAGATTACAGGCAACATTGCCGGTACTTGGCAGTTGGCAAGATGGGCATCCTGTGTAACATAGTTCATTTATGTAATTTTAACACTTCAAAGAAGCAGGTTAATGCGTAGCGGGTTCACAGTGGCAGGTGATTGTAGGCTTACTGTAAGGATTGGCAGGCATGTAGCGTTTGGTTACCGATCACTGTCATGAAAGTGCATATGAGAGATTTCTCCTTGTTTGCAAGAGTCCTTAAAACACGCAGTCGAGATGACAGTAGGTGCCAGATGGGATATATCGTTTGCCTTGTTGCAGGGATACAGTATGTAAAGGGCAGGGGTGCGTGTCCCACGGCCCTATCGGCACAGACAGGGTGGGCCTTGTGCTAGAGGGCCTTAAGCATGCTGGGCCGGTTTCTGCCTTCCGGCTGGCCTCCAGGCCTATAGGGTTCCGCACTGGTTGCTAGGCAACCTATATAAACAAATTACAACCATCATGGCGGTGGCCATCTTGGAGTCATATTACCTCTGGCAGTGATCCACGGAGTTGAGGCTCCATGTGGAATGTCGCAGTACTGTAGGATGAGGGCTCAGTACCAGGCCAGTTACCTTAATGCCAAAATACTGTGCTATGATTTGGATGAGATGGGCATCTCATTGAACATCTACCTTCCCCCCAATTAAATCTAGAGTTCAGTAATGCCCAGGGAAGGAGAAGGCTCCATTTTATTAGGTGGCACGGGTTTGTAATGCTCAATGGCAGATGCGAGGGGGATATGCCAGGTGGATACACTAGGATTTATCACTTTCGTGCATCCACTCTGGACTACTGCTTCATACAGGCTAGAATCTTCACATCCATAGCTGCTCTCCACATTGAAGCAAGAGAAGAGAGTGAACATTACCCGCTAATAGTGATCTGTCCTATTATCTTATTAAGAATAAGGAGGTTCATGCTGGAATGTTGGACATTAATATGGGAACCAATCATATTAGTTGGGAACCTGGTAAACTAGATTACGCTAATAGCTGCCTGTTGAATTTGGAAAGTGAGCTCTTGGCTACTGAAGAGGCAATGATTATAAATCACATGGTAACAGTGGGCGTGGTAGAGCTAAATACTAATGTTAACTCAGGACATACAGGAATGAGTAGAATTTGCTCCAAATTTAAGGAGGCAAAAACCACGTGGTCTATGGGTAAGTTCCCAAATAAGCAACCTATGACTAAAGGAATTCGTTATAGCAAGCAGATTTACCACTGAAATCACAGTAATTCTTATGATGGGCACATCCGAGATAAAGAGAATTAAGAAGAATTCTCAGAAAAGCAGCAAGCACGAACAGAGCAAAACTGCTGATAACAGTATTGGAGCTGGCTTTGTAAACAAAGCTACATCAAACTTGAATGTTCGAGGTAACTTATACACATCTGCAAGAGTAATGATTGATTCAAGGGTCTTTTGGAGGTTAGGGGATAGAAATGGAACCATGTTCAAGGTTGCAGGGAGACTGTCAGTTGTGGGTTGCACAGATTGAAGACGCTCTAGGGGAGTGTATGGGAGAGGCCAGTAAGCCCCTGTGCTAAGTGGAAAAATGGGATTTGGAACATAGTACAAAAGTGATCTCAGCGATTGAACGCCAGGACCAGATGGAACTTGCAACAACTTAATGAAAATGAATCTTGAAGATTGGGGATTGATGCTTACTCTTATATTCCAAACAATTAGCTGCCGGTCTCATGGACCAAACGTATGCACCTGTGTATAAAAAGGGCCACATAATGACCTTAAAACCATGATTGATGCACCGGCTAAGATTTTCGCAAGGGGTTTGCTTGCGGAACTTGGAGTGGACTAATCAATTAGTTATTACCTTTTTAATCGCACTGAATTCAAAAAATATCACTAAACTGTGGGTAACATTTTAGATCTCAACACCCTTGTGGAAAGTGCCTGAAATGATCGCAGACAATCAGTATTTGTGGCCTTCAGTCTTTCATTCGACAGTCAATGGAAAAAAACTTTGGACAAATTTGAACGACTGGGGTATACCGAGAGGACTGCTTCATGTAATTAGCTAATTATAGAAGGAGACTACGCTGAGGATAAGACTAGATAGTAAGGGTACTTTGACTGCTCCAATTTCGACCACTCAAGTTCTTAACTTGTATATGGCATATCTGACCATTTGGCCACGGCAAAATCTTATGAACCTAAGCTTGGGACCACACATCTCGTCTCTTACTAATGTGATGACTTTCGTGCTGGGGAAAATGGGATGCCATACTAAGTTTATATGGAAACTGAATGGATCTCCAGTTGAATGTGTTCAACAGTATAACTCTCTTGGTGTGATTATAGATCAGCATCGTAACTGGGGACCCCAGATAGAAAAAATTGAAAGGGAGGCACGGCAACAGGCATGCGCAATTTGCCTATTCGCGACATAACAAGCTGGCTATACAATGGAGTCCGGCATCAACACATAGAATTTGCAAACATTTTCCCAAATTGACATATGGTATGGAGATCTGGGGGAGAAAGAGTACAAGAGCCAGGTAAAATTGAGAGCTATTGCCTGAAAAGGAGGATGAATGTACCAGTTGAAACACCTGTGGAATACATACGGGGGAAGCTGAATATCCGCTCTGTGGCAGCATTACTGGCTTATCTGCAATCGATGCAGTATTGGAAGATGACTGACTAATGCTTTTAGCTTTCTTTTACCTGTTGTGGCACAAAGGAAGAGGACATACTCTAAGAATGCCATTTGTATGGACATCAGTGAGGGTTAGTAGGTGGGAAGAGCGCCCCAAACTATCTGTGGTAACTACATTTATGGCCGATTATAAAAGGCTATTGAAAATAATTGCAGAAACGAAGAACAAGCTTCGATAGACTCCGCCGCACATCAAGTAGTGGAGACTATATAAGTGGACAAATGGCTACTACCTCACAGCCTATGTATTTATGCAAACTTTACAATTCACATCTACGACTTAATTACATGAGAATAACATTGAATCTGATGGAAACTCTTGATGTGATTGTCCCCAGAATGGCACTATTTAAAGAGGAGCGATTGTGCAAGAGTGGGTTGTTAGAAACAGCCAAAGATATCCTGTTCTTGCACAAGCCAAATGAGATATAGTGTTATTAGGTGGGGGAGGTGAGAAAAGAGTTGCGACACTGAGACATTATGGAATGTTTTCCTTGTGGGTAACTTTATAGCCTATATATACCATATTACACAAGTCTGGTTGCAGATTTACAGGGTATTACAAGAACGAAAAGCGTTGTAGACCATGATGAAATCATTTCATCTGGTCTTTCAATGCGTTATTACGAAGAGAAATTGTAGGTCATACACGATTAATAATTTAAGCGTAAGATGAAAAGATTTAAGGCTGAATAGTTGTATGCATTGTTTGAAAAAGCCAATGTATTGGCTGTATTGTGCTAATAAGAAAGAAAATATCGCCCCTTCATGGCTAGTGCCCAGTGGAATCTGTGGTCTATGATGATTCAGTGAAACGCAATATTCTGATGACGCCATAATATAAAATGTGGTAATCTGTGACATTTTGTGAGACAAAGCATTCACATTGAAAACAATATCATTTATAATGTCAATCTTTTTCAGCCAATGACTTTGGGTTGTTCCTGTCGGATGAAGATCCAAAGAAGGGAATCTGGCTTGAGGCTGGGAAAGCTCTCGACTACTATATGCTGCGAAACGGAGTAGGTTCTCTGTCTTGTAATGCTGATTTCTACTGCTTTTGTGGATTTTTTTACTGTCTGTACCACCTGTCTCCATTGAGTCCCATTGCTTGCTCGGTGTCTCATTATTATTGTCCTGGATCTTAAACTGCACAGTAGTGAGTGTTCTCTGGTGCTGCCTAATCCCTTTCTTAGCTCCCTGTGTATCGCTTGACGCTTAGATTATTTTGATACCTGTTTGTTTTTCCATGTAGCTGCTTTTTTTCCTAGTATGCATTTGGTGCAAGAATCCGCTGAACCTTAGATTTTTCCCCCATGAACAATTGCTTGTCACTATTGTATCTGAAATATTTAGAATTCAGGATTAGGCCATTATTATGGTTGCTTTTTCTGCTATCCTAACTTTGGTCTTCATCCATTTGATATTTTCTTTTTAAACAAACTTCTCTATCCTGCTTACAAAATTGTAAAATGCACAACGCATCACCTCACGTTATCAGGTCGAGACATTCCTTGCATACTGCCGTTTAATAGGATTATGGAGAAGGGGGGTTGCTCTTCAGTTAAATCCTCTTCTCTGGTGAACTAACACTGGACACTCAAATCCAGCATGATTATCTGTGCTCTGACTTGTTCTTGAGAGAGTGGTCTTTCACAAACTGCCAAAAACAAAAATGGGTACCTGGAGATGGGGCCCTAGTCCTACAGGTCATGAAATAGTACCAATATGGGGTTTTGGACTAGTGAACCGAGATGACAGAAAACAGGAATATTTTGTAACTTGGTTTATATTACCAAGTGTTTCATTTTATCCAAAACACTTTTCTTTAAAAATATTAACAACATTATAATCAACTGTAGCTCATTCTCTTTCACACTCCTATTCTCCAACACGCTGTCAAAAATTGGTTTAAACACTACAGGTAACAATCATAAGTTTGTTACGTTTCTAAACAATAGGAGTTAACAAAGTCCCTATTGTGGTTCCAGGTGACAAAAAGTCTGTATGTTATTCCTACAGATTTTATGTCGACACGTGTTTCAGTCGCTTTAGCCGAGCATCATTATTAGTGCTCTCTTGATATTGGACAAAACCAATGTTCTTGCACATGTATCGGCTTCAGCCACACCAAATATAACAATAAAATACATGGACTATATCATTGTGTTGTACTCCTATCATCTTCATTTTAGTTTATTTTCATATTAATATGGTTCAATTGTCTGCCCCATAAAGGATGTTCCATCTGACTCGCCTCATAAATTCCTGGCGGAGGTGTTATGGATGTGGTTTTTAAATCCAACACATCTTCGGTAGACTCTTGAGGGTTATTGTCCTCCTGCCTATCAGGTAAAAAGCAAATTGCTATGACCCAACCGCTATTATCATTCTTGATCACAAAATATGATGATCAAAGATAACATTTTGAAAAATGTCCACATTAGTTCGAAGCAAGGCAAAAAGGTATCTCACTTACTCCAAGTCAGGAATGACCACCACTCTTACATTCAGTATAATTTATTCTGTTTGCTGTGGTATCCTTCTTTTATTTTTCACAGTTGAGGGGTATCATTCCTCAGTCTTTCTTGTTTGATGGTATCTCGAGGATTTTATAGAACGCTTTTTAGTGTTGATCTATAACATATAAACAGTTTTTTGTATGTAAAAGTGGCCCTCTTACTCAAAAGTAGCTTTTTCACCACTACAATAGTTGTATATACAACCTTGGACCACATTTTGCATCTAAGCAATTGATTAAGTGACTGCTTTGTTTTTAGGGGTTTTGATTTTTCTTCTGCAGTACATTCATTGCAAATGCCCTGCTTTTAGATGTTGATTTTAGCATAATATGGATAAATTATATATCCTCTAGGTCAAAGGCATATCTGCTATCACACATAACATTAGTACATGGAATCCATTCCGGGATCTGATGTAGTATACTTTTTAATTACTTTGTCTCCTTATGGACTCGTAGCCTGCACTAAATGTTCACAGCTTATTTAAGCTTGCTTACATGCGCTACTGGCAAATTGGTAAGTAATGGCACAATCACATTCTCAAGAGCTTACCTGTATACTAGTCAGCGTGGCCCCTCTTCAGAAGATCCATACAGCATCTGTCTGATGCAAACGTCGCCTCTTGGTAGCGTTGTATATTTGTATAGAATGCGCCTTATCGCGTTCATAGGTATAGAAAGAGGACTGGCTTCTGTTCAGTCTGTATTGGGAAATGGCGAAACAGAGCCATAATTAGAATACGTTTCAAAAATATGCACAATCACATATCTTGTACAAAAAAGTTTTCGATAAATATTTTGGAGTGTATATATTTCTGGTTGCTACATATTTCACTGTTTCCAACTGTTGCACTAGTGGACTTCCTCTATTTTAACATCCATGGAATGGAAAGCTTATACTTACCCT
Organism: Ambystoma mexicanum; assembly: GCF_040938575.1. NCBI lineage: Eukaryota > Metazoa > Chordata > Amphibia > Caudata > Ambystomatidae > Ambystoma > Ambystoma mexicanum. Next base: position 51,500,522 of record NC_090935.1, on the reverse strand, counting down.
CTACATAGTAGATAGACTATGCGCATATTTTAAGCTGGCTCAATGCAATCATAATTCAATTATCTCCGTCTCATCCTGAGCTATATGATTTTTTTCTGCATATAACATCTTATATTTTTCAGGATGACACTGTTTGCTATATTTAGGTTTCCAACAACCGTGGAATATCTGGTTTTTTAGTGACCAAGTTGTAGGATCAAGGGTCCATATTCCTCTTAGTTAGCATAATATAGTGCAAAACAAAATGGTGCATATACGTTGTCATTTTTGCCAGCGTATCACTATAGTTGATAGTTCACTAAATGCTGCAGAATATGTGGATCATATACTCGTCTATCATGAGATCTAGTCACTGTGTCCCTTATTTCACATTTTCGAAATGAGATGGTTCCATTCAACGGACACATTCAACCCTCATTGGACCGTGTCTAGAGTATAAATCCAGCGTTGTTCTTTTTGATGCAATAGAGTTCTCCACCTATATTGGAGGGTTTTAATGCCTGCAATACAAACCATCTCAGTTCTGTATCTTTATGCCCACATCGTACAAAATGTTCTACAAGGGCGTGTCCGCCACCTTGTTCCGTATGCATGACCTGTGCTCAGAGATCCTTTGTCTCCCCTAATTGTCTTGCCCAGTTAACGTTGAATCTTGTAGTACGCCCTAATAGCGTCAGTGTTAATGTTGAATCTACAAATTGTGCCCCATTATCACTGAGTTAAAGTTGAACTTAGATATGTGCCCTAATAGGCTTACTGTGTTAAAACTGAACTTAGAAAGTGTGCCCTGAGGGCATCACTGTGCTAATGTTGAATCTAGACTGTATCGCAACATCGAGTATGCCCAATAGCGTCACTGTGTTAAAGTTGAACTTAAAAATATGCCTAATAGCGTCACTGTATTAGAGTTGAATTTGCAGATATTCCCAACATCATTGAGTGTGCCTGGTCGCATACACTTACTGATTACCGCAAAATCACACTGCTGCGCTTACTCTCTCCTATACACCACCATTCAACTAGAACACAGCAGTACTATGACACATTCGGTAAAGCTGTTCTCATACTTACATGACTGATCAAACTTCCCATCATCCTAACAAAACACAGATAGCTAGCACACACCGGCTAGTTTAGGCGTCTCCTCAGGCCTAACGCAGCCAGAACTCAGTCTGTATGTCCACCCTCGGGACTGAACACATTCAACTGATCCCCCTCAGCACCACACTTAAAAAGCAGCTGTCATGCAACAACCACACCAGCTGCACACATACCCGGTGCGCCCACGCATTTTACGACTCCCTCCCTCCCTCTCAACTGACTTGAACTGCGGTGCCCGAGGGCGTTCAACCTACCAGCGCCTTGAGATCATACCAATGGTACATAAGGCACTATAAAAATGCAAAATAACTTAACATAATGTATAGTAAATCACAAGGGCACCTGGTGATATAGATGGCATTTTGTTTTACAGTTTGTGTTCTGAGTTGCCATCTGACTTGTCTGTAATTTAACTCAGTCCTAGTTTCCGCCATGGGGCATGCTACACATTTCCCACATTTATTGTGGCCCACGACAGGGGGGGTAAACCCCATTTGGTTTAGTATCGTTTGGGACTTTTTCTGTGGCTCAACATATGTATGGACTAATTTCTGGCCACGGTTTTGGTTCCTCTTGAAAGCAAACATCGGTCTCTTGTACAGAGTTCCCTGTTTAACTAAATCCAAGTTGCGGTTTACTATTTTTTTGATCTCTACTTACGGGATTGAAAGTCGTAACGCAGACCAATCGCTCACCTTTATTTTTGATCTGATGAGTGAGGCAGAGATCTCGACTGGTATTTTTTTGCCCTCTTAAGGTTATTTTTTCGGATAACCCATTTCTAGCAGTCTATCTTGTAGCTGGTTGGAGTGTTTTGCAAATTCTTGGATTGTACCAACTAAAATGAAGATGACAGGAGTACAAAACACTGTAGTCTTTCTATGTATTTTATTATTATAGATGGTGTGGCTCAAGCTGATACATGTGCAAGAAAATTGGTCGTTTTGTCCTGAAGAAGGTTGCGATATCAAGAGAGCACTAATAATGATGATCGACTAAAGCAACTGAAACACGTGTCGACATAATCTGTAGTAGTAACAGACTTTTTGTCACCTGGAACCACCATAGGGACTTTTTTGTTAACTCTTACTGTTTAGAAACGTAACAAACTTATGATTGTTACCTGATGTGTTAAAGAAAAGTTTTTTGAATAAAATTACACACTTCGAAATATAAACCAAGTTACAAAATATTCGCGTTTTCTGTCATCTCTGTTCACTAGTTCAAAACCCCATGTTACTACTTTTAGAAACTGCCTCCACCGTTCGATGCATACATTAGTTTTCAACAAATGATTAGCAGAGTTTGCCACTTGATTAGCAAACAAACCCATTTTATTACCGAAATTACAAAGGAGTTTGAGAGCCCCTCTACCGATACCGAAAATGGGTCAAATACCCTGTTCTATGGAATGTCTTCCACTCGTCTACAATCACGTTTTAGCTCACTGCACCCTTCACAGCAGAGAAATATCCATTTGCATATCAGTCTTTATCACACCCACAAGGGCAGTCCAGCACTGCAATGTTAGGTAATTCTTCTCTGAACAAGAGTATCATCAGCACCCTCAGACTTCGTGCTGTACTGCCCTTGTGAGTACGACAAAGACTGATCTGCAAATGGATAGTTCTGTGAAGGGTGCAGTGAGCTAAACCGCGGTTGTAGACCCTCTGGAGTGGAAGAAATACCATAGAATGGGTATCTTACCCATGTTTCTTCTCAGCAGAGAAGCTACCACACTCCTTTTCAAATTTGTGAAACTTGGGGTTTCACCCTAAGTAACCAAGGTTAATCCAGATGTGGACTCTTTGCTCACTGTGCCTTAGAGGCTCTGCTTCACCTCACTGAGGAGGCCAAACAAGGCCGAAACATGTCTGGTTGCTGATGGTACATTTGTTCAGGGGAGAATTGCCTAGCATTTCATTGCTGGACTGCCCTTGTGGGTAGGTGTGAGGGATCTGAGGGCGGCCTCACTTCTTTCCCTAATATATCCTTGTCTTAGGTGGCCAGGGAAAGGCTGTCTATATTTGAATCCTGACCTTGGAGGGGGGGAGGTGGATATGTGAGGGAGGATCACCTGGGTGGAGGAGACGAAGTGGGGATGAGGCACACTCGGATGTGACACAGTAGCCCCCTTGTCCCTTTTATAAAGAGTCCAATATCCCCCAGCCCTTTTATAGGGCATTACCAATCTCTTCCCTATTTTTCCAGAAACTCTCCCAATACACACTAGTCTGTTACTGAGAAGAGGAAGAGACAACCCAGAGTCCTACATCCTTTGTTAACTCAGACATACATTAACACCACTGGTACGAGGAATGCGGAGTACTAAGATCGTTATGCAGGAAAGGAACATTTCCTGCACTTAATGGCCCATTCAGGTGAGGGAGACTTGTGTCCGAAGCGCCTAGGAGCTGCAGAGTCATTGTAGTGGAAACTGATTGTGGCGGGACCATTCGAAATGTCTCCGTTAGCAGAGCTGGTCTAGGTTGCATACCTCCTGGAGTCGGAGCGACCCCCTCTCTCCATAGAACCAAGGAGGCAGAGATCCTGGAAAAGAGGCGCCCGAGCTGGGAGCAGCGACAGCCACAGAGCCTGCTGATGCAGAGAGCAGAAACTGAAGACTGCGTAAGTGAGTCAAAGGAGCCTCTAATGACTCCGGGACGCTGTGGGGTGAACTGCGTGGTTTCTGCAGGTTGGAGTGCTTGCGAGTGTGAGCAAGGGACCGTTTAGGCAATATGAATGCTGGTCCAGTTTAGAAAGACTTTTGACAGAATAGCCTAAAGGCTGAGAAAAGTGAATACACATGTTTTTTGTGAATACAAAATGGTGAACCATATGAAATTGATGAGGCTAAGAACGGTCCAGGGAAACGGAAGTCTCTGAACTTGTGAAAACACATGTGAACAGGGTGCATATTCACAGCAGGAGAGTAAACTGGTTTATTCAATGTGATTGAATGGAATGAAAAGAAACCTTTTGTTTTGAATACTGAATCGAAAGAAAAGTGTGATTGAATACCAATTGGATTAGACGCAGTTGGGGAGATTCCCTGATACCAAGGAACTGTGTAAATTGAAGACAACTTGTATGGTCAAGTGCCATAGAAATATAAGGATCTGTGAATACTAATAGAATACGCTGTGGCAAAAGCTCTGAGAACCTTTGAAAGTATAACAAGTGAATTGTGGCAAAACAAGTATTGAGAAAGATCCAAGAGGATAAGCCCAGTACCACTGTGAAGCTGAAGCAGTTGAAGAGTAACTGAAGAAGAAGCAAGTAAGGTGTCTGTTGCATGACCTGTAATGGGTGGACTCAAGGTTCCCTCTAAGTAATGCGCATGTGCGCTTGCCCAGCTTCATTCTGGGTGCCCCTCAGCCGAGTTTTAGTAGCACACACATACCCTTCCAAACTTAAGGCACAATCCACAGCACACACATACCCTTCCAAACTTAAGGCACAATCCACAGCAGTCCCCTGACATTTGTTTTCTCTCTTATTGAACCTAAATTATATTAACTAGTTTTGCTATTCTGGGCTGGCCTATTTACATTACCCTACCATGTATTAGGGACCATAAAATCCTAAACTCTCTGAAAACCGAATACACCCTCGAGTTTGGAAGTGTGCCTCCATGAACGGAAGATCTAAGTAAGCTATACCTGCACGCATTACCCAAATAAGCTTCGCTCCCCACCCATGACCCCTATACTTGACTCTACCTCTTAGGCATTGTGATTCTAACTTCAGCACCAGGCCATTTTTTAGATATTACCAGATAACCTTGACTGTGCCTACCTTGGTTCTGCCAAGTCTTTCCAGACTTGTACTTACATATGCTTGTTTTATGTTTGCTTTAATATGAATAACATTCAAGCACCAGAATACTAAGTAACCCAAGTGTCAGCTCAAATATCGATGCTGACTGTAAATAAGCAGACTACTTGGGAAGGGAACCTCATCCCATGCTTCCTATTCTCTGTACAAATGTCACACAAGCACTACCCTTGACACAAAGCATTATAAAATAAAATGTTCATTTTCCCCTTAAGGTTTTAGAGTAGGTAAATGTCATACATTAGCATTGCTAACATTACCCTGTAAGTGTAGAGCAACAGTGCAATATCATTTGCTTAGTCCCCAACTGATGATGGGCATGGACTATAAGTGATTTCAATCCAGCACTCCAACTAAGTCGATGCCTAGTATGCCATGCCCAATGGAAACCCTTATTTATATATTTTTATGTCAAAAGTTTGTTTAATTCTGGATGATGTAGCCTTATATAACACCCCTCTTTGAATTCCCCCGGTCTCACTGAACCAAGAAATAGGTTTGTTTTGCTAATTAAAAGATTTATATGAAGAATTGAACAATATATAGATAACAATTTTATGAATAATATCTGAATATCACACTGAATATGAACAATGATCAGCAATGGGTAATATTACAATATCAACAATCTCTTTAATCACTTAGGAGTAGGAATAGGAAGAATAATCTAGCAGAGAATACTTTGCATGGGTTCAAGAGATTGCAATGATCGGAAGAAATGCAACACAGAAATAAAACCTGATATGACTTCAATCAAAAGACAATATGATATCTCTTTCCCCCTGTTACTACTCACTCCCCCCCTAATATGCAATATGAAGATATGGAATGAGGGCACACCGGTATCCGGAATAACAATCAACAATGCAGTTCAATCCCAATTCCCCCAGCAAGCTTGGAGAGAACAGGTATGATTTTTAAACTGGTCAATTGCTTTTAAATGTGGGTTAAATTGAATGGAAAAATGCTAAAAACGATTTTAATTCGCTAAATGGGATTCAGAACTAGTGAAAGTGGCTTGGGATAGGATCAGGTCAACACTAGCAATAATTACAGAATGATTAGCAGATGGAAAACGAAATTCAGAATTTGAAACTAAGAAATAGCTATTTTTACATGGGGTGAAATTGAGCCAAATTGCAAATTCGCTGCAACTTTTCTGCGTGCGGGAAACACCATTACGGAAAACTAGAAGGAATTGGAATGTTTTAGGTTTGTTTAAAAGCTGAGGATGTTAGCTTCAACATGACATTTAAATTTCGTTTCTAGGACGTACGGTTCAAAAGTTAGCGGTTTTTGTGAAGGTAGATTTTCAGAAACGGAGTCAAGATTCAAATTGAGATGGCCTTTAAAGATTAGGAACCAAGATGGACATACGCTAACGGGCTATGAAAGTGCAAGATACCCAAAGGGACAACCACCAGAACAGGGCGCCTTCCGCTTTGATTACTGTGCGCCAGGACACTTGACTTTCTTCAGAAAATATCAGCGGACAGATGATTAATGCTACAATTATCACAGACTATATAATGAGAAGAATTCAGGATGGACACAAGATTCTATAATGTAGTTTTGGATAGGTTAAAATGGATTGAATAGGATTACTTTAAACTAAGAGATGACTATGGATAGTTCTATACTAAATATTCCTATGGCTTTGGAATGGAATGGGCCTGTCAAAGATCTGGTCAAGGGTTTGGACTTCACTCGCCACCGGACAGGTCTCAGGCACTGGGTTCTGCTCACAGCAAGGCCCTCTGGTCTGCGCAGCCTCTTGGACTGGATCTGACGGGTTGGTCCTGGGTACAGCTTGCTCTATGGGTCTGGATCTTGGTTCTAGCACAAGGTTCTTAGCTAGAATAGCAAAACAGCTCAGCCAGGCTGTTGGATTTTGTGGTGCCCCTTGGAAGTTTAGGGGTTAAAATCAGGTTTGCAAGGTTTCTAAAGGCCTGCTCAAGAGGCTTCATCTTTTTGCATTAGGCCATTTACAACCTAGGGAAGTACCTCCCCTTTGCTTTTACTTAGAAAATCTATTTTTCCCAAAAAACATATTTCCCATATGCACAACTTGCTCATATTACATATACACATCACAGATTAATTAAGGCACGTCTCTGTTCAAGTCCCATGTTCCTACGAGTTTCGGTTCACAAATTAGTTTTTTTCCGCTTTTGGTTGGTTGCACATTTTCGGATCTGTACAATTTTTTACATATACATGCACATACAATCTGGTCATACTTCTGTCATTTTTCATGTTCCTAGCACAACTACAATAGCCACAATATTAAAACATTCTTGGTTCAGTATATCACACAGATTCCAGATTAGTTTTAAACTGTGAGCAAATTTTTCATTTTAATAATCTCTAAGTTTCATATTTTTGTCAGTTCGGTACAATATTTTAGAAGTATTTTTCTTAAACATATATTTAATCCAATGTCAAATCCACATTTTCCGTCTGGCCCGCCTCCAAAGCTTGGCAGAGTCAGACAGTCACATGGCTTGTCTTTCTGCCAGGGCAGTTTCTATTGACGCCCCAAATTAGCATTTCCATTCAGCTCAAGGGAGCCCTTTGTCTGCACTCAGCAACAGGCCAGGGTGCCCCTCCTAGTTACTTTTCACACCAGCCTGCCAGTTTCTTAGCAGAGCACAGGAGCACAGATTCCTTTGTTTAGGGAGGAGGTGTGGAATGTGTTTGAAGCCCAGTGTGGGAAACTTTAACTTTTAAATACAATGTCTGAAATTGTCTTGTCTTAAAATAGAACTTACATTTTTAACAAATACATCAATCAATTTCTTACTTCAAGCCTTTTTAGAATATAGTTTTGAATTGTGTCCACCTCTTAGGCTTCTGATAGCAAGTCTTTCTTTGGCATAGTTTGAGTTCAATGTAAAACTTTACAAATGACAAGTTTTAAATCGCCGGCTTCTGACAGAGGTGAGTAACGGTACTACACAATTTTTGAGAGATTTCTTCCAGCTTAACTATCTTCAAAACTGGACTTTGTTCAGATAATATATACTTCTGTGGACATTGTATTTATGCATATTCTCGAAGTAGAATGATGATCACCACCCACCAAGGAGGTTGGATCTTTTTAGGTGGTTTGTGAGCCATGATTTTTACAAATTTGACAGCCAGGGAAAAACGGATTTTTAAAGCAGCTGTTTCTTTTGCAATGATTTTGCTCTGTGGCCAGCGAAATGATGTGTTTTGGCAGTGGCCTCCTGGGTTTTCACTGACATAGGCAAAAGTGGATGGCGGCCTATTTTTCAGATTTTTACTTCGCACTTTCTGGTGATTTTTAGTGAGCAGCATGCTTTCCGGCGGCCATTCTGATGTTTCTGCTGCAAGCAAAGCACAGTAATGTTGCAGGGCCTGGACTAGTGGGTTGAAACATTCCACAAGTATGCCTGGCATTATTCGTATATGCTAATAGGGAAACAGATATTCAGACCGCTACAATGCTCTTCTCACTATCTGCATCCTTTCCAGTTTGGGCATAGATCTTAACAAATTATGTCGCTCTGCTACACAAACGGTTTCACTGAACACTTGTATAATCCTTCCCAAAAATATTAGGGTGGGGTACGTTGCAAAGTCTTAAATGCACTGTAAAATTATTCTGTACATGCAGGTTCATGGCAATTTCTTAAACTGCTATTAGTTTCATGTTGAGGCTTTAAATATCGTTTGTTTGCAGTGTATTGTGGTATGCAAATCTACCAGTTAATGTTCTACTGCTACAATCCTTCACTTTTTACAGCACCCTGCCAACTAGTATTGGAGGCTAGCACAGGAGCCAGGGTGGGGGACGAGGGGGAGGACACAGGAAAACACTCCTTGAGGGTGTAGAACAAATCAGCAACTTTCAACAATCAAGTCAAGCATACTCTACAGTGAAGTAAATGTTATTTATTTGCTAAAGCATATAACACCCCAGTAACGGGAATTTGCCCATTCTTTTCCTTGCCTTTCTCCGCTGCTGAGGGCTTTTTAATGTATGTTCTAATGTTCTAGCCTCCGGCATCTCTGTGCATCTTGCTTAACTGATAACAGGAATTGCAGAACGGAGGTCCCTGCTACTAACTTAAAAAGCAAATCTATTTGATAATCTTGCATCCCTTCCCCATTCCTCCATACTGCATGGGTGTCCCTTTCAAGGGACGGGAGACCACCCCTTTTCACCAGAACAAACCTTCGGCCCTGTGAGCATGCGCTGCCCTGACTCTGCCCTCCGGCGCCACACCTCAGTCCCCTTTTCTGCGTCGTCAAGAACAGGCCGAATTCACCAGCGCTTCGGAGTTTGGGTTCGGCTATGTAATTCCACACGTGGATACTACTTCTCTTCTGTCTTTCTTGTCTTTTTATCATTCAGGTACTCGTTCCTCAGGCGCCATTCTCCTCCCCGTCGCATCTTGACTTCTGCTGGGTTCAGCAGGTGTCCATCCTGCGACGGGCTCTTCCCGACGTAAAGACCCCCATACCCACGTCTGGCGAGCGTTTGCCGCGTGCAACATGCTCTCCTCGAGATCAAGAACAGACTAGCCAGGTGGAAGGAGCTCTTCCAGAGATCGCCTCCAAAGGACCTAACTGACTTCGTCTAGCATCGATCCAGGCCCAAGGTAGGGCAGCTATTTTCCAGTGCACCCTGCAAGGGAGACCGCCAGGTCCTTGTACCAGCACAAGTACCGAGGGTACATCAGCTAACGGCCGCCAGCCTGAGGGGGTCAGTAGATCCTCCCGGTGACAGTTCTGGGGGACCGGAAGGTTCATTTACCGGGTCTTCACCCGAGGGGCTACGCCCTAGTACCGGCAACATGTCCAATGGGGCACCTATAGGCACTTCTACCAGCAGATCCGATGAGGGCGAAATGCCTACCAGTCCTCGGCCTGAGGAACAGGGTAGGCCCCATGATCCACACTCAAGAGGCCTGGAGGGGGCATGGCCCAGTGAGTCGAGCAACACGATGCAGGCACGTGGAAGGCAGCTCGACAAAATGGCTGCTTTGCCAGAAAAATCAGACAACCGGCCGACGCCGCTCCAGGGAAGGCAGCAGGTGGAGGATCGTGTGTCAAGGTGGGACTGGTGCCAACTAGTTATGTGGCCTACAGCTTACCCTTCTTTCGCGCAAGGCAGGTTCCCGCTGCGTCCATATGGGCAGGGCACGCAACTGCTCCAGCAGCCCCTCGCTACCCTGTCAATGACGCCTACCACCAATCTTGTCTGTGAGGACCGGTTCTTTGAACGGTTCCTCGGGCTCATGAAATATCCTCAGATGGGGGACATCCTCAGGGATGCAATCAGGGACATGCTCCCGCCAATGGCTCTGGTCCCTTAGGCTCCGGTGCAGACATCCCCGGCCCCTGTTCAGCCTCATGTCCAGGCGGTTCAGCAACAGCCTCTGCACCATCCCCCAGCTCCCCTCCTCCGGTCCCTGACCAACAGGCGAACACAGGAGGAGGGCGACCCCAACGCACCATTTTTGGCCAAAGCCTTCCACAAACGTTTGGCAGGCCTGGCAGAGTACCTGGGCCTTCCTCAAACCGAGGTCAAGCAACCAGCAGAAGGGGTCCTTGCAGAAGTCCTCACGCTACGTCCTGTGACTAGAACAGGGATCCCGATGCAGAAGGACATAGTTGCCTTGGCCAAGAAGGGTTGGCTCAAGCCCCACTCAGTCCAGCCACTGAACAAACGCCTGGACGCCAAGGACAGGCAGCTGGCGGGGGGGGGGGATACACTCTTGCTATCAGCCCATCCTCAGCCACACTACTGTGTTCGCTGCAACAGCACTATACACCAAGCCTCAGTCGTCCTCAGCCTCCACCTCTTCAGTGCTGCTAGGCAAGGAGGCGAAGATCTTGGAGGAGTACGGGAAGAAGCTGTATTCAAACACGTCCTTGCACCTTCGTCAAGCCAACGCAGAAGCCATGCTGGCAGCCGTTAACCAGGAGCTGTGGTGGGAAATTGCGGATATCCTCCCAGAGCTTCCGGCGCAAAGCCAATCACGATTCAAGGTGGGATTGGCAGAGGCCAACATGATGGTGCAGGACATCATGGAGTGCACTGCGGGCCACATTGGCACCTCTGTCCTGGCCATCTGCATTGCCACGGACATGAGAAGAACGGCCTGGCTCCATGCTACGAAATTCAACCCGGATGTCCAGGATCGCATCTCAGATCTTCCGTTTCAAGGGGGTAACCTCTTCCACTCCACAACAGAGGAGGAGCTGGATAAAAAGAAAAACATCTCGCAAACGGCCAAGTCTTTATCCATCTTGACAAAGACCATGCCCAAAAAACACCCAGTCGCAGCAGCGCCCGGGCAAAGGGCATACATACAGATGGTTCTGCGGCTTCCAAGAGTGGAGGTCCAGGCAGCCTGACAGTTCGTCAACTTCACATCGGTGCAACACCAAAAACGGGTGGGGGGTAGAGGAGAGCTTTTTCCAGCCCCCCTCTTCCGCAACAGCTTCAGAGGGAAAGAGAAGGCATGACACGCCCCTCCAGGTCCAGGTGTCTCCAGTGGGGGGCAGGCTTGCTCTCCATGCACAATCTGGTGCCAGAATTCTTCGGACCGCAGATCCTCTCTGTAGTTTCCACTGGATACCACCTCCCTATCCCAGCCTCTCCTCCCTCCTCCCCCACAGGTTGGGACAAACTCTTTTGGTGGATATCCAGTCACTCGTCCAGAGCCAGGCAGTGGAGGAAGCCCCATTCTCCCAGCAAGGCTTGGGCTTCTACTCCAGGATTTTTGCCATTAAGAAAAAGAACCAGGCAGGCCTGAGTGTTGTGCTGGACCTTTCCACCCTCAACCTACCTCTACAAAAATTCAAGATGGGTACGCCAGCTTTGCTAGCGGAGACATTGTGCAAGGGAGACTTGATGTGCTCCCTGGATCTGAAAAACGCATACCTACACGTCCCGATCTGGCAGCCTCATCGTTCTCTACTATGATTCAGGATCATGGGCTGTCATTTCCAATACAAGGTGTTTAATTTGAGCCTTAACTCTGACCACAGGGTCTTTACCAGGCTGATGAACACTGTGGCGGCCCTCTTCAGGTCTCGGGGCTGCCACATCTACCCGTACCTCGACGACTGGCTCGTCAGGGCAGCATCTCCCGAAGCAGTGCATCATACTTTCAAGGCTCTTATGAACACGCTGCACGATCTGGGTTTTTCACTCAACTTCGAGAAGTCTCAGCTGCAGGCCACGCAGAGACTGACCACCTTGGTTCTCATTTGGGACATGTGCTGAAAGACAGATTTTCCCTCGGAGGACAAGGGCCACTGCGCACTTCCTCAGCAGAGATGTGACCTCGGCCTGGTGGTACCACCACCACCACCTACTGGGTCTCATGGCAGCAGTCCTCTTGGCCGTCCCCCACACGAGACTCCAGATGAGGCTACAGCTGCACTTTGCAGCCTCTTGGAACCAGAAGCGTGGCTCTCAGGCAGAGATGATAAACGTTCCTCCATCACTTCACCCGGACCTCACATGGTGGTCCAGGGATTGCAGCCTTCGCTGGGCAAGCCTTTCTGGCAACCCCCCCGCAGGTCACCATCACCACGGACTCCTCTCCCGAGGGTTGGGGGGCCACTCTGGATAACCACTTTGCCCATGGCACCTGGCCTCGGCAGGAGCAGGAGTTCCACATCAATTGGCTGGAACTGAAGGCTATCTGGTTGGCGCTCAAAGCCTTCCTTCCGGTTATCGAGGGCAAGGTAGTCCTCATTCAGACAGGCAACTCGACCAGCATGTTCTATGTCAACAAGCAGGGAAGTACCAGATCCTCCCCTGTGCAGGCTCGCAGTCGCATTGTGGGAATGGACGCTGGAGAACATCTACCTCAGGGCTGTCCACCTGCCAGGGGAATCCAACCTGGAGGCAGACAGGCTCAGCAGATTAGAGGTGGACAACTACGAGTGGCAGTTTAATGACCTAGTACTGCAGGAAATCTCCTACAATTGGGGACACCCCCAGGTGGACCTCTTTGCCTCACGGGACAACAAAATGCCAACTGTACGCCTCCTGGCTGGGTTGGGCCCCGGCTCCCTGGGTAATGCATTCCAGATTCAATGGGACGGAATGACAGCATATGCCTTACTGCCTACACCACTGATACACTGGGTGATATGCAAGATCAAGGAATGTCGCCACCTCAGCATCATTCTAATAGCACTGTTGTGGTCGGCCAGGCCATGGTTCTGGGAGCTGCACAGCCTCTCGGAGAGGCCGCACATGCACCTACCCAACGGGTCCAGCACATCTGGCGCAGCGGGGGATAGGGTCATCCACCCCGCGCCACAGAAAGTAGCCCTCCATAGCGTGACTCCTGAACAGGCAACGCTAGGTCACCTCAGCCTCTCCCAGGCTAATCTAGAGATCATACAGGGCACCAGGAGCAAGGCTGCCTGGGCCCAGTATAAGCGCAAGTGGACCAGGTTCTGCCACTGGGCAGACTAAGGGTATCAACCCCCTTGCATGTACCTTGGACGACGTGCTCTCCTTCTCGGCGCACCTCCCACACTCTGGCATGCAGGTGGACACTTGCTGCACTTACTTGGCAGCCATTGGGGCTTACAGAAACTCGGAGGAGAAAATCTTTTCCTCTTCCAACCCGATTGTCAGGAAACATTTGACGGGACTCTCCAGGCTCTACCCGCCCATCAAGAGGCCTCACCCTGTGTGGGAACTCAACATTGTTCTAGGTGCCCTGGCACACAAACCATTTGAACCAGTGGTGCGCGAGAACATCAGACTGGTCACTATTAAGACAGCCTTGCTAGTCGGCCTCCCCTCAGCTCTCAGAATCGCCAAAATCCAGGCGCTGGTCACATCAGAGCCATATACTACACTTCACAGGGACAAAGTAGTCCTGAGGACACACCCAGCATTCTTGCCCAAGGTGCTTCCGCATTCCATCTGAACGAAGAAATAGTGCTACCTATATTTTTTGCCGAACCCAAAGACTAGGCACAAAGTTCTGCACTGCCTTGATGTCAGGCGTGCCCTGAAATTCTACTTGGACAGGACGAAAGGCTTCCACAAGTCAGACACACTTTTTGTCACCTTTGGTGGATGAAGACCAGGGTATTGGGCCTCTATGGCCTCCATAGCCTGTTGGACGGTCTCGGCCATCACAGAAGCTTACGAGGGACAGCATAAACCACTGCCGGCCAACATGCACGCCCATGCGGCCAGAGCCAAGGCAACTGCATCGCTTACCAGCGACATGTCCCCTGGCAAGTCATAAGCGGGGTTTCTCCAGCATGGGGTCTGGCATGGATTCACATGCTCATGAATATTCCCCGTCGTCAGGCTGGGAATCCTCGGTAAAGAAAAAACCAGTATCAGTTTCGTTTCTGATCTGTCTTTCGTAGTAATAACCAATCACTGGTCTCTGCGTCATACTGACCACAGCCAATGACTGCCCTCTACCTAAGCACCGCCTCTGGCAGCCATCTTCAGATTTTTACCGCACAATCATGTGTTGGGATCCTCGTGCTATTGCTCTCGAGCGTTAGTGCTATTTTTTCGCGCTTTTTACAAAAACTTCGATTCTTTCGGTCAAAAGAGCCTCAAGCTCCACCGATCCTACATCCGATCAACGGGGACCCGTGTCGGATTCATCTGTGCCCCTCAAGGGTGAAGATTTCGTCGAGCTACACTTCGGAGGACTCCAGAAGCTTCTCAGGCCCTGTCTCGGAGATGGCCCAGGAGAAGGGAAGCTCGACGCCCGGAAAGCTGTTCAGGGTCTGCCCTGGATGCCAGCTGCAGAACGTCTTCAAGGAGGACGAACACTCTTTCTGCCTTTACTGCCTTCATGAGGACAAGACGCACGTGGAGAAGGACTGTGCGTTTTGCGGCAACATGTCGGAACGGACCATGAAGGACCGCCATCAACGTCTCGCCAACTGGCTGGAGGGTAAGAGCCCTTCTGGCGAGAAGAAGAAGAAATCCGAGCGGTCTTCTAAGACCTTTGAGGGCGCCCCGGCGACGGGGGCCCAACATAAGGCCAAGCACCGCGAGTCCGCTGGCACCGGGAGCGCCGAACGGTCGGGCTCTGCGGGCGCCAGGCAGGGCGCACCCTCCCCGGCACCATCAACCACGAGCCAACGCTCTGGGTCGGGTAAGAGGAAGGCCGAGCACCCGGCGAAGCTCCTGGAGAGGCCCCGGTCGAGCTCTAAGGCAGAGGAGGAGCGTGGCAGTGCCCCCTCCCTCAAGGATAAGGCGGTGAGCGCACCTAAGGTGGTGAAGGCCTTGATCCATCCGACCAAGCCCTCTATCGAAACGGTCGCGGCGGCCCTGGCTCAGCCTGTGGTGGCTGCACCAGTGGTGGCGGCCTCAGGGCCCAGAATCTCCCTGCCTCCTCGGAGGGAGTCTTCCTTTGTGCCCATCGATAGGACCCCCGTGAAACCCTCCGTGGGGAAGAAGGGGGGGCAGGGCGTCGTCGTAGAGTCGGCCTCAACCTCAGAAGAGGAACTAATCGAGGTCTTAAGCCACGGCCTAGGCGTGGAAGAAGGCCAGCCCGTCGGAATGGACCCCGACGCAGGTGACGACGACATCGTCGAGGATACCGACGGGGCCCCTGCTCGCCCGTCGGATTCCCCTCTGCCAGCGCCGCAAGACAACTCGGCGGCCATTTTGTTGGCCATACAGTCCTTATGCTCCGAGATAAGGACGAGGCTACCGTTACCGACGGAGGAACCTCTCCCGTCGGGGGATCCAGAACCGGGACCTTCTGGTGTTCACCCTACCAAGAAAAGAAGGATCCATCCACCACCTCCTTTTCAACCGTCGCGCCCCTTCCAGCCCTCCTCCCCGTCCACCCGAGGGGATGATACGGGGACTGACACGGCAGCGACGGGTACGGACGACGAGGCATACGATGAGGATTTTCCGTCGTCGCCTCCCACCAGGGCCTCTCCGCCCGACGAGATCGGATCTTTCCACTCCATGATCTCCAGGGCTTCCGAGCTTTTCCAACTCTGCCCTGAGGAGAAGAAAAAGGAAGGCTTCCTTTATCAGCGGCGCGAGGCCAAGAGGAAGACGGTCCTCGCAGTGCCTCTGTTGGACGACATTTGGGATGAGGGCCTTTCCCTCCTCAAGAACCCTTCCACGACGCCAGCTAGAAGAGACCGGTACGAGAAAAAGTACCGGGTCCCGGACACGGCCCCCCTATGCCTCCGGGCGCAGCCTACCCCGGACTCCGTCGTCTCCGCGGCAGCCAGGAAGAAAGCGGGGGGGGGGTGCGGCCTCCACATCGACTTCCCCGCCGGACGGCGAGGGAAAGAAATTGGATACTATGGGGCGTAGAGTCATCTCGTCGGCAGCGACGACGATTAAAGCGGCCAACGCCTTGGCTATCGTGGCCCGCTACGACAGGGAGCTCTGGTACAAGATGGCTCCTCTGCTGGATTTTCTGCCGGACGACAAGAGGGCGGAGGCCCTTGAGATCCTGCAGGAAGGTGAGGTGGCCTCGGACCACGCCATCACCGTGGCGACGGACATCGCCGACACTGGATTCCGCCAGCTGGGCAACGGTGTTTGCCTTCGACGTCGTGGATGGCTCAAAGCTACGGACTTCCGGCAGGACGTCCAGACCAGAGTCCTGGACATGCCCTTCGACGGGAACAACCTGTTTGGGAAGACAGTGGACGATTCCCTTCAGGCCATCAAGGCGGATACTGAGACGGCCCGGGCCCTTGGAGTCCTGCAACGACGGACGCCCTTTCGGAGCGGCGGAGGCAAGGGCGCCTCCAAAGGTTCCGGCGGCGGTTTCGCTTCCTACCGTCAAGCGGCCCGCTCGTCGTCGCAAGAGGCCTACAGAGGACGAGGCAAGTCTAGCGGACCCCGCCGTCGTCGCCAAGGAGGTCAAGGCGGCAAGGCCGCGTCCAAGCAGGATTGAACCGGCCTTGGGGTCGGGCCCCCACCGAAGCACCCCGGTGGGAGGCCGGCTGGCGGGCTTCGTCAGCGTGTGGGAGTCCATCTCCACCGACCGTTGGGTGCTGGACGCCCTGGCCCGGGGCCACGCGCTCGAGTTTCAAAGAAGGTGCCCGCGCGTCCCCCCCGTGGCCAGGAAAGAACTTCACGTCCCTCAACTTCTCCTGGAGGTAAAGGCGATGCTCAGAAAGGGCGCCATCGAACTCGTCCCAAAGAGGCTTCGGGGCTCCGGAGTCTACTCGAGATACTTCCTCGTGAAGAAGAAGAGGGGAGGATGGCGCCCCATCCTGGACCTGCGACGTCTGAACAAGTTCAAAGCCCTTCCCTTCGGACTACGGTCGGCACCCAGGGTATTCACCAAGTGCCTTGCACCGGTGGCGGCGCAGCTGCACCGCGAGGGGATCCACGTCTACCCCTACCTGGACGACTGGCTCATCCGCGCCAAGACGAGGGAGCTCGCCGTGGTCCACACGGCAAGGACCGTCCAACTCCTCACGGACCTGGGATTCTCCGTGAACTACGCCAAATCCCACCTGGTGCCCGCGCAAGTCGCACTGTTTCTGGGAGCGGGGCTCGACACAGTGTCCCTTCTGGCCTCCCCGTCGGAGGAGAGGACCAGGACCTTCTTGGGCAAGGTGCGACGGATGTTGGTGGCCGACGCGGCCAAAGTGAGGTCCATCAAGTCCCTCCTCGGGATGATGTCTTCCTGCATCTACCTCATTCCCATGTGCAGGCTCCGGATGCGCCCGTTGCAAGAATTCCTGGATGCGCGCTGGATCCAGACGACGGGCAGCTTCGAGGAAAGGATCAAGCTCGACGAGAGTTTCCGACGAGCGATACGGTGGTGGGGCACCCGCGCGCATCTGACGGCGGGCATGGACTTCCAGACCCCAGCCCACCAGGAGACTGTGACCACGGATGCCTCCCTGGAAGGGTGGGGAGCGCACACCGAAAATCTGCACGCAAGGGGACTCTGGCTCCCGACGGAGAAGTCCCTACATATCAACGTCCTGGAGCTCCGTGCAGTGTTTTGGGCCCTCAGGTCCTTCCTTCCGTCCCTCAAGGGCAAGGTGGTGAGGATCTTCACCGACAACACCACCACCATGTTTTACATCAGGAAACAGGGCGGAACCAGGTCCCCAGCGCTGTCCAAGGAGGCGCAGGACCTGTGGCATTGGGCCGTCGCCCAAGGGATTTTTCTGGTGCCGTTTCATCTGGCAGGAATAAGAAACACCATCGCCGACTCACTCAGCAGGGAGCTGCGCTCGTGCCACGAGTGGGAACTACGGCAGGATCTGGTGGATCGCCTCTTCCGACGGTGGGGCACACCCCAGATCGACCTGTTCGCGACGGCGACGAACGCCAAGTGCCGGAGGTTCGCCAGCAGGTTTCCCCAGACGAGGAGCATGGGCGATGCTTTCTCGTTCCCCTGGGAGGGCCTGTTCCTCTACGCGTTCCCTCCCTTGCCTCTGCTAATCCGGCTCGTCAACCAGCTCAAGAGGTCACGGTGCAGGATGATCCTCGTCGCACCTGCGTGGCCGAGGCAGATATGGTTCCCGGACCTTCTGGACTTGTCAGCGTCCCCGCCGATCAAGCTGCCGGCGGAGGCGGATCTACTCTCCAGGGAAGGAGGCGCCATCCTCCACCACGACCCGAAGTCGCTGAACTTGCAGGCCTGGCTCCTGCAGCACTAGAGTTTGGAGGATACGACATACCGGCCGATTGCAGAGAGGTTCTTGCAAAGGCCAGGGCGTCCTCGACTCTTAAATGTTATGGACACAAATGGAAGAGGTTCTCTGTCTGGTGCCACGCACAGAAGATTAACCCTCTACGGATTACGGCTCCCCAAGTACTGCCGTACCTGCTGACGCTGGCCAAAGCTGGTCTGGCACATGCGTCCATCAAGATTCATCTTGCTGCGATCTCCCGATACACCAGAACCACGGGCCGGACGTCCTTGTGGTCTCATCGTCTGGTGAAAGAGTTCATGAAGGGACTGTTCAGATCGTTCCCGCCGGTGAAGGCTCCGGCCCCGGCGTGGGAGCTCAACGTGGTGCTGACCAAGCTCATGGGACCTCCGTTCGAGCCTCTGCACTCGGCCCCGTTGAAGTTTCTATCGTGGAAAACAGCTTTTCTTGTGGCCATCACCTCCGCACGACGAGTGGGAGAGATCCAGGCCCTTTCCTGCAAGGCCCCGTACTTGACTTTCCACGACACGAGGGTAGTGCTCAGGACGCACCCCTCCTTCATGCCCAAGGTACCGTCGGACTTCCATCTCAACGAACCCTTGGTGTTACCTGTGTTCTTCCCGTCGCCTTCGTCGCCGGCTGAGAGGACTTTGCACTCGCTGGATGTAGCTAGAGCGCTGAAGTTCTACGTGGACCGCACGAAGGGTTTTCGGAAGACGTCACAACTCTTTGTGAACTTTGGACCTGTCAATCAGGGGAAGGCTCTCTCGAAGGCTTCCATCTCCAGATGGCTCTCCGGCTGTATCATGTGCTGTCACCGGTTGGCAAACCGACCGCTGCCTGGCCGTCCGAGCCCATTCCACCAGAGCGATCGCAGCTACCACGGCGTTCCTATCTGGTGTGCCCCTGCTGGACATATGCAGGGCTGCTACGTGGAGGTCGACGCACACCTTCACGAAATTCTACTGCGTCGACCGGGATTCCAGGGAGGAGTCCAGGGTCGGCCAAGCAGTGCTGCGCAACCTGTTCGCCTGAGGTGAGCCTGGTGAGGAGGTAAGATGCTTAATGTTGAGTTGATGTGATGCTTAATGTTGAGCCTTTGCCACCTCCCGTGGTTGTGCATGTGTGTACTGCTATGTATTCTTTATTCATGAGCATGTGAATCCATGCCAGACCCCATGCTGGAGAAGGAACAAGTTACTTACCTGTAACTGTTGTTCTCCAGCATGGGTCTGGCATGGATTCACATGCGAACCCTCCCGCCTACCCCTCTGCGGCTCTTCACTTGGTCATACTGCCACTTCACGTGCTTCCAAATCTGAAGATGGCTGCCAGAGGCGGTGCTTAGGTAGAGGGCAGTCATTGGCTGTGGTCAGTATGACGCAGAGACCAGTGATTGGTTATTACTACGAAAGACAGATCAGAAACGAAACTGATACTGGTTTTTTCTTTACCGAGGATTCCCAGCCTGACGACGGGGAATATTCATGAGCATGTGAATCCATGCCAGACCCATGCTGGAGAACAACAGTTACAGGTAAGTAACTTGTTCCTTCCCCATGAGTCTCCCCTTCGGCTTTCTGCAAGCACTACTGTTTGGATGCCGGTTCTCGATCAGACGCGGCTTTCGACCACACGGTTCTTAGAAACCTGTTTGCTTAAGGAGGGTCTCTTCTCCACCCTAGGGCTATATTCAGTTATCGCTCATGCAGTCTGGAGGAAAGGGGACGGGACGTAAGAGTAATTGTAAATTACTCACCTCAGTGACTAACATACTTGCCCCTTTAATCCATATGTCCCAGCGCGCCCCCCTTTATAAAACTGGTGTCATTAGGCAATGTTAATCAATTGTCGACGCGTCTATGGGGACTGAGGTGTGGCACCGGAGGGCAGAGTCAGGGCAGCGCATGTTCCCAGGGCCGCACCCCTGCGTGCCTCTAAAGTTAAAGGGGGAACGCTTTTTTTCTGGGTGAAAAAGGTTTGTCTCCCGTCCCTTGGATGGGACGCCCAAGCAGTATGGAGGAAAGGGGACTAAGGTAGTCACTACGGTGAGTAACTTGTACTTTTTCATTCGACGTCTCCATAAGCAACGTCTGGAAGGTTCTTGTTGAATTTTGTCTATGCTGTGCTGAGGAAGTGTTGGTAAAACTATAGGCTGCATTATGTACCGTCATTTCACTTCCTACGTCGGGGTTACATCAGGGCACTGGTAAGATTTTACTCACTTCTTGAAATCAAATGATTTTTAAGGAAGTAAACAAGTAATTGGCTTTGCCATTATGGATACTTTATGCTTATTCAAATATGTTCTTTCACCTCACAATTCTGCTTGAGATTGGGCAGTAATATTAGAGATCTTTCCTAGGCCACTGTTCTTTTGGTCACTGATTCTAAAATATCAGTGCACCTTTGTGGGTAGTGTGAGAAACTCATGGTGACACAAGTAAGACGGGCACAACTGATCACAGTTCAAGGGTGTTTATTGAACAATGAAAAAATGGTGTATAAGTTGTAGAAACGCCTAGTCTAAACCTATGATATATTTTATTTAAGGTGTATCTAAGATGAAGACAGGTGTCGACCATCAAATGGAAAAGGCAGTCCTTGTGGCGTTGTCAAAATAAAAGGGCCTAGACTAAGAACCCATTGCCAAACCTTGCAACTATTACAGAAAAGGGTTTCGGATAGTTCCCAAGAAAAGTAGGTAGTGTTCTCAAATAATAAGTCAGGATGCAGTGGTTTTGGTCTCGCTTTCCCACGTTTTAGCACGGGGTAGGATGGGAGCTGGTGGAGCACAGTACAGCCTTGGGACAGCTGTTCCCAGGCCGACTGTCTCTACCTTCTTTAGCACAAAACAAACTTTGGGTGATGGCTTAACTCTTCAGATCTCTCTCGACTGCCAGCCCTTCGGTGACTGCTTCACCCCGGGATCTCCCTCGCCCGGACTCAGACTCTTCTTAATCTCTTAATGTCTTTGTTAAACAGTTCATTCCTTCCGCATCCCTCCTCTGGGTTCATATTGCTTTTTCACAACTTTCCACTTTGAGGGGACAACGTTTCACCCTTCTATCCCACTTTGCCAGGCTCCTCTCTATTCTTAGCCTTCCTTCACTGGATTTACTATTGTTCTCGAGCAGGGTGATAGTGACTCACCCCTCAATCCCCCTCTTCTGGGCTGACCCTGTTTCACTTTCATTGTTCTCTTTACTTAAATACAGTTCATAAATTTCAGGATTCACTTCCCTTGCTTTCACGCCAATTCACGAATCAGTCTTTCGAATGTACGGGGCTTTCGCTCGACCCTCACATTTGACCACTTTGCATTCCTTTGGTGGCCTTTCTATGGCCTTCTGGTTTCTGTAGTTTCTCAATATGGGGCTCAGAGTCCCTCAAATTAGCACCCACGTGGTGCCGCTTAACCTCTCCAACTCGCCTCCCCCTTTTATTTTCAACAGTTTAAAAAAAAAGTTTGTTAGCCTTTGTTCAAAACTTTCCACTTTGCGAGTCTCACTCAACACAGCCCAGCACTTATCGATTCTCCGCTCGACTCACTGGCTGTGATGAGCTGTTTGGCTTTTGGCTTCTTTGGAGTCAAGGCCGATACCACGGTTGCAGGATTCTCCTCTTCTCTGCCTTATCATAGGCTGGCCCAGTGCACCGTTGACATCTGCAGCAGGACTCTTGCTCTATTGTATGCGGTTTTAGGTTCCTCTCCATTAACGTTCCGCTGAAAAGGGCAAGGTTACTTCTCTTGCCACGCTCTCGCCTCCCGCTGCCTTTTTCCTTCTCTTGAACTGCCACCTTCTATTAGCCGTCTCCTCGTTCTGCCTGTTGTATACGTCTTGCTCATACTGTGCTCGTCGGCTCCACCTTTTATCCCTGTGGGGATGGGAAAGGGCCGTCCGTTGTGTGCAATGGGAGTAAATTGCCTGACTCTGCCTAACCCCTACTTCGGGACATGTCAAGTAAACACTCTAGTGTTGTTGGTAGGGAAAAGAAGGTGGT
Organism: Ambystoma mexicanum; assembly: GCF_040938575.1. Taxonomy (NCBI): domain Eukaryota; kingdom Metazoa; phylum Chordata; class Amphibia; order Caudata; family Ambystomatidae; genus Ambystoma; species Ambystoma mexicanum. The sequence goes on along the minus strand of NC_090935.1, from coordinate 51,477,938 downwards.
AGAGCCTCTAAACATTCCACCGGGCCGGAAGGGAAGGAGGTGTTACATGGTACAAAACCCCTCATGTTAGGGTTTTCGGAAGGGTATATTCTTGACTGGAAAGTCGGAGAATAACAATCAGAGGAATGGGGTTGGTGAAACACGTGGGAACAACTGGATTGTGTTGTCAGGATAAACTGGGTGTTTGAAAAGGATGTGGAGAAGGATTGAGAGTAGTCGGATGGAAAGTAGAGGAAAAGCTGGGCTTCTGGGAGAGGTCGTTTTCCGGTTTAACAGGGCCCGTACTTCGAGGGGATTGGGTCCTCCGACGTATTCCATATCTATGACATGTAAACACCACAGCTGTGCTGCTTCGGAAACTTTTTTCGGCGTCTGCGTCCTGCGTCGATGACGTAGATGCGCCGTCGTCGAGGACCTCCTCCGACGTCATCCGATGTTATAAGTAGGACGCACGACGCCCGTAGCCTCAGTTCTGTTTTTTCCGCGAACGTGTTGCTTCGTGAATCTCGGTTAACGCCTCGACTCTTTGGCGTTCTGTTCTTCTGGGTTCTTCGAACCTGTTCGTTTTTGTGAAAATCATTCGTGTGAAGATGTCTTCTACTTAGTTTTCGACCCCGCGTCCGGGCTTCAAGAAGTGCGGGGAGTGTGGGTCCAAGATGTCGGTGATGGACACGATGCCTGCCTCTGGTGCCTCGGGGAGGCCCACGACACGGATGACTGTATCGACTGCCAGTCGCTCACGTCCAAAGCCTTACGTGAACGTAAGAAGTTGTTGTCGGTAGGTCGGGTGTCCAAGCCTCGGAGGTCGAAGTCTGCGGGGCTTTCGACGGATGATTCGGGAGGAGACTCTCCGCATCGTCGGAAGTCTCGTGGGTCTCCTTCTAGGAGGCGGTCTCGCCACTCCTCAGCCTCTTCGAGGCATTCTCAGAAGCGCCGACACCGGTCGTCTTCCAGGTTCGGCACGTTGCTTACCCCACCAGCCGTCGGACGCCAGAGGAATGGGCTTACTTCGGGAAGAAAATGCTGGCCATTCTCGAGTCGCAGGGTACTAAGCTGTCCGCGCCCCCGAGTGGTGTCGGTCGTGAGAGGTCGAGAGACACCGCTCGCAAGAGTGGTCGGCACGAGTCGCGGGAGAGGTCCCGTTCGGACAAGGGGACTCGTTCTCGACGTACCCGGTCCCGGTCCTCGACGCGTTCGAGACCGTGTGCACCTGTGATATCTTCGAGGAAGACATGGAAGTCTGAGGCGTCGAGGGCGTCGACAGGCTTTCTCGAGGCTCCGGCTCCGAAGAAGTCGTCGAAGCCGTCGACGCTCAGGTCGTCGAAGGACACACGCGGAGCTCCGGCTTCGAGGACTGTGTCGACGCCGCTGATCTGGCGGCGCTGCATCTGACGTCGGCGCCGATTCACTTGACGCCCTCGACGCCTTTCGTGTCGGAGGTACTCCGTGGCACGGGGGAACCCCCTAGGAAGGCTCTGGTTAAGAGCAAGCACTCTCGGGTGCCTTCTTTTCGCCACCTGGAATATATTTCAGAGGCGGATGAGGATTCTGATGGCCAGTTTCCTAGTCAGGTTCCAGATGACATTGTCTCGGGCCATAGTCAGTTTGACGATTTGAGGCAGTCACTGCATGATGCCAGTGGACTGGACAGCTCTCCGGAGGTGGAGTTTTGTAGGCCTGAGCCTGGCTCTCATGCCGATTCCTCATACCGACGCCTTATGGCTAGGGTTTCTGAGTACTTAGGATGGTCTGCTCCCCCAGGGGAGTTTGTGCAGGATCATCGCACGGACATCCTTGATGTTGGTCCCCCAACTGACCCGGTACTGCCGTTCCATATGGCTTTACAGAGAAGGGTGGCGGCGGCTTGGACTGCTCTGGAGAGTCTCCCGGCGGTAGGCAGGTCCTTGTCGCGGAAATACCGTCCAGCCAGTAGCGACCCCTGCTACTTGACCAGGCACCCACCTCCGTAGAGTATGGTGGTGCAGGCGGCCAGGGCCCCGGCAAAGCAGGCGTCGTACCCTACCATCCCTCCTGATAGGGACGACAAACGTTTTGATGGCTGGGCGAAGAAAGTGTTTTCTTCTGGTGGTATGGCGCTTCAGACGGCCAACTCCGTTTGTGCCTTGTCTCATTTCACACACACTCTGTGGAACTGTGTTGCGTTAGCAGCTGAACGTATTCCCGAAGGGGCCGAACGGGATGGTTTCCTTGCTATGGTCCAGGCGGGTAAGGATGCCATGTGTGAGTCCGTTCAGTCGGGTTTGGACTTGGCTGAATGCGTCAGCAGGTCCATGGCGGCGAGCACCGTGATACGCAGGTTTGCGTGGTTGCGGAAGTCGGGGTTTGCTCCTGATGTGCAGTCCCGGCTCCTCAACATGCCCTTTGACGGTGAACACCTTTTTGGCAGCAAGGCTGACGAGAGCCTTGAGAGGTTGCAGACCTCAAAAGCTGCAGCCAAGTCGTTGGGCGCTGCAGTTCGCCAACCTCCGCCTTTTTGTCCTAGGGTACAGCAATGGAGGGGTGGTTCCTTTCGCTATTACTCGTCCTTCAGTAAAGCGAGAGGAGCTGGCAGTTAAAGAGGCCAACGCAGGGGTACCAGAGGTGGACGACAGGGAACACCATGCCCCATGGTTCGCCGGTTGGGGGAAGGCTGGAACAGCATCTTGTAGAGTGGCTTGCCATTACTTCAGATGTGTGGGTTCTGAAGATCATAACCCACGGCTACTGTCTTCCCTTTCGGCACAGGCCTCGCGACTATCCACCGGGGAACCTCTCTTTGCAGAGTCCGGATCCGCTCCTTGCGCAGGAAATTCAAGCCCTGCAGGGGAAAGGCGCCATAGAACTGATGCCTGTAGCTGAGAGGAGCAAGGGATGGTATTCCCCTTATTATTTGATTTCGAAGAAAGACGGGTGATTGAGACCCATCATGGACTTGCGCAGTTTGAACAAACTCCTAAGGAAGGACAAGTTCAAGATGGTTACTCTCTCTCAAGTCCTCCAGGCCCCTTAGCTTCAGGACTGGTTGGTGTCGCTCGACCTCAAGGATGCTTACTTCCATGTGCCGATCCATCCCAAGCACAAGAAGTACCTGAGGTTCGCGGTTGACGACTCGCACTTTCAGTTTCGGTTCCTGCCGTTCGGATTGACCTCCGCCCCGAGGGTTTTCACCAAGCTCATGGTGGTGGTGGCAGCGCATCTCAGGCAAGGGGGATTCACGTCTACCCCTACCTGGACGATTGGTTGATCGGGGGAGCTCTCCCGAGCAGGTCCTGGATCATATGTCCGTCACCTGCCACTCCCTTCACAGGCTGGGCTTCTCCCTCAATTTAAAGAAGTCCCATTTGACGCCAAGACAGCGGCTCCAGTACATCAGAGCAGTGCTCGATACTTCCCTGGGGCAGCGTTTTCCTCCCCAGGTGGGGGCTCTTCACATTCAGCAGATGGTGCACAAGTTTCAGCATGCCCAGACGCTCCCAGCGTTCGAGTTCTTGAGGTTGCTCCGCCTCATGGCATCCTGCATTCTTCTGGTGCCAGAGTCTCGCCTGTGGATGAGATCTTTGCAGTGGGCACTCAAGATGCAATGGTCGCAGTCCTCCGGCAGGATGTCGGACCCGGTTCAGGTGCTGCCCTCGGTCGCCCGGGACCTTCTGTGGTGGGCCGTCGAAGGCAACTTGATGAAGGGGGCTCCATTTTGGCTTCCCTGGCCGGAGGTGACGATCGTGACGGATGAATCCCTCACGGGATGGGGAGCTCATGCCAACGGGCGGACAGTCAGCGGTTGTTGGTCTCCGTCGGAGTCCAGACTCCATATCAATCTGTTGGAGCTGAGGGCCGTCAGGCTAGCCCTGAAGGCTTTTCTGCTGGCTGTGCGAGGAAAGAGTGTCCTGATCCTGACGGACAACACAGTGGCCATGCACTACCTCAACAAAAAGGGGGGGCAGGGTCACTTCCTCTGTGCAGGGAGGCGATGCAGCTCGAGTTCTGGGCCATCCAGCAGGAAGTTTCGATCTCGGCAGTTCATCTGGCCGGAGACGAAAACGTGACAGCGGACGCTCTGAGCAGGCAGAGCACGATCTCTCACGAGTGGGAGTTGGCTCAGGAGATTCTCCTGGAGATCTTCCCCCTTTGGGGGACCCCTCAAGTGGATCTCTTCGCCTCCAGTGTCAACCGGAAGTGCAAAAGGTTTTGCTCGCGGGAATTTCCTCCAAAAGGAGCCTTAGGAGACGCGTTTGTGGTGGAGTGGTCATTCCCGCTGCTGTACGTGTTTCCTCCAGTCCCCGTCATCCCGCAAGTGCTGCGGAGGTTACAGTGGTTCGGTTCCCGGATGATCCTCATTGCTCTGGCGTGGGCTCGGAGGAAGTGGTACCCGGACCTTCTCTACTTGTCCATCTGCCCTCCATGTCTTCCCTACCGAGACGATCTGCTCTCATGGGAGGGGAGTCAGGTTCTCCATCCAGAGGTCAGATCCCTCAACCTTCACGCTTGGCTTCTGAAAGGTTGAGGTATAATGATTGGGACCTCCCTGAAGACGTGATGGAGGTGTTGTTTTCGGCCCGAAGGCCAGCAACAAAGTCTCTGTACCGTTGCCGTAGGTTCTGCGACTGGTGCAGAGTTCAGAATGTGGATCCTTTTGCATGTGACATCCCCATGGTTCTGTCCTTTTTACTTTCTTTGGCCCACAGGGGCTTGCAAGTGGGTACCATTAAAGGTTACCTGGCGGCGCTGTCCATCTTTAAGCGCTCGTCTGAAGAGTGTTCTTACTTTAAAATCCCTTTAATTTCACAGTTTCTGAAAGGGCTCACTAATGTGTTCCCTCCGTCACCTTTCCTGGTGCCCGGTTGGGATTTAAACCTTGTTCTTGAGTTTCTTATGGGTGCGCCGTTTGAGCCTTTACATTCTTGCTCTTTGGGGCTGTTGACTCTGAAAACTGTGTTTTTAGTTGCGGTTACTTCCGCTCGCAGAGTGAGTTACAGGCACTTTCAGTTAAGCCACCCTTCACTGTATTTCACAAGGACAGGGTTGTCCTTAGAGTTCGTCCTTCTTTTCTTCCGAAGGTAGTGATGGAATTTCATTTGGCCCAGAAGGTTGTTCTTCCGGCATTCTATCCTCCTCCGCATCCTGGTAAGGAAGAGGAGAGGCTCCATAGGCTTGATCCTAGGAGAGCTTTAAGCTTTTATGTTTCACGCATGTCCCGGGTCAGAGTGGACAATCAACTCTTTATTGGTTACGCTGGAAAGCGTTTGGGGCAAGCTGTGACGAAACAGACTTTGTCTCGCTGGATTATTTTGGCCATCTCGGAGTATTACCGCTTGGTGTGTAAGGACCCACCGGCTGGCTTGCGGGCCCATTCTACCAGGGATATGGCTGCATCTACTGCCCTGCAGAGGGGTGTTCCTATTCGCAACATCTGTGATGCAGCCACCTGGGCTTCAGTACATACAGTTGTACGTCACTATCCCCTCGATTCCATCCGAGGACAGGATCTGGCCTTTGGCAAGGCGGTCCTTTGCTCTATTTGATTGGCAATTCTAAATTTTGATTCTAAATTCTTTCCCTCCTCCTTGCTCTGGTACTGCTTAGGGAGTCTGTCATAGATCTGGAATACGTCGGAGGACCCAATCCCCTCGAAGAACAAGTTACTTTCTTACCTGGTAACGTTCTTTCGATGGGATGGTCTGACGACTTATTCCATATCGCTCCCTCCCTGCCTTCCCCGCTGCAGAATTTCTTTTGCGATTGCAGCTTACGTTCCGCAAGGCTGTGTCTGACTGGCAGTTGACTAATGTCACATGTTCTGGGGGAAAAAACTACAACTGAGGCTACGGGCGTCGTGCGTCCTACTTATCACATCGGATGTCGGAGGAGGTCCTCGACGACAGATCATCGACGTGATTGATGCAGGACACAGACGCCGAAAAAAGTTTCCGAAGCAGCACAGCTGTGGTGATTACATGTCATAGATATGGAATATGTCGTCGGACCATCCCATCGAAAGAACGTTACCAGGTAAGAAAGTAACTTGTTCTTCTAGATGATTTACCAGATCAAGGGAGGTTGGCGGATTTGAGTATGGGAGATTTTATGTGAGACAGGTGGCCAATTGTGACACAGCCCATAAAGATCTCTGGGATTTCTCCTTCCTGGTCTGTTTTCCCTTTACCATACCGTGTCTCACCTTGGGCATCCACCTTATCATAACCCTGTGTTCCCCTATCTAGGTGATCCTCCCCAACTGGTCCACCCCCAGGAACTGGGTCAATCAGCGATGGCCATCTCTGGGCCACCTGAATAAGGAAATTCCGGGGTCTGTCTTGGAGAATACGCTCGGGTTTCTTACAGTAGAAGCAGGGAGAATGCTCCTATATGCTCATTGTTTCCCAGTTGTGTTGGACACATTTTCATGTTCTTACAGAAGTAAACATGGGTGGCGCGTATGCCTCTTGGCTATACAGCTGATTTTTTGAGTAAGTGTTGTCAAAACTCTGTTCACAGGACAACGTAATGTGGGTAGTAAGCAGGAGCCCAGGAATGTTGATCAGTGATTCTGATGCAATATCATGAGACATGTTTTACTGGCCCTTGCATTACTTTATGAAAGTGGCCCATGAAGTTCTTGGCATGTTTTCTGCCGCATGCCTTTTAGTTGCCATTATTCCATCTGCAAATATTTTATCCTGTCTGAATTTTTTGCCAGCCGCATCAGTAATAAGTGATATTTGATTTTAGTAATATCTTACTTGTTCGCTCTTCTGCTTTTGACACGGTCAACCATGCCATCCTGCTCAACCGTCTGTGATAACCTGGGTATCATGGGACAGGCCCTGGCGTGGCTGACTTCTTTCATCTCTGATCGACCCTCCCAGGTCCAACCTGGGTCCTTCCTCTCCTCTATCTCTACCTGTGTTGTTTCCCAGGGGTCTAACATCTCTCTGTGGCTCTTCAACCAATACCTGGCATTTCTTGCCCACTGAATTGCCGCTCTGCCCCAGCTTCCAGTGCTATGCGGATGACACTCCGCTCATTCTCTGGCTACCTTCGGCCACCTCTTCTCCTTCACTCATCTGTCTGTCTGCTTTCCAGGAGTGGTGTGACGCCAATGGTCTCTGCCTTAATGCCAGTAAGACCGAGATTCTCCTCATCGGCACACCCGCTCTCTCCTTTCCTGTCACTCTCTGGCCGGCCTATCTTTGCCCTCTTCCGGGTCCCACCCGCAAGTCTAAAAACCTTGGTCATCTTCGATTCCACACTCTCCTTCTCTACTCACATCTCCTACGTCTCTAAGAAGTCACACTACCAGCTGCACCTCCTCAGAGGTATTCTTCCTTTCCTCTCCTTCCCCCAGAAGCTCACTGTCTCCAGAGCTCTGGTTCTCTCTAGGCTGGACTATAGCAGCAGCCGCTTTCTAAATCTGCCTGCTTCGACTCTCCGCCCTCTGCAACTCATCCAGAACAGGACTGCAAGACTTGTTCTTGGCCTCAAGCCTAGGGATCGTTTCTCTCCAGGATTGAAATATCTGCACTGGCTCCCAGTGGTTGCGAGGATTCCGTTCAAAACCCTCTGCATTGTCCACAAGGCCTTCTGGGGCCTCAATACCTTCAACTTTCTCTTCCTAAATATCTGCCCTCTCAAGCTCTTCGCTCATCCGCCTCCAACTACCTCGGGGTCAGTCGCTTCTCCAAGCAACGAGTTGGTGATGAATCTTTCTTTGGCTGGGGCCTCCCTCTGGAACAGCCTCACTGCCTCCCTGAAACTTGAGGAGAACCATCTCCGGAAGCCCCTCAAAACCTGCCGCTTTACTTCTGCTTTCTCTGCTCCTCTCCCCTGCTGATATCCTGGCTTAATCTGAAACTGCACTGGTCACCTGGCCACCCTCTGATCGGGCCCATGTCACCTCCACCGCCAGTTGCACAACTGCACTGCCTCTCCGGCAACCCCTGCATTTGGAGACTGTTTTCTGTACCCTATAGTCCCTCTACCAGCACTTGACACCTGATGTTTGCACTTACCCTTGCACTTGCCACCAGCTGGCCGTATTTTTTTTTATTATTGCTATTTATTACTGCACAGTCCATTACTTCCCTTCCCCCCTTCCCATGCACTTACACAATCTGAGTGACACCTGGCCTAGTAACATCGTTGTCTGTCTTCCCTCTGTCCCCCCTCCCTTGCTTCGTTGCGCCCTTGAAACATTTGTGTATAGGCGTGTTATAAATGCCGTATCATATCAAATGTAGTGTTTTTTTCAAGTGGCATCAAACGCTGCATTGTTTCTGAGCTTTGTTGACAAATGAATAACTTCAACCAAACCTGGTTGATGGGCACTCTTCATAACCACTTATAAAATGTTTTTTACCCTAGATCCTTGGAAAAAATGCTGTGAGAATCACCTTTTACACTCATTTGCAAAGAAACGAGTGGTTGGGAGAGGGAAATTCGCTTAACTCTCGATGTCCTGTGAGGATGTTGGGCGTGACATCATGAATTGTACGGATGTAAGCTGGGTGTGACATGGAATGTATGGATGTAAACTCTGTGCCAAGGTTCAACTAGAGGCAGTTGGGGGACCTCTGTCCTGGGTAATGGGACCAAAGTTTATCCTCTACATCTTAACTTCATTTAACTTCCAATAAACTATACTTAAGGAACCAGAGAAGCCTACATGTAACGCTTCTTAGGTTCTTTAAGATGCTTTATTGCCAGTTCCTTAGGATAAATTGTAGAGGATATAAGCACTGGGTCTCACCACCAATGCTAGAGGTCCTAACTGACTTTCTTGGAACCCTTAATCTGGAACCTAACATACACTCGTTCTAAGCCTGTCACACCAACATTCCATCTCCATGCATTCATGGAGCCAATATACGGCACATCTCCCTACTTTATATATACAATCACAATGGACATACACATCTTATCTACATCCATAACAAATCGTGTGCCTACACTAAAATGCTACTTCCATTAGGAACTCCCCACAAACATGGCAACTAGAACCTACCGCTACACATTTCTAGATTCCCTTCACAAATTTGCAAATCTCCTTCTGTCTGTTCCTGCCACAAACACTCTAGTCTCTCACCCTAGAATCATACCTGCCCAGATCCAAGGCACTCCGAGCTACATCCCTACACCACCACAATTCAACAGTTTCACCTTCTGCCCGCCACCGCAGGGCCTTCAGGCTGCCACCCTGAAGTGCTACCCGACCTCAAAGAGGACAAATACGTCACCATACCTGCAAAGAAGGCAACACAATGGAAGTACGAAGACACCAGGTTACACCACCTACCACACTGGACCTACACAATGTGTTGCATACATTCCACACACATGACACACAGGTCGACTCAGCCAATGGGGCACACACAACCAAACCAAGCCAGCCATCCTCAACATCACTTGTGTGACCCCCACACCCCCAACCCTGATGACAGCTTCACACGAGTCAATGTGCTAAAGCCTGTACCTTCATACAAGGAACAGGTTCTAGGTGACAAATTACCAAAACAATTTAGAAGAACCAAACTCATTACCTTGAACACCATCCTACACTTTTCCACTATTAGGCAACTATACAGGCGTCCTCTGCCAGTCACCTCCACCTATGTTCATTCACAAGACATCCTGTACATCCTGCAGAGTCCTCTCACAAACTCCATTGGCCATAAACATCTATTTGCCATAAACACTGCACTCCTGTGATTAGGGCGCACCCCTTTCACTATCCTAACAAGGAGACAACTCCCCCATAACTTCAGCATATAGACAGGGCGCTACCTCCAATTACCCATACATTGTCAGGGCGCTACCCCCCTACTGACCCACCCAGATCAACAAAGCTTGACCACACACCCTGGGACGCTACCCCAACAACTTGGCACTCATTAGAGCGCTACCCCAATAACTCAGCAACCATCAGGGCGCTACCCCAACAACTTACAGAATAAACAAACCCACAAGTATCGTACACCACTCAGCTTGCAAGTTACCTAATCAGATAAGAGGACATACCTCATACCATGTATCCATTCCAAGTCCTTCTATTTGCTCGCGCCGGCGACGCTACCTCCCAGCTTTTCCTGTGACATACATTGTCCTGTGGCATACTAGAGTACACCCATTCAACTCGCACACCAAATTCTAACTTTGGCAACAAAACCTTAATTTAACCAAACATGTTCGACATTTACCAATCCATCTTTAATGCAATCATTGGCATACATCCTTTGTTGATACTAGTTTAACATTGTATAATATCAATACCTAACCTAAAAGTCCAATGCCATCCTGTGGCAGAAAACTAGTACATCCTAACTTACAAGTGAGTTTCTTGTAGACCCCACCTGCAAAGCCTCAAAATGTTACAGCTGAAAGCACATGCTAGAGATATAGCACTTCTCATATATCTTTCGCACCCATAATGCAACTTGCAGCTAAAAGTCCTTGTGTGCGTGCACCACGCAGTATCCTGTAAATCCCCAACCAAAATGTTTAATCATGATGCTGTGCACCCCACGCATACATGTCATACATAGGACGCATACACTACACATCGTAACCTCTGCAACACAAACCTGATACTAATACATATTGCATTACATTGCATAACCGTAAAATGCAAATTCCCAAATCATTTTATTGCAAATGCTTTCCTTTACCACTTATTTTTAAAGTATATAGTTTGCCAATTCTGGTGGCGTATAAAACAAACTTGGCAGTACTCCCTCCACAGCCAATTTACCAGTCTCCAAACAGCTCATGCACATAACCCCTGCATTTGTCAATTTGCCTTTATTACCAATTAGTCTTTTGCGCATGTCCCTTCGCTGCGCTTCATTTCTACTCGAGCAATGAAATTGGCATGACACGGTATTTCAAATGGCAAACTTGGCCGCAGTTTTATTTCCATCACAACATAATTATTGTACACATTTGTGACTTCAGTCCGCAAGTGTGGTGCTTGCTTCGTGTTGGATCGCCTTAGCTTCCCCCTATACCTTTGTATAGTTTCCATAGTAGGCCCCGACCCTTTGCACCTGAGCCTATCCTGCCCATGCAGGTGTCTGTGGGTGGGGAGAGCGCCGTTTATTTTTTGGGGGAAGCTGAGCTTTAGTTACCACCAGATGCCCCCGCTGTTAGGCCCCCAAGAGGCGCTGGTCCGGAAGAGCGAAGACCCATTCTGGTTTCCTTCTGGCTCGTCCGGAGTCTATCCTTTGTGCTTGGTCGCCCAAAAACCGCCACGCCACTAGGTGGGTTACCGCCCACCGTGGCTCCCCTTCTTCATGTCCTTGTTTCACAACTCCAGCAGTTTGGTACAAATGTTCCAGAAAAAGAGCTCCATCCCCATTGGCGAAAGGTGCACCCCATCCTTCAGAAAGTATTCAGGATTTTTCCTGTTGATTAGGCCATGCCTGATTTGGTGGTGGGCTCTGCCCCTGCAGAATTTTGCCACGGCCCCATTCAGTTTCCTCCTTGATTTTTCAACTGCTGAATGGTTCTCGGCCCCCCTCCATTCTGCTCTGGGAATCACTTCTGACCATATAATCTCCGTTTCGCCCAACTGTGCCGAAATCTTATGTAAAGAGAGCGTAATCAACAAAACCCCCCTCCCCAGGCAGGTCGAGTCATTCCCACCCAAGTGAATTGCCAGTACTTAATGCTTCTGTTGCCTACCCAGCAATTTACGCAGCAGACCCTGCAGCTGCGCCAATCTCATTCCTGGCACCCCGTGCCGCTCAATCCGGAACTCGCCGGCTGTCAGTTCCTCCTGCTGCCGAGTCCAGCTCGCCTTGGCCCTTGAGACGAACGAGTGCCCCACTACCCACACGGTGCGCTTCCTCTTTCCTTGCAGCGCTGGGAAATGAGAAGTGGAGGAAACGGCATGGTTACTCACATCTTTTCTGGCCTGATATATCTTTTGTAACACCCCGAAGAGCATCTTCCCAACCTCTTGATCTCCTCTGCCCCCAAACCCCCGACCGCCGCGGAGGTGGCAGCCCCTATTCGAAATGAATGTGTCCCAAACCGGCCCTCCGTTGACCCCATCTTTGCCAGGCCCTGTCCCATCACGTTTTTAAACTGGAAGCGGCTTAATGCGGACCCAGCCTGTGCAAGAGCCACGGTGCCTCTGTCTCTGATAGCTGCCGGAGGAAGTTGGCCGCCGCCGCCACAGGGCATACTTTGCTTGTTTGTATGGCCTGCAGTGATAATGCCGCCCCTTTCCCTTTCTGATCAGTCTTTGATCTTCTCACATAGATGACCACCTGGGAGCTGCCCACTTGTACATCCCTTTACCGCAAAAACCCATTCCCCTTGCCGTCTTTATTCTCCGGCACCAGCTCGCTGACCCCGAGAGCCCCAAAGAATGCCACCGTAAAGGCAGCCGTGAACAGTACCCTCTCGGCTTCACCGTTACACACGGTGTCCAGACATTTAATTAACCCATGCAGTTTTAAAATGTCAATGGGTCGCCTCTCATCTGGTTTTGGTGCTGTTTTCCTAGCCCAGCCTCTCATGGCCAGCGTGATGTATTGTTCCTTGGTGAGGTCCTTCTCCCCTTTGAGCTTGGCGTAATGTGCTATGGCCGCCAAGTGATACGACACCCATGCTCGGGACTTCCCCGTCCTCCAGCACCAGCCCACAAAGGCCCTACCGGGTGTTCCCCATTATCGCCTGGCCGCACCTCCTCTTGGAATTGCGTGAACCGTTCCCAACATGCCTTGTACCTCTTAGCTGTACCCGGCGCCAGGGCTGTCTCCACCAAGGCGCTCAGATCACCCCAATCATCCCCCACCACTGCTCCTTGAACGGGGCCATTTCCTTCCTTGCTTCGGGGCAGCTTTCCCGGAACCTGTCCCACTGGAAACGAGACAGAGAATCAGCGGCTGTGTTTTTTATACCAGGTATGTGCCGTGCCCTGACTTCAATGTTCAAAGCTAACAAACTTCTGGTGAGTTCCCTGAGTAGCCTTAGTACCCTTAGGTTGCTAGATGACCCTGTGTTGATAATCTGGACCACTGCTAAGTTGTCGGACCATAATGCAACCTTCTTGTTCTCTAGGTGTCCCCCCCCCCCCACAACTTGAATGCCAGTACTATAGGGAATAGCTTCAGCAGTGTAATGTCCTTAGTGACATCTTTCCTGTGCCAGTCAAGTGGCCATGCTTTGCCACACCACCTGCTCCCCAGGTTTGCACCAAAACCCAGGGACCCTGAGGAATCGGTAAAAAGTTTGAGCCTCTGATTGTCTGCCCAGTCTGACCGCCAGATCGCCACCCCGTTGTACTCTGTTAAGAAGGTATCCCACATCCTGAGATCCTCCTTTACCTCAGCTCCTAACCTGACTTACTGAGTGGCGTGCTGTAACCCTACTGTTTTTAGTTCCACGCTTCTGGCAAACACCCTGCCCAATGGTATTACTCTTCCTGCAAAATTGAGGTTTCCTGCCAGAGATTGCAACTCGTTCAGGGTTGCCTTACTTTTCCCCAAGGAGGGCTCGTATCATGACCTGTAGTTTTTGTACCTTGTCCCGTGGGAGCCTACACTCGCCTTTGACTGAATCAATCTCAATCCCCAGCAATGTCAATGTAGTGGCCGGCCCCATGGTCTTCCCTGGCGCCAAAAGAACCCCCAAATGCCCCATGATCCCCTGGAATTCCTCCATGAGAGCCCTGCATTCCTCCGTCCCGTCCCTTTCCTGTCTGTGAAGAGGAAGTCATCCAGATAATGCACAATTCCCCCTTCCCTGGCACCTTGCCTCACAGTAAATTCTAGGAAGGTGCTGAACGCCTCAAAATATGCGCATGAGTTTGCGCAGCCCACTGGTAGACATCTGTCGTAATAGTAGTCGTTGCCCACCTTGAAGCCCAGCAAATGGTGACTGTCTTTGTGGATTGGCAGTAAACGAAACGCTGACTGTTTGCTTTCCCCAACAGAGTCCCCTCCCCTGCTGCTTTCACCATTTGTACCGCATCTTCTAGTGAGGCGTACTGGACCCTGCATAGCTCTTCTGGTATGCCGTCATTCCCCGACTGACCCTCGGGGAAGGACAGGTGGTGGATCAGGCGGAACTGGCCCTCTTCCTTTTTTGGTACCAACCCTAGCGGAGATATAACCAGATTGCCCAGGAAATGGGCTTGCCACTCTTCCTAGCTTCACTTCCTTTTCAACCTTCCTCTGCACCACTTCTGGCCTCTCTAAAGCTGACCGGAGGTTGGCCGCCTCTTTCCCCCTGGCTACCTGCCTCAGGGATTTTAAAACCCCACCTAAACCCTTGCCACAGCAACTTTGCATCAACCTTATTGTGATATACATGAAAAAATGGAGTCATGGCAAGCAGATTAACCGGCGTGGGTAATTTCCATTTAATCACATTTTTGTCAATTACAGTTTCCCCTTCATTGTATTGCTTTGCTGGAACATCAATCGCTATTTGCTTTCTCTTTTTGTTTGCTACTGTCTTTGTGTTTGGCCTCGCCTGGGGTGGTTCTGCGGGGACCGGCGCCATGGCCCCTTTGGTGCTTGTACCTACATGCTTTACTATATGAACAGTAGCCCTCTGCAAACCTCCAGCAGTTCTCTTGCTCCCCCTGGTGGGCTGCTGCCCGAGACACCCAGGAGGAGGGCCCCCAAAAGGACCCCCTTCCCCGCTGCGTGTACCCCCCTCTACCCCCACAAGCCCGGGATTTCTCCCCTTGCGGCTTGTCTTCTGGCTCCCTGGAGGGTGCCACCTTGTTGATGTATCCCCAGACATCCCACTCATCCCATGATATTGCTGGCCATATTTGCATCTTCAGCCTGAAACCCCAGTCATAGTCCAACCAACCATCACCCCCATACTTCTGATGCAAGTCATGCACGTGCTGCTCATACGCTATCATTGCTAGTGCATCCTGTAGGTAGTTTTCCAACATCACTGACATGTACATCCTATATGCCTTGAGCCAATTGTTAATGGAGTGTTCCACCTTGGTGCTCTCCCTGTACCTCTTTTCTTTTTCCTTTTCGGACAGCTCTTTCAGGCCCCCCCCCCCCCCACGGGCACAATCCCCAATAAGTCGAAGATTTCTATAAACTCTTTCCTCCACAACCTCTTTGACCGCCCATGGGATGTGCAATATCAAAGAATTCACTGTTGCCCGCATTGGAGCAAACCCTGGCATTGGCCTACCATACTGGGTTGCCTGCCCCCGCCCCCCCCCCCCCCGATCCACAGCTGCTCGGGCCTGCAGCTGGAAGTTGAGCTGTGTTCTGAACCCCTAACAAGGCCGCCCCAGCCCCCCCTCCATTCTAGCCCGCCTGTGCACTTGCTGGGGTCACCGGTACCGGCAGCTGCGCTGCCCCCGTGGTGTTAGGTGCTCCTGGCACTTGACTCCACCACTCCTGCCCTCTTGGTGCCCCTGCTGCCGTGGCCGTCTGAGACTGACTGCCCCCACCCAGTGGATCTGCGCTAGGCAGACCGACTGACAAAAACCCCCTGGGTGGAATCCCGCTATTTTGAGGCAACTGACTTATCCCCCCCCACTGGGGACCTTTCCTGACCCCTGGGGTGTCCCTTGCTGAGCCCATGCTCCCCCACTATTCAACATCCCCTCAATCCTACCAGCATTAGTGATTACATTTAGCGCTTGCCCATTCTTTCCCCATGCTTGCATGCATTCCATCACCATACCTTTCACCATCTCCAGGGATGTGGTTCCTTCCCCAGCTACCTCCACCGTTTTGGTTGCAGGAGTGCTGGTGGGCTCACATGGTTCCCTGGAGCCTCAGCAGGTGTAGGAGCCGTTAAGGCCACATCCTTCTGCGCCCTCCCTTTCTGTCGTGGCCTCTTGTTGCTGCTGGCCTGCTCTTTGTTTGCTCTGGCTTTCGCCGTCATTGCCCTTTTCCTTTTCTTCACCTGGACCGCCTCTTCTTCGTCGTCCTCCACGCTGTGTATCACCACCTCCACCACTGCTGCCTCGCTGGCGCTGTCCTGAAACATCAGTGTTGAGTTATCTACCACCTGGCTGGGCCCCTGTTGCCCCTGCCCCGGTTGGGCCACCATTGTCGTCATCCAGTCTGGCCCATGTGTGGCTGCTGCTGCCCTGGCCATTTCCAAAAAGGCTGCCAGCTCCATCGCTTGTGGATATCTTGCTGCACCGACTTCCTGCTTTCTTTCCCCACTGGGTAGCCTGTTGCTGTTCCCTGTGGCTGCTCACCGTCTTTCTTATCCCCTGGCACCCCTTCCGCTGGCTGCCTTTCTGTTACCAGCCTTCCCTGGTAGGTTTTTGGGCCGGGGTGTTCAAGAGCTGTGTGCGGGCCCCTTTGCTCCCTGCCCGTTGTTCCCTGCCCGTTGTTCCAGACGAGCAGTCTGGCCCTGCCTGTTGGAGAAGCCGGTGGGATGTTATGGGGCGATGTGCAGGCGCCTGCCTGCCCGTCCGCTTCCTTGCCCAGCTGATTACCTGCGGTCTGGTGCTTCAGATGGGCCGCCTGTGGAGGACCGCTCCGGTTGTCCGGGCCTTCCAGCGGGGTTGCGGCTCTAAACACGGATGAGTCGGAGCCCACGGTGCGGGATTGCAGCAGCCTGCAAACTGCGGCTGCCCGCTCGCGCCGTCCGGGTCCTTCCGGCAGGGCCGCGGCTCTCACACTAGGCGCTTTCGGTGTGGGATCAAGGCCCGATTCGAATGTGTGGGGCCGCGGCTTCAAGCCGACCCTGCGTTTTTTTCCCGCACCGACGTTCTCCCCTGCCAGCTTCCTGGTCCCCGCCTTCCGGTTGCTTCCGTCCTCGTGACCGTAGTCAGCTGTACCTTCGCGTTGCTGCTCCGTGTCGCTCTTGTCCCTGGCTGACTCGCGCTGCTCTTCCACGCACCAAGAAGGGTGAGACTTCTGTGCACTACTCCGTCCGCCAACCCTCAACAAAATCCCTCAAAACAAAAAACGAAATCCTTCCTTCAGCACAGCGAGTTGTCGGCAGGGTCCCACTGCAGGACCGAGATGTCTCTGCAGACGGACACTGCCGACTATAAGGAGGCTCACCTCGCCCCCTTCCTTTGTTTCGCCCTTTGCGGGCTTTGGGGTTTTTGGCGCCGTTCCGTCCCCTTACCTCCCCTTTCCCAGGGGGAGGGGAAAAGGTTGCCTGAGGGCCCTGCAGCGGTTAACGTGCTGCCTCCTCCATTTTACTTCAGGTTTTTCCCATTGTCGGCGGCAATTCAAGACAGAACCTCTTGAGAAGTTCGCCAACCTCCTCGAAACTTCCCTTGCTTCTCGGAAGTTGCATCCTTTCCTGGAGGTCTGTGCTCCTCTTTGCGAAGTGCTCTGCTTTTCCGTCTCCGATCCTTCAGACCATTTCTGCGTGACACTCGCTGACCACGGCATAGACTTCCGCAGCGCTCGTAACACCAACGATTGTTCCTTCCTCCTAATAGACTCATTGTGCATCACTGCTAAACCTATTGGAGACGACTTCTCAAGCCTGCTTTATCGAAGTTACCCTGCTTCTCAGGCGCATTCCGTGGTTCCAGGCTCACGCAACCAATCCTGTTGCATTGCAACAATTGGGTCCTTTACTAGCCCAACGCGGGACTTCCGTTTGCACAACCTGCATTGCTTGCGTAGCGCATCAGAGACTCAACGGACTGAGTGAGAACTATACGGGCTGAACCCTGTCACTGGAACGTTGACCTAACTTATTTCCTTTTGGTTGCCAACTCCCCAGCAATCCATGTGATGTCATTACTCAGCACTCTACCATGAAGACTCGCTTAGCTCCAGCTGACCAACGGTTGCTTAACTGCCCATAAGGTATAGGGCACTGTTCCTTGTCGCTTGTAACATCGTACTTGAGTTTAGAAAGTCTTATAACAAACCTTGCTTTTTGAAGAGTGCTCATTCATGCATAAAAGCACATTTTCCACACGTCTCCTCCCTGAAGCGTCTCCCTTTTCACTGGAGTTCAGCGCTCTCCTTATCCAAACTATTTGCACTCCTAGCAACCTAATACGTCAGAGAACTGTAATCCCTCCCTTGCACAGATACAGCTGTTTCACACGCTCTGATACACTGCTCCAATGACGGTAGCAAATATCAATATATGTGACCTCATACAGAGCCGCTACTCAGACTATTACACAGAGGCCCCCCCCTCTTCTCAGCGCTGCTGTTGCCTCTCCTCATACAGCGCCCTGGGTGGGCTCTGTTCAGCGCTGCTCACCGTTTACCGTCCGGAGCACTGGGCGCCGGGCGGTGGGACTTACTGTTTGATGGAGAGCACTGGTTCCTCTCGTTTCCTGCTGCCCCACCCCCCAGGACACTTACTTGCTTTATTGGCCTTTCACCAGCACGCAGCCTGGTCCTTTAAAAAAAAAAAACGTTGCCAATGTAATAGACGCCTTTGTGCACTTCTTAGGTTCCTTAAGATGCTTTATTGCCAGTTCCTTAGTATAACCTATAGAGGATATAAACACTGGGTCCCACTACCCAGGCTAGAGGTCCCAACTGACTTTCTTGGAACCCTTAATCTGGAACCTAACACTCAGATGATCATTCCATGCCTGTCACACCAACATTCCTGTTTTTGTAGTCTGACAAACTCCATAGGCATCTACATTTTGTATGGTGACACACAGCACCTTCAGTGCACTGTCCCAGAGAAAACCTTTAGATTTCTCATAAGGTTTAATACCTTTTCTTGTGAACTACTGTTCCCAAGAATAGTAAAGTGAAATTGACTTTACTTACCTTTTCTCTTTGTAGGTCCAGCAGACCCCATTTTATGTGGAGTGCTGGGGTGTTACATAGTAGCTCCTTTCCCTACCTGCTCGTAACATTTTGTATGTCACCCTCACTACTTTAAATGGCTGGTGGCAATGGTTTAATTTTCCTACCATTGTGCTTTTCTACCGCAGGCTAAATCCTCAGCTGCAGTATAGCACCCATGGGTGACCATTTCTGTCAAAATGGCCCCAGTCGTCTTTTTTCACAATTTTCTGTTTGTGAGGTCTTTCTTGCATTTTACTCTGTGCGCCAAGCCAGGTTTGAGCCCTTTGTTCGGTTTGCCTTTGGTGGGCTTCAGTCCTAAAACCCGCCTCTGGCTCCAGTGTGTCTGGAAGAGCAGGAGGTGAGGGAGGTGCCCCAAACTCCTCTGTCATTTTGTCTTAAGGAATGCCTGAATGCACTCAGTTCTGATTGGCTGGCTGGCTGTTTCAGGACAGTCACCCTGCTGTTTGAGTGACAGCTAGGCTGTCCACGAATGGGAGAAACCTGCTTAAAAGTCGAGAGTTTTGGGACTGAAGATGGAGTCGACCACTGGGAAGAACAACCCGACAAAGGAACCGTGAATGAAACTTGCTCTATCCTCCTGGACCTTTGAATTGCCCGGTGAAGACGTGCTGCTGTGGTGAAACTCCTTTTGATGATTAACGAGAGAAGCTACGGTACGGACGACTTCGTCCCTTGGGTTTGTGGGACCAACTAACCTGAGATGAACTCCACTGGACCACCTTCCCCAACTGGCCTTACTTCTTTGCTGCTGCAGGAACCGAGGGCCAGAAATCCATAGAGTGAAACGTCTGTGATCTGGCCAGAAGCTCTAGGAGTCTCCCAGGGCCCATCAGAAGCAGGACGACTAGACGGAGACAAGAGGGAGGCGGAGGCTCGTGTACGCAGGATCTGCATCACTGCAACCAGACAGAAGCCAGCTGGACCACTCCAGTAATTTTTCTTGGACAAACTCTCTAACTTTGTGCAAGACTTTGCGATCTAAGTGCCTCAGCTCCATAGAGTGTGCTCTATAGACTGGCTGTCCTGCCTCCCTGCAGACTCTTCTATTCCATTTGACTTTGATTCTTACTGTCCCTCATAGGTGATAACTAGATGTTTAACTATTATTGCTGGGAAAGGTTTTTTATCTAGACTTCATTGGAGGATTTAAAGTGCTCACATGCTCCCAGAACCTGTTTTAACCTTTTTCCTTCCTTTTAACCTTTCTTTTCTGCAAACCTCTGAATGTACAAAGTATTCTAGCTTTGTGTTCTGCAAAAGTATTTTGAAGTAGATTTGATCGGAACATATATTGCTATTTTTAAAGAATGCTTATTTAAAAACTTCTGTTAAATAATTATTCATAACTGAAACCTTGAGTGTTACTTGGCTACTTGTATTGGTGGATTTCATTGCTACGGCTTTGCAGCTCACATTAACCCCTCTTGAGAAGTCTGGCTGCTCAGCCACACTACCAACTCGTGTAGTACAAGCCTATACCAACATGTGGGTTACCTGATACCAAGAGGACTAGGGATGTGTAGTCTCCCTCAGGTTTACTACATCAATTCTTGCCTAACAGTTACTTACCTGTAACTCCGGTTCTCCAGCATTGGTATCTCTCATAGGTTCACATGTGACCCTCGGACCTACCCCACATGGCTCGTCATTTGGCTTTTACTACTACGCATGTGCGCATGCTAAATCTGAAGACGCCTGACTGGGGCGGAGTTAAGGGAGGTGTTCCTATAGGCTGAGAGCAGTATGACCCATGATGACAGTACTAGAGCATAACGGTGACTGAAAGTTTCAGTTTAAACTGCTCTGTTAGAGGATTCCCAGGCTGACGGGGGAATATTCACAGCATGTGTATCTATGAAAGAAACCAATGCTGGAGAACCTGAGTTTACATGTAAGTAACGTATTCCTTCCTTTGGAATGCTTCCAAACTTGAATACCATTACCCCATGTCGTAACACAAAGGGTTCACATTATTTAGCATCATTCCAGCCCTTCAGTTAACAAGTTGTTCCGCCACATAAAACCAGGTGACTTTTGAGTTTCATTTTGAAACTCTAAAATTGGTGGTGCAGCAGAAGTGGGTTACTGGCATTTTATTTTCATGGCACCGCCAATCTCTTCATACGCCCCTAAGGAGGTGGTCGAAATAAGTCCTACAGTTCAGTCTTTCCCAACAAATGAAGCACTGATCACAGTAAATGAAAGGTCTTCCTGCTGCTGTTGTTCCCAATTACAAATTGACAATAGTTGCAGTGCCTTTGTGAATGGGTTCGGTTTTTACCATGCATTTAAGGGCTGGATTGCAGATAACAGTTGTAATCAAAGTTTAATATATTTGATATTTCAAACTGCACTGGCCATTTTGACAGGTTACCCTCCAGAGATTTTACAGAACTCGATGAAAACATTATTTGATCTACTCTAGTAGAAGCATCTTGTTTTTAGCATGCTTAAAGTCCATTCCATTCAGTTCCAGCCTCAGTCCACCACTCACTCTAGAATGTACTGCAACTGCAGGCAAAATGTTGACTTGTTTCTGTGCTCACTAACCAGACTGGGGCATTTGTCTTAACAGGACACTCTGGAGTACAAAAAGAAACAAAGACCTCTGAAGATTCGTATGTTGGATGGGACTGTGAAAACTGTGATGGTGGATGACTCCAAAACAGTCTGTGACATCCTCATGACAATTTGCGCCAGGATAGGTAAGAGCAAGGGAGGATTATTGGGGCCATGTGTGGCATGATGGGTAGGGAATTCTGCGTCAGACATTTTATATGAAGATCATTCCCTGCTGGGGAGGTGCTACGATCATGCGGATCAGCGAGCTGTAGGTGTTGATACGATTTTCAGTTTATCTTCGTAGGATGGGTTCAAAGGGCAGCATTCTGATTTCAGTTGGGTAGTTTGATTTGGTTGTCTGAGAATGTTCTTATAAATATGTTGCTGATGTTACAAGTTCTTAGGGCAATGTAGTGTGCTTGTTTACATGGCGTCTTTCCCATCCTGATGGGTGGGCCACACTGTATGCTCAGATGCCATCTTCATTGTATTTGTGGTATTTCTAACTTAACCGGGAAGCTAGAGGGTGCTCTTCATATCGGATGCATGCAGAGGGCTGCAAGTAGGGTGCTGAGGTAGCAGAGGAGTGTGGATGGGTGTGGGGAGCAGGGGAAGGTGGCATAATAAGTAGAGGCTCAGTAAAGCAATTGGAGAGATATTCTTAGAAGTGTAGGGCTTTCAAGGTTCCTCCAGAAGTATTGGATTGATGAGGCCAGTCTCAAATGTGGTGGTAATTTATTCTACATAACAAGATGTGTAGCAGGAAAGGGCCTGTTTCCTGGTTTTAGTTTTCTTTCTTGCAGTTCTGTTTCCAATCCTGTCTTCAGTATTACTGATTTTCTTGATCTTGTATTCTCTATGTGTATATAGGTCAATGTCATTCTGTCTGATGCTGTAAATAAATATAGGAAGCTGGTTTGGATTTGCTGCTAAAATGTTTTACCAGTGTCTTTGAAATTGCTAACCCTTAATTAACTGCCATTTGTTTATATAAATCTAAATGGCTTATTCCTGTGTGTATGTAGTTGAAGAAACAAAATGAACATGGAATGTAGATGGAGAAATTCTACCGCCACCTGGTATAAAGGTCTCATTTCAATGAATCCAAGTTGGGTGGGCAGTTTTAGGAACAGTGGAAAGATTTTTCATCTAGATATTTGTGCCATTTTCTGTTGCAACTACTATTTAATGCATTTTTAAATGAAGGCCATTGAATATTCCTAGTGAGTGCTGTGGTTCTATTTGAAATTTGAAGTAGGGAAGACTGGAGATTCATCATTCTGATTAAAAAATCAGTTCTAGATAAAATTCCAGGTTTTCAATTCTTTCCATATGGGAACAAGATTTTAGAATACAGCGGAGAGAGTAGAGAAGGGTGAATTGCAAAGCTGACGTACATGTACCTAGGAAATTTTACCACCAATTTGGGCTAATAGGATTTACGTTCCTAAATTCAGATTTACATGAGCAAAAATTGAGGCAACTGGAAGGAGTATATAGTGGAAAGGATGTGTAGCTATGCACATGTAGTTGTTGGTATGAAGAGTCTTAAGGACAAGGTATACAGCTTTGTACATCTCAAGTTTCAGTCACTTATGCCAGTGTAGAGAGTAAACCGCAGAAGAGATATGGTTGTATAGCTTAAGGTCAAATAGGAGCCTCGGTGCTGCTTAATGAATTGCCTTGGGGGGGAGGGGATTCCAAAAAGAGTGTTAGAACACTAGAGTTTACGGCATACAAACCAGTTCATAATGGCATTGCCACCGGGAAAGATGTGGCGAGTTCTCAAAGGAAATCAAAGATGGAAAAATCAGATTCGACTAGAAGTGGAAAATGAAGAGAATAAAGCAGAGTAAATCTGGACCCATCCCTTTTTTTCCGTTGTATATTTAGATTTGCGTTCAACAAAAACACAATTTCATCATACAATAAAACAATTAGTTGGATACGTTGAAATGATACAATGATAAGTCTGGGGGTCTCTCGGGATTGGAGGAGGGTGGGACTGCAAACGGAGGTATGGTGGAGGGAACATTGGCGCCAACAGGAACTTTCCAATAGAGCAGTTATAAGACATGAACTATAGACGCAAAGCCAGGTCATTCATTATAAGATCATATTTGCATACTCTCATAGGAGATTTAAGATTGTTTAATAAATTGGTCACAGACCCTTTGCATTTCCTAGTTTGAAGAGTGTCCCTTTGAGCGTCTGGGAAATATTGCTCAAATATTTGGCTTACAAAACAATCTTTAGTGAGTATAATGCAATAATGTGTACAAATGGCAACACTCTAGGAAACTAACTAGGAACACTGCTTGCTAACAATAAATGAAAAGGTCATTTTCTAAAGACAAGCTGACTGATACCTTCTGTACGTGTAGCGTAGTGGAAACATATAGCTCTAGTAGGTAGCAATGCATTGTTAACTTGGCGTCGGGTTTGTAGTACTCATTATTAGTGGCAGATTGAAAATCCACAACGGCCTCCTGTTCCTTGGTTCTGTATATAATTGTTTCAAGAGGCCAACTTAGTTTCCCTTACCCATTCCTCAACTGTGGTCGTGCTGGGCCTTCTGAACATTCAAAGTATATTCACCTTGGCAGTCATGAAAGCTGCAGCAACCCCTCTTGTTTTGTGGGGCTTTGAGGTCGAAATCTGAAAAATCCAAAACAGATGTGCAGTACGACTTTGTCCTCTCTGGGGATGTGGGTTCCCATATTCTCCACTATTTCTAATGATTTTCCTGAAGTCTGCCCTTAACGATTCAAAGGGGGGAGCTTCTAGGTTCTCTTTGAGATGCTCCACCTTTGTTATTCTTGAGTCCGCACCCAAAGTTAATGATTTGCAAAATGCTAGCTTCTTGGCGTATATGAAGGGTTAGATCTATATTAGCATGTGGGATTCCTCCCAGGTGTGCGCGATAGCTTTTAGAATCGGGTAGTTAATCTTATGGGAGGGTCTAAGGTAAAGATGCCATTAGTTCTTTTATATTTAGCCCAAGTGGAGACAATGTTTTGTACAATGTTGAGCAGCATGATAATATAGTTACATATTAGGCAAACATAAGTTCCCCATGCTAGTATTTGCTTGTAGTTTAAAGGTGTCAATTCTAGGTATAGTTCCTCCAAGTAAAGTTAGAGATCTTGAGTGAAATGTGGGCCATCAACAATTTCTGGGGATCAAAGGTAACCTAGAGAAGATGTACAGTAATTTTGGTGTAACCATTATTTTCACACACTGGGTTGTACCCCAGTGTGATACATTGAGGGTGGTGCGTTTTTGAACGTTAGTCATATTTTCGCTCCGGCCTCTTTGCGAGTCTCCTCTATGATGGTATCCAGCTCCTTATTTATTTGTATACCTAGATATTCGAGGCTTCTGGTGACCCATCTAAAGCTGGTCGACTGCATGTTATTTGATATCCTTGTTAAGGCCTCAGATGTATGCCATTTGAGAATTTTCCAATTAAGGAAATCGGTCATCTAATGAACTTGTCTGTGTGCAATAAAACATTCCCCGGCGGGCCGGATCAAGTGGTAATGGCTGTGGTCCCATGTTATTTAAGGGCCACCCGATCCAGTCGACCGGCAAGTGTGTTATTGCCATTGGAACGTGTTTTATTTTATTTTTTTAAATATAGGGTGCTGGTGGCAATCATTTTGTTTGAATAAACGGAATGCACTCTCATGGCGTCCCTTTTCTTCGAACAAATGCCCAAGATGGGCGCCATGGAAATGAAAGCAGTGTCTCCCGCTTCCATTTCCATGGCAGCTGGGGATACAGATCAGCGGCAGCAGTGGCGCTGTTGCCAAGGTGGGGTAAGGGTGTGGGGGGAAGCAAAGGTGGTGGGACGATGGCAGGCGGCTGCAAG
The DNA here is from genome assembly GCF_040938575.1 of Ambystoma mexicanum. Taxonomy (NCBI): domain Eukaryota; kingdom Metazoa; phylum Chordata; class Amphibia; order Caudata; family Ambystomatidae; genus Ambystoma; species Ambystoma mexicanum. The sequence continues at coordinate 51,452,747 of NC_090935.1, read as the reverse complement.
CAGCCTTCAGGTTGCTTAGAACATAGGCTTGAATCTTGGAATCAACCAGTGAACCGAGCAACTGGATTGGCAGCCGTGCCCACCATTGGTGCTAATAATAGTGATGTAATCGGCATAGAGTAGTGCTTTTACTCCTGTCAGTGGAGCTGCCAGCTATAACTTGGCTCTGCCTCCCCACCGCTGCCAAGGGTTCAAGACAGTGTAACCTTGCTGAAAATGTTGGGGGGGGGTCATGACTGAAGAAAAGGTGCCCCAGCCAAATGAATGGGGACAAAATGGTGTGCCATGAAATTTGGGGGTGGGGGGGGGACAAACGTCCCTGTGCCCCCCTAAACTTACACCCATGTTTCAAGAGCAATCAGAAATCGCGCGGACTGCAGGTAGCCCTGTCTGGTGCTTCATAAAATGGGGAAGGAGTTGGATAGGAAGCCATTACTGGTTATATGCACAGCCGGTTTGTGAAATAGCAAGCTAAATTTATGCATTGGTCAAAATATTTCTATGGTGGCAAAAAGATATGACAATTTGACTGTTTAGCTCCTTCTCTTCATCCATGGACCAAATTAGTTTGGGTCTTTCTTGTATCCCTCCCACATTTCATTTAGAAGCAGCGTTCAATATTTTTTTTATCCAGCATTTGTAAGACAAAACCTGTCTGCATGTCATGGACCTCTGTGGGCTTTATTTTCTGTATTTTCATGTCTGACTTGAGGATGCAGATGTTAATGTCTGCTGTTTTTCAGAGGATTCTGGCAATCTAGGAGATAAATGCTGCTTTCTCATTAGGAGCGTATATTGAACCTATCATCACCCCGTTCTTCAGTTTCAATTTGACTAATATCACCTGGCCTGCTCCTTCTCGTCAAGTTTTTCAAAACACTGCAGAGGGGAGAGGCATTTTGACTGACGGATGAAGTCCCAACATCCTTCCGGCGAACCGTGCGCGGTATTCGATTCACTGGCACCGAGTTGGTACTGTGGCTTGCTTCCGTGGGGGCCAAGGTTTTGAATGGTAAAATTGATCTGCAGACACGCCTTGCCTAGTTTAGTGGAGCGTTACACTCTCTACTCTTTCTGTGTGTTCTTACAGCGGTTTTGTTTTCTATATGCAAATGACAGTACCTAGCACGCCCGCCTTACAAAGGTTTTCAAACCCCCTAACTAATAACACTCACACTCCAATGTTGCTCAAGTATGATACCATGATTCCCAATCTTGTGGTTGCGTTGCTAATCTCCAATGGGGATCGTCTCTCTGAAGATAGGAGGCAGAGAATCGACGCCAAGCTAACTGAGATGCCTTCTGATATCAGTAGTACTCCTGATAAGGCTACTGATGTGTATAAAATAAGCCAGGAACTGGTTCAACAAGTAAATATATCAACAGCCACTGGGGCAACTAAATCTGAAAACCACCCAGAAAGTAGTTGTGAATCTTTGATGCCGACTTGATGAAGAGGGAACTAAAAGCAACTACGATCCTACCTTACATTCTCTTAGACTCTGAGAGAAACATTAATCCCTAGTCCTGGAGGTAATCTAAGGCTATAATCATTGAGTTAAACAAATGCAATGTTCGTTATGATTTTGATGTATGGTTGGATCTTCTGCATTCATTTGCTAAGACATCACTCCTTAAATACTGAAAAATGTTGTCAAATAGACCCTAACGTATCACCTGTGGTTCATTCTATCATTGATAAAGTGAATAGCTCCTGTCAGACAGACTTATCACTTAAAGTGGATAATTATTTACAAACTATATTGGATATGTCAGCTTGTCCGAGTTTCAAAGTAACGTTGTCACTGAAAACAGTACCATATGGTTCAGTCCATTGTAAAAAATTAGCTACCACAGGACTGTAACTTTTTATCTTCCGCTGCTGTTGACAAAGTTGAACCATGTCTGGATGGCACACATGGGTCTATGAATATCAGACCCAAACTGCCCAATTCAGAGTCTGCGATTAAGAAAATCTCATATGACAATGCCCAAAAACAGATCCATTGGAGATCTGGTATTTGATCATAGGAATTTCACTATTACTAATGTTGAGAAGCCATGTGAGAGAGAACCAAGAGAAGCCTTACAAAACAAAGTACTGGCATGGCTTTGTGCAAGATCTGGGCCAGGGTTTAGGATGCTTTATATTCCTTATGACTTTGTAGATGATGGCTTTTTGGTTACTTTGACAAAATGCCTGATACAAGCTGGTGGCAGCAGTGTGATTTATACCTTTTTTTTGTGATCTTTTTCATGTGCACATTTGCATTTACATATATGGTAACCCCTTTCCCAGTGAAAGCTGCTTTTTTTGCAGGCAAGTGGACTTTGTATGTGAGCCAGAGGAGGGGGCTGGCAAGATTATTCAAGATTTAGGCTGGGCGCTAGCCCAAGCCCACCAATGGTAACGATCTGTAACACTCAAACAGCCCAGGGTTGTTCTAACCTGGAGAACCACTTATCACATTCTTTCAGCAATAGATTTTTGGACACCAGAGGATGTGGACTGTCCAGTTCTAGAATCAGGCCTTGCTGACAGATTTTATGAGGCCACCCTAGTTATTGTTAACAGGGAACTCTTGAGAGGTTAGCCAAAATCAAGGTAAGTAGAGGGTAGTCAAAGCTATTCTCAGGAGGGTGTGAGTGGTGGCAGGGGTCCACAATGAGTCCACACAGTGAAGCACACAATTTAATTTAGACAGGAATATATACTAATATTTATTCTAGGCCTTTGCGCTAGCATGTGATATTGTTACACAATACTCAATAATAAAAGTATAAACATTCAGCATAGGCTCTTAAAATGCATTTCAATTACTTAATGAGAGGTAAATAAATTAATCCAGTAAAGATGGCACCAAGTCACAAGTGAATTTCCCTAACTTCAGCAGCCCAATCCCTGAGGAGATGGCCTAGTGCCCAAAAGTCGCAGGGGCCGCAATGCTTCTCCCCAGAATGCAACCTCTGTATGTAAGTTACTGTAGTTGATGAGTTCAAAGAAGCTATTCAACAAGGCTACTAGGTAAGTAAGCTGTGTTCTTATCTTTTAGATTGTACTACCCAGGGTTGACAACCAAAAGACAGTGGAATGGAATGTTAAGCTATAAAGGGACTGGTTTCCAATGCTACCTTATGGGAAGACTGGTGGAGAGAAATGCTTTGCTTACTTACCCCCAGGACTCGGATGGGTTGACTGGTGTCGCTGGAGGTTGGCGTTCCTGCCGTTGGTTCCAGTGACAGTAGCCCAGGGGCTGCGGTTCAAAGTTTCTTCTGGTCATGTCCAGATGCAACCCCTGGTGATGAAGAAATGCAGGATTCACTGATGCAGACCTCTTCAGGATGCTTCACATGACTGGGAAGGCGCGTTCCAGTGATGTCTACTGCACACAGACGGCAGGTGTCCTTCCAGTCACTGCTGAAAAAGCTTCTCTATGCCTGGATCCCTATAGGTTGGGTCAGACGCGCGCAGACACTCCTAGCCTGCAAAAGCATCAGAGTTCCCGGACAAGTGCATGATCTTATATGGGATTTCCTGACCTTGCAAGGCAAGCGAAAATCCTGTGTCATGGCCATTTTTCAAGGGACCAGCCATGTGTAGTAGCCATAGGCGGTAAACGCGATTGTTCACACTAGAAATAAAACAAATTGTAAAAGTATCTGCTGCCACCAGCTTGTCTTAAGGCACATATAAAAGTAACCAAAAATCCATAGTGTAAAAAGCTAGGTTGATTCAAAAGGGTTCCCATTCCACTGCTTTGTAAGATACTGTGTGTAATGTTAACAAGTTAGCAGATTTAAAATATAGAAAGGGAAACATAGTTTCCTAGTACTGGTAGTCTGGAGGACTGTTCGGGTTCCTCATAACAAATTAACAAAATGCAGGGTAAGTGAAGCTGAAGGCTTTACTTCTCCTCAAAGGTCCAAAAAGCCAAAGGTTGGGTGTCCACAGAAACTAAGGTGGGAAAGTTGCCAAAAGGGAAATCTTTAACACCTGGTGGATTGTCCAGCCCCCTTTTGGGCTACATCGCTGCAGCAGTTGTCATGAGCAGAGCCTGGGGACTTGGAAGATATTCAGCTTATTCCATAAGACGCCTGTCCTCACAATATCGGCCATCTCAGTTCAAGTGAATTTGTGTTGGTGCTGCTTCTGTTTTCACCACCTGATCACCGGTCTCCACCCGACGGTGGAGAACTCCACTGGAGCAATCTTTCTGCCTTCCCGTGTGATGTCCTGAAGGATCTGCACTACTGAAATCTGCATCTTTTGTTCTTTTGGAGGTAACTGTAACAGCCTGGTGAGAACTCTGAACAGCTCCTAAAACCACTTAATTTATTTTATTTATTCTTATATAGCACCCAATACCTTGAGGTACAAAGGCACTTTACCTGAAAGGTTACAGTGATAGAAAACAAAAGTGCTTACAGTTAAAAATTAATACAAAAGTGGGTAAGTACATGGTGCCGGCCACATGTTACGTGGCGGGAGCAGGATATACAAATACCACGGCATAGTGGGCAGATAAAATGGTGCCAGCTTCCTGTTGCATGGCGGCAACTACATACATAAACTGGGTCATAGTCAGATGGCATGTATATGGTGCCAGCCACTTCCTGCATGGCAAGACATATATATGCAGGGTCCTGGTCAGTGAGCAAATGCATGGTGCCAGCCACATGTTGCATGGCGGCAATGTGCACATATAATCTGGTCATAAACTGTGCCCATTCTAGAATATGTGGGGGAAGGCATTTAGGGGTGCATGGAAAAACGTTGCCTGCCTGGTGACTTTTTCCCAGGGGACATTATCAGATGGAACCCGCTCACTCAAATGTATAGTGTGAGAGCTGGGACCAAGTTTGCTGCCCTCTTCTGAGCGATGCGGACCACACAGTAGCACTTCATTCATTTGAATCTGAATTTCTTTGGAAAATGGTAACTGACAGATTCATGCAGGGATCACCAGTGCTCCAAATAAGATTTGAAATTGGAATAATTTGCTCCCTATTTTGAGTTGTCGGTAAAAGGAATTTGTACTGTGTTAAAACAATAGTGCTCCCCCCTTTAAGTTGCAAGACAGTCTGCGACCTATCTGAATTCCCTTTTACTTGCCGTATTGTTTATTTGTTTAAACTAGCTTCCCATTGAGTGTCTATTTATGGCGTCACTGGCAAAGTAACACTTTGGAGTGGCCCCTGTGGAGCTCCAAAGACTCTGTGGCCTGGTGCCTTGAAGGGCCTCTGTAGTCTAATTCTCGTCTGCAGGTCACCCTACATGGCTTCCTGCATGGTCCACTAGCTTGTCAGATGTTTGTATATTTCTAGAAGACTCCATGCTTCTTCAGCCTATTTACATTTCAGGGAACAGAAGCTAGCTTCACGCTTTTCCCCTTAAACTTGCAACCTGGTTTTAGAAGTCCATTGTGACTTAAGGGTGGTTACTCTGGAAGCATGAATCCTACTGCATGGCTGTGAAGGGCCATGGCCTTTCTGAGATTGAATTGGGAGTGTAGAGTATCCACGAGCGGATATAGATTGATTTATGATGGGATTTGGGTATTCATGACTGAATCCACAACCCAGAGTATTAGCCTGGAAAAAAGTCCACGAGTTTTGAATGTAGGTGACCAAAATGTTTAAATTAGATATTTTACATGATTTAAGTCTGGTTAATGATTCAATAGTGGTGCTGGAAGCAAGGTTGCAGGGCTAGAGGAGCAGTGCTTTAATTGCAGGGGGGCACTGGACCATATTTCTGATTAAATGAAATGCCCTTAATGGAAGGGTTTAGTAGAAAATGAAAAGATTGCAAGAGAAGTGTGCTGAATTTCAGATTTGTACAGTTCAAAGGCAAAGTAGAGTGTTTTTCGAAAACCTGGGGAGAAGCATTGAAAGGAGATATGAATACTTTTTAGCCAAACATGCAAATTCAGACAAACCAGGCCCATTCTGTGGCCTGAGGGCTAGCAGACCTGTCGGTGAATAACTGCAATGCGGAAGCACTGTTCTGGTCAGGAGTCCATAAGCTAAACCGAGGCAAGGAATATTGAGATCTGCCGCTTTGCAATGAATCGTGCCAAGGCCTAAGAGGTTGCTTCCTGAATTCAGCCTTGACAGTACCATAGGAAGGAATTCAAAACATTGAGGAAATCCTTACATGAGCTTATTGACCAATCAGCGCTGCAAAATGAATATTCTCTAGAAGAGCAGGGGTTAACTGGTTGCACAGCTCATGAGTTTGTTCATGAAGCTAAAGCAGACAGGCTCTTAATATGCGGGGGCTTTTTTTTTTATTTCTGGCTTTCCAAAGTAAGGTATAGAGGCTCACTATTGGCTAGGCTCTTACTGTTGGATATTGTTTTCCAGCACCCTGGTGAGGGATATAAAACCATCTAAGTTTCAAACAAAAAAAAGAACAACCTCTCTAAAGTGGTAGCTGTAGCAGAGGATGGCTGGTAATGAAGTATACACATTCCCCATACTCCCACCCCCCCCCCCCCCGAGACACCCCACTGGTATATTTGAAAAATATACTTCATTGTAAATTCACACCTTGAATATCTACGTCAAGTATGTACTATGGTTACCCAGAAAGCATAGCAAAGCAGCGTATGTATAAAGGCAGTAAAAAGGACATAGACCGATCCTGCCTTCTCTTCAGCTTAATTCACGCCTGCTGTCTGATGGTAGACTCGATGCATTGAAGGCATCTAAGGCTCTAAGGTGAGGAGAGGAAAAAGTAAACCCTAGACAACGCTAAAACACGTTTCCAAGTTATGTCATACGTGGACTGTTTATATAGCAGAAACAATTCTCTAAATGCAGCTCCTAGAGGGAGGAAAAGGTGTTGACGCTTTCTCAACAATACTCACAGTTCCACCTGAAAATAGGATTAAATGAGTTGCTCAATTTCAGACCCATAAGGCAGGGCTCATAATTTGCCCTCAATGACTCTTGGCCAGTAAGAAAGGGTGTGCTGTGTGTATGTGTAGAACAGAGGTAGCTAGTGACTAGTAGCTTGCAACTTGACATTTTTACCCCTGCATAAGCTGTCATTACGCTCGTAGAAATTAAATCCAAAGGTAAACCCCAGTGGTGCACAGTACAATTTTTAGTAGGCTATAGTGTAATGATTTAAATGTACATACAAAATATTTGGTGAAGCTAAAATGCCAGTCACTTGGTATAGAAATCCATGGACCTGAGGAGAACCCATGAAAAACGTTAGTGGACAGGTAAGGAACGTCCAAAGTCAATTTAAAGGAGTTTGTAAATGCTGGTAAAAGTTCCATATAGAACTGGAGAAATCCAATAGGCAATGCTGAGGATATGGTGAAAAAGGGTTCAGGCCCTGTTTTACTCTACACAAGCAGAAAATGGAGCAACTAACCTCCCAGTTCCAGGTTTGAGACGCACCAGCCAGAGAAAGAAAGAAAAGCCTGATTCAGGCTAATGTAAGTTGATGGTGAACTGTAGTTGAAAGGGGCCTGGAGGAAACAGATCAAGTATCCACAACCTAGTCCCCAGGGATCCCGGACTCAAGTGGCCAGTGAAAGACCATTGCTTTTGGACCCCGACCCTGACCCTGGGGGTGGACAAGCAAGGGAGGATCACCTGGGTTAGGGGTCCTGAGTGGGGGAGAAGCATCTGATGGTGAGGCATGGTTTCCTCTTTGTCCACAACCCATCTAACCTCTATCCCCACCTTATTTTATGGGAAACTACAACTCCCATAATTGCTCTGCACTTCACACTGACAAGGCTACTGAGCCGAGGAAGATGAGGAATGAGGCAGTGGCTTGCAGTGGTTCTGTCCCTCTAATGAGAACAGAAGTCTTGCACGTAATCCTAACTACAGACACACCTGCAACTTGTTAACACTCCCTGTCGGGATAAAAGGTGGGGCGCATAGGCACACAGAGCCAAGCTGGGTACGAGAAAGGATAAGCTTGTCCGGGGCTGATGCAAACCAGGCTATTTAAGTTGGAAGGCCAAGGGGCAGATCAGCAGTTGCGTAGAACGAGAGAGAGCCAGGCGAGAATTCCATACTTTTGAGAAGATTGAAACCAAGAGAGGAGAAAGAATATACCTTCAAAATACTTCAAGGCGGCCCGCTACCCTCCCGAGTGAACAAGAGTTGGGGAGGAGCAGATTAGGTATTAACGGCTTTGACTAATACATGAAAGGCGTTGAAGAAAGAAGCCCAATTAACACAACCAGTTTGTGTGCGACTGTAATAAGAGTTGAAGGTTGTGCGTGTGCCAGTAAAATGCATGAAGGAAAGGACAATTGCTGAAGCGTAATGAATGTATACAAAGTAAGAGTGTTCCTACGAGGCAGAATCGCACATTCGAAAGACTCAAATGTTTGAAGTTGTGATAAAGCGAGTAACGAGGGCAAGAAAGTACCCACAATCCTGAATGAGCATTGATAAAGTGAAAAGCAACATGGTCATTTGAAAGGTGCCAAGAGGGCAAAGTGAAGAAATAGTAATTGTAAGAAACTACAAGTAAGCACGAAGCATTAGTGTTGAGTTGATGAAGATTATCAAATTGTTTTAAAGAGAAGCATTGGTCTTGCAAATTGATGAAGGTTTTCAAATTGGTTAAATATAGGTTGAAATGGTCATTCAGAGGTATACATAGAATCCTTGCAGTATGCCGAATGTAGTGTGAAAAGAATCACATACTGGCATGATCCCTTTGTAGGGAAGACTGTGTTGAGTTATGATATAGGGAAAGTCGAGAGTTGAATTGTGCATTTATGGCAAGGCGTACAAAGCCTAAAGAATTTATAGAACTGTCAAAAGCTTGAAGCCCAAGCCTGAATTGTACCAGTAAGCCAAAGTGTGCCAGACTGATAGAACTGTACCAGCCACCTATCCTTTCAAGAAACTCCCAAGACCCTGTGCTTCTGAACGTGGGGAAGGGAGTTGTTACCAAAGCCATTCTGACATTTCTTTTAAAACACTATTTTTCCTTTCGATAACCCCTTTACACATTTGTCACTTGAGAAGGAGGGGCAAGGTTAGGTTTTTTCTAGAATAGGCCTTTTTTTATTTGGACTGGACTGACTGGAACTTGTTTGTTAATTGTTTAATGGTCGAGACCACTCCCATTCTATAATTGGGGCCAGTTAGGAATTCTCCTAACCTTAACAAATATAAAAATAAAGGTTTTTAAAACTTACATCTATTGTGTTTGCTGTTGATACCATGCCTTCCTTGAATGGCAAAAACGACCTTCTTTCTCAGGTTTTTGCAGCATCTGCTCACCCAAGTATTTGCACCATGGACCAAACGACTATGCAAATGACCCAACAGAAGAGGCATATCCAGGAGGGAGGCCCACCAGCTGGGAGCTGAAAAAATCACTGAAAGGGCCACACAAAAGGCATAGGGACCAGAGCGGACAAAGAGGTATCTTGTGGAAAAACTGGCCAGCCAAACAGCAGAAAGAAATCATACGTCGAGGCACTGCCCCCAGGATGCTAAGACAGGAAATTGTTGAAAAATGGCTAGTAAGCGTCCCAACATGAATCGTATCTAGTCCATCCAGTGAGGACGATCGGGGGGAGAAAGACACCCAGCCCAGGAAGGACCCCCAGCAGCCAAAAGAGGAAACTAGAACTAAGGAGCAGGAACCGCGGCATACTCCATATGAATAAACCTGGTTCTGAAAATCCCACTGCATGGCTTTGTGGCAAATCCTCCAAAAATGCAGGAAAGTAAACCAGCAGAATCTGGGCAGACTTGAGGAATGCCCTGGTTGTGTTAAGGCTGAGATCTTGTAAGTGGTTTGGAACCTCTTTCCGCATAAAGGGAGAAGCCTGACACAATTCTAGTGACACAAACCCAATTCTTGTTCCCTTCTCCTGACAAAATGTCTGTGCAGACCACTATCTACTCATGCCACGCCTCAAATGGTTGCTTGCCAGTCCTCTTTTGTGTTTCCGAATAGTGGTTAAGGTGGATTTTCAGAATCTACCCTGACTTTACATTCCTAGAGGTCAACCGATTCTATATGGTGAACAAAGACAGGGATGTCGAGCCAAATCCAGTCAAGGTTGAGTAGTAGGGCAGTTGGGCTTAGACTCAGAAGGCTATCAGTTGTCTAGGGCTACAATGAGACACACCGAGCACTTACATCAAATTAGACAAAAGTACAAAAACATACAATTAATCATTAGGCCCTTAAAACACACTCCACGCATTGAAAATCCAGGTAAGTATTACAACGCGTCTTCTATCTTATACATATGTACATTCTCTATTGGGGGGGGGCCTTCTGCTAACAGAACACCAACAATTTACCCTTAGAAACAGTTATGCAACAGTTAGAAAACTAACCATGTAAATGACTATTGATGGCAAAGCAGGTGAGACAAGTGGAACAGTAATTTAGAGCCAGTTTGGACAGTTAAGGAAATTGGAGCGAACACTCACAAAACATCCTAAGACAAGGTAATTCCAGCCTTGCCTAGTAATGAGGCCTAGTGCCCAAAAGTCAGAAGTTGCATAATGTATACTTTGCAGGTGAGTTTATTATTGGATTGCAAACAAGAGCTGCCAAACCTAACTGCTGCGAGTAAACGTTCCAGAAGTGGAAGTAAAAGTTCTAAAAATATTCTCTCCAAATCCAACCACCGGGTGCAGGAAAAGGTATGTAAACTCACTTCCCCTTATTCTGATTTCTTCCTCAATTATTTCATGGGTTCCTAAATCCACTGGGCCCACTTCTGTACTCTGTGTGGTCGAGGGAGGTCCAGGTGCTGCAGGCGCATAAGTCACATTCAGCATTTGGATTGGGTCCAGCTAGTTGGCCGTTGGGCCCTTGCAAGATGGTCCAGGGATTAGGATAGCTGGAGAGCCTTTGCACGATAGGACTACGTCCGCAGGACCGTTCATCTCCAGTGCCACGCTGAAGACTGTCCCAGCAGTAGTCCCCACAATCAGGTGGCAACAAGCGATCCTCCTGGTGTGAACAAAGTAGACAGCCCTGATCATCTTTTCTTCATTATAGGAGGCTGAAATTGCCGGAATAGACATTTTGTTACACAAGCTTAAGATCCATCAAGTTCCAAGGATGCACTCTCAATGGGACTGCTGCAGCGAGGTGGCCCAGGAGACAGCTAGTTGGTCCACTGGGTTTTTCCGTGACACTTCTGAAGGCTCAGCACGCAAGGATCCTCGATCTGGGATTGCAATAGCGTTCAAGCATTGACTAAGGCCCTTCTAGGGATTAGGAGAGCAGAACAGGGCTTCACCGGGACTTGGCTGGTTTCACTGCTGGTCAGCTGCAATGGCCACCCTCGAGTCTTATGCGGCTGCAATTATTTGTAGAGGTCTTGGCTCCAATGATCTGTTGAACAGCTGCGGGAGTCCTCCTTTTATCCAGGATTTGAACTGTTGCCAAAGGATCTGCACTATTCAAACTGGAAGATGCTGTCCAGTTATGGATAGCAACTGGCTACACATTCTGCTCAGCAACAGACATAATGTGTCTCGGTTAAGGACTGGGCCCAAACAGACTCGGCGCAAAAATCCAGCCACACACACACCACTTTGCCTAGGAAAGCAGGAGCTTTTCACATATTGCAATTTCAGACCCGAGAGAGAAGGAAGGCCAAGCAGCAAAATCGGCCCAGGCAGGCGATAATTCTTGTGGCACTGCCATTTTAGAGTATATGGTATTCTTTATGGAATTATGTGGTCAAATACAAAAGTGCATGAGAATTTTTTTCTAACACTGTAAAAATACCCATATTGTCCTCCCACGTATTCCTCATCTTTAGACATGTTGTCCCCGCTTCAGAAAATATTTTTCGGCAGAATGCACTGTGCGTCGATTGCATCGAGTCGAAGGCCTCCGTCGAGGATGTCATTAAAGGCATATATAGCACGCACAGCACCCATTAGCATCAGTTCTGTTTTTCTGCGACCGCTTTGAAGAAATCCGGCACGTCTTTTGACGTACTTAGTTAATCTTCGACATCGAGATGTCTTCAACATCGACGCCGACGACTCCGAATTCCGGTTTTAAAAAGTGCTGGGATTGCGGATCAAACATGTCTGACTGATCTGCACCGTATCTGTTTGTGGTACCTCAGAGTGGACAATGATACCACCGTCTGCTCGAAGTGCCAGTCTATGACTAGAGGGCCTTCAGGGAACAGAAGGGGAAGTTGAAGGTAGGCAAAATCCCTAAGAAATCCCCTAACCGATCTGTAAAGCATTCGACTGGTGAGTAGAAAGGAGACTATCCTCTGAGGACGAAGGCCAAACGGTCCCGATCGAGGAGTGGCTCACAACACTTCTTCGTACTTGAAGAAAGCGAAGAGGAGGTACCGTAGGTCGCCTTTGTTGACTTAGTCGGACACTTCCCCCGAAAGAGTTGCTTGCCCAACCAAGAGATCCTCTGGCTGAGTGCGAAGCCTTCAGGGGGTGAAATGCTTTTTCTTTTGATGAAAGAAAACCTAGCCATGCTCCTACCAAACCTTCGAAAGACGCCGGAAAGGAAAGGTCTCGTCCGAAACCTTGCATGCTCTGGAGCCTGGGAAAAAGGCCTGATCCACATCGGGAGCCTTCTAGGCCTCGATCTGATGTTTCAATGAAGGATCACTCGAGACATAAGCACAAGTAGAGGTCGTCGACACCTTCGACATCTTTGACACCTACCAAACGCTCGATGCTGAAGACTTCGGCGCCATCTTTACCAGCTCTGCCGCCAACGCTGAGCGCACCTCCCAAACCAATGGCGCTGATAAAGAAAACCTCATCTACCACTACAGCCTCAAAGCCAATTCTGCCAATCTACAATTCCTGAAAAAAACTGTTGCACTGCCTAAGAATGACTAAGCCTTTCTTCAATTTATGAAGAACAGGAACAGTCTGATGAAGAGGCTCCATTTGGCCTGCAATATGGTACGCCCAATGTACCAGTGAGTTTCATTGCAGAAGAGTCCAGGATGAAGGACATTTATGAAAATGTGCAGACTGCAAGTGGGGTAGATACCTCTCTTGCACTAGAGGCTGGGAAGCATGCGGATGCATCCTATAGGCAGCTCATGTCAAAGGTGGTGGATTACATGGGTTGGAGTAGGCCTCCATTACCATATGATTAAGACGACCTTAATGACCTTCTTGACAAAGGTCCACAGTCGGATCCAATTTTACCATTCTATATAGCATTGCAGAAAAGGGTGGCTAGGAACTGGGAGACTCCGGAGACCAATTTGGGACAAACGTAACTAAGAAGTACCACCCTTCCAGTAGCGACCCCGACTACCTGTCAAAACACCCCACTCCGGAGCATCTGGTGGTGCAGGCTGCTACTGCAACATCAAAACAAGCAGCGTACCCTACCATCCCTCCTGAGAGGGATGACAAATGCGTAGATGGATGGGCAAGGAAGGTATTCTCTGCATGGAGCATGGCACAAAAATCTGCCAACCCCATTTGTACCCTCGCAATGTTTACGTTCACTCTAAAGGAGTGCATTTCCATGGTGGCAAAGCACATTCCCAAAGGGGATGAAATAGACAGCTTCTTAGCCATTGTTGGAGACGGCAAAGAGGCCATGTGAGAGTCTCTTCAGTCAGGTTTGGATTCTGCTGATGGCATCAGCAGAGCCATGGCTTTCAGCACCATTATGCGCAGGTTAGCGTGGTTGATAAAGTCTGGTTTTGCACCGAATGTGCAGTCCAAACTTCTCAACATGACCTTTGAAGGGTCTCCCCTTTTTGCCAACAAGGGTAACAAGAGCCTTGAGAAGTTACAGACCTAAAAGGCATCTACCAAATCTTTAGGTGCTGCTATTAGGCAACCTCAGCCTTTTCGTCCTAGTGGACAACCTTGGAGGGGTAGATCTTTTCGCTACTACTCAGTTGTAAGTGCGAGAGGAATGGCACGTCAAAGGGCCAGAGAAAATGTCCTTGTGGTGGACGAGGTAGAGGTGCAAAGCCAGCTCAAACAGCAGCCTCCTTACCTGCAGCCACTGCATCAGCCGCCTCAAAACATCTGAGGTTGTGAGTCACAGTTCACCAGTGGAGGGCAGACTGTCTCAGCATCTGGAGGAATGGCAAAACATTATTTCGGATACTTGGGCTCTAGAAACCGTAGCCCACGGTTACTGCCTTCCTTTTATAAGGCGACATCAGAACAATCCACTGAGGAACCATTCTGAGGATTCCGGATCCGTTCCTTGTGCAGGAAATGTTAACCCTGATAGAGAAAGTGCTATAGAACCAGTGCCTGTAGCGGAGAGGAACACGGGATGGTACGCCCCTTATTTTTTGATACCCAAGAAGGACGGAGCACTGAGACCCATCTTGGACTTAAGATACTTTAATAAGTTCCTCAGGAAGGACACGTTCAAAATGGTCACACTTTCTCAGATCCTTCAGGCCCTCCAACTCCAGGATTGGTTGGCGTCATTGGACCTTCAGGATGCTTATTTTCATGTGCCAATTCATCTCAAGCATAGAAAATACCAGAGGTTCGCAGTTGACTGTTATCATCGATTTCGAGTTCTGCCATTCTGGCTAACCTCCGCTTAAGGGTTTTCACCAACCAGATGGTGGTGCTGGGAGCGAGTCTCAAGAGGGGAGAATCCATATCTACCCCTTTCCGGACGATTGGCTGTCCAGGGCACATTCTCCCGAACAACCCTGGGATCATCTCAATGTCACCCGCCACTCTTCAGACTGGACTTCTCCCTCAATTACTAAGTCCCATATGACCCCTCAAAAGCTCCAGTACATCGGAGCCTTACTAGATATATCCTTGGAGAAGAGCTTGCCACCTGAGGTGAGGGTTCAAGACATTCTTCAGCTTCAGATGATTACCCAGTTTCAGAATGGCCAAAGTCTACATGACTTCCATTGTTTTGAGGTTGCTCGGCCTCGCTGTATCCTGCATTTTTCTGGTGCCAGAGACCCGCCTGAGATCCCTTCAATAAGCTACAAGAACTCAATGGTCCCAGTTATGAGAAGATGTCGGACCTATTTCAGGTTCCAACCAGGGAGAACACTTTTGGGAACCATGGCCGGAGAGAACAGTAGTGATGGATGCCTCACTCACGGGGTGGAGAGCCCATGCCAATGATCTGACAGTCACCGGTCGTTGGTCTCCATCGGAGTCCAAACTACATATCATATCGGAGCTGAGGGCAATCAGACTAGCGCTGAAGGCCTTTCTGCCCTCTGTCCGGGGAAAGAGTGTTCCGATGACAGACAATGCAGTGGCCATGTACTACCGCAACAAGAGAGGTGTAGGGTCACTACCACTTTGCAGAGAGTCAATGCAGCTCGTGTACTGGGCAATTCAAGAAGGAATCTCTGTATCTGCAGTTCGCCTAGCTGGAGAGCAGAACACGGTGGCAGATGCTATGAGCATGCAGAGCAGTCTCCCACAAGTGGGAACTAGCTCAGGAAGTCCTAAATGGGATCTTCACCCTTTGGGGAACCCCTCAATTAGATATTTTCGCGACCAGGGTCAACTGTAAGTGCGAACGGTATTGCTCCTGGGAATTTCCCCCAAGAGGTAGCTCTAGGAGACTCGTTCATATTTGACAGGGAGTTTCCACTCCGATATGCATTTCCTCCAATCCTGTCATTCCTCATGTGATCAGGAGGTTGAGATCGTTCGGGAAACACATCCTAATTGCCCCGGATTGGGCCAGGGGAACGTGGTACCTGGATCTTCTGGACATGTCATCTGTCCTACGAGGGGTCTTCCACAAAGAGAGAACCTTCTCTCGTGAGGAGGGTCGGGTTCTCCATCCAGAGGTCAAGACACTCAACCTTCACGCTTGGTTTCTGAAAGGCTGAGATATAGAGAGTGGGACCCCCCGGATGGCCAGCAACAAAGTCTTTGTACCGTTGGAATACATTCTGCTACTGGTGCAAAGAGAAGAATGTAAATCCTTTTTTATGTAAAACACTGGATGTTTTATCCTATCTTCTATCGTTAGCTATCATTAGCCTATCTGGGGCTCCAGATTGGTACTATTAAAGGCTACTTGGCAGCGCTATCCATCTTTAAGCACTTGTCAGAGGATTGTTCCTACATAAAAAATTCCACTGGTGACACAATTTCTAAAGGGACTCACCAATGTGGTCCGCCCCTCCCTTCCCCTTTCCAGGTTCCAGTGTGGGACCTTAATTTGGTTCTAAAATTCCTAATGTGCGCACCTTTTGAATCTCTAAACTCCTGTGCTTTACAGTTGTTAGAGCTAACCATAGAATGGTTTTAAAGGTTAACATTATCATCAGCCCCTGAGGTGAGCGAGTGGCAGGCACTTTCGTCCAAGCCACCCTTTACTATCTTCCACAAGGAAAGGTTTTTTTTTAAGTGTCAAACCTTCATTTTTGCCCAAAATCATTTTTGATTTTCATACAGGTCAGAAAATTGTTCTGCCTTCTTTCTATCCCCCACCTCATCCTGGCAAGAAGGGAGAAAGACTACGTAAATTAGACCCTCCGCTTTATGCTTTCATATATCTAAAATGTCTAAGCTACGCATTGCTGACCAACTTTTCGTTGGATATACAGGACGTAAGCTGGGTCAGGTTGTTACTAAACAGACCTTATCCCGGTGGCTAATTCTGGCAATCTCGGAATGTTATAGGCTAGCAGGGAAAGATCCTCCTAAAGGTTTGAGACCATTGCACCAGGGGAATGGCTTACCTCTACAGCCCTGCAAAGGGGCGTTCCAACAATTAAGAACATTTGTGAAGCAGCAACGTGGTCTACCACCTGCACTTTCACAAAGCATTATTGCCTGGAATCTTCCCTCCGTCAGGATGTTACCTTTTGGCAAAGCAATCCTCCACTCCATCCATGAAAATATAAGAATTCAAATTCTACTCCCTCCTTCAAACGAAATACTGCAATGGGAGTCGGTCAAAGATGAGGAATACGTGGGAGGACACAATCCATTCGAAAAACAAGTTGCTTCTGGTAACGTTCTTTCGACTGGATGTTCCTCCCATGTATTCCTCATCACCCTCCCATCCGACCCCTCAGTAGAAGTTGCTGTGCTATTACAGCTTCCACTCCATCAAGGCTGAGTACAGTCACTCCTGTGTTTGCGTGTATCTCTGCTGTTAAATTTGAAAAACAGAACTGAGGCCAACGGGTGCTGCGCGCGCCTTTTGATGACAACATCCTCGACGGAGGCCTCTGAGGGACATCACCTCGATGCCATCGACACACGGCGCCCTCTCCCGGGGAAAAAAGAATTCCGAAGCAGTTGAAGCTAGGACAACATGTCTAAGATGAGGAATACGTGGGAGGAACAGCCAGTCGTAAGAACTTTATCAGGGGTAAATAACTTGTTGTTCACTTTAAGAGGACGAGTGCAGCACTAAAAATAAAAGAATTCCACAAAGAGAGTGAGGGTCCCCCAGTACTGATAGTCTTAGGGGGGGGCGATCATTTTACCAATAAAAGTGGCCAAAACGCAAGCAAACTAAAGCTGAGGTCTTTACTTATCTCAAAATACTCTGTTCAGGAAGCATACAATAGAAAGTAATAGGGGGTTATATAGAAGGGTTGCCAGTCAAGGATCGAATCTAAAGGGTCGACGGGTCAAAGGATCGCCACCAAAGGGTCGACAGGTCAAAGGAATAAATGTATTTCTCCAGCATGGGGTCTGGCATGGATTCACATGCTCATGAATATTCCCCGTCGTCAGGCTGGGAATCCTCGGTAAAGAAAAAACCAGTATCAGTTTCGTTTCTGATCTGTCTTTCGTAGTAATAACCAATCACTGGTCTCTGCGTCATACTGACCACAGCCAATGACTGCCCTCTACCTAAGCACCGCCTCTGGCAGCCATCTCCAGATTTTTACCGCACGTTCATGTGTTGGGATCCTCGTGCTATTTCTCTCGAGCGTTAGTGCTATTTTTCGCGCTTTTTCACAAAAAACTTCGATTCTTTCGGTCAAAAGAGCCTCAAGCTCCACCAATCCTACATCCGATCAACGGGGACCCGTGTCGGATTCATCTGTGCCCCTCAAGGGTGAAGATTTCGTCGAGCTACACTTCGGAGGACTCCAGAAGCTTCTCAGGCCCGGTCTCGGAGATGGCCCAGGAGAAGGGAAGCTCGACGCCCGGAAAGCTGTTCAGGGTCTGCCCTGGATGCCAGCTGCAGAACGTCTTTAAGGAGGACGAACACTCTTTCTGCCTTTACTGCCTTCATGAGGACAAGACGCACGTGGAGAAGGACTGTGCGTTTTGCGGCAACATGTCGGAACGGACCATGAAGGACCGCCATCAACGTCTCGCCAACTGGCTGGAGGGTAAGAGCCCGTCTGGCGAGAAGAAGAAATCCGAGCGGTCTTCTAAGACCTTTGAGGGCGCCCCGGCGACGGGGGCCCAACATAAGGCCAAGCACCGCGAGTCCGCTGGCACCGGGAGTGCCGAACGGTCGGGCTCTACGGGCGCCAGGCAGGGCGCACCCTCCCCGGA
Source organism: Ambystoma mexicanum (assembly GCF_040938575.1). NCBI lineage: Eukaryota > Metazoa > Chordata > Amphibia > Caudata > Ambystomatidae > Ambystoma > Ambystoma mexicanum. The sequence continues at coordinate 51,434,276 of NC_090935.1, read as the reverse complement.
ATCATCAACCACGAGCCAACGCTCTGGGTCGGGTAAGAGGAAGGCCGAGCACCCGGCGAAGCTCCTGGAGAGGCCCCGGTCGAGCTCTAAGGCAGAGGAGGAGCGTGGCAGTGCCCCCTCCCTCAAGGATAAGGCGGTGAGCGCACCTAAGGTGGTGAAGGCCTTGATCCATCCGACCAAGCCCTCTATCGAAACGGTCGCGGCGGCCCTGGCTCAGCCTGTGGTGGCTGCACCAGTGGTGGCGACCTCAGGGCCCAGAATCTCCCTGCCTCCTCGGAGGGAGTCTTCTTTTGTGCCCATCGATAGGACCCCCGTGAAACCCTCTGTGGGGAAGAAGAAGGGGGGGCAGGGCGTCGTCGTAGATTCGGCCTCAACCTCAGAAGAGGAGCTGATCGAGGTCTTAAGCCACGGCCTAGGCGTGGAAGAAGGCCAGCCCGTCGGAATGGACCCCGACGCAGGTGACGACGACGACATCGTCGAGGATACCGACGGGGCCCCTGCTCGCCCGTCGGACTCCCCTCTGCCAGCGCCGCAAGACAACTCGGCGGCCATTTTGTTGGCCATACAGTCCTTATGCTCCGAGATAAGGACGAGGCTACCGTTACCGACGGAGGAACCTCTCCCGTCGGGGGATCCAGAACCGGGACCTTCTGGTGTTCCCCCTACCAAGAAAAGAAGGATCCATCCACCACCTCCTTTTCAACCGTCGCGCCCCGTCCAGCCCTCCTCCCCGTCCACCCGAGGGGATGATACGGGGACTGACACGGCAGCGACGGGTACGGACGACGAGGCATACGACGAGGATTTTCCGTCGTCGCCTCCCACCAGGGCTTCTCCGCCCGACGAGATCGGATCTTTCCACTCCATGATCTCCAGGGCTTCCGAGCTTTTCCAACTCTGCCCTGAGGAGAAGAAAAAGGAAGGCTTCCTTTATCAGCGGCGCGAGGCCAAGAGGAAGACGGTCCTCGCAGTGCCTCTGTTGGACGACATTTGGGATGAGGGCCTTTCCCTCCTCAAGAACCCTTCCACGACGCCAGCTAGAAGAGACCGGTACGAGAAGAAGTACCGGGTCCCGGACACGGCCCCCCTATGCCTCCGGGCGCAACCTACCCCGGATTCCGTCGTCTCCGCGGCAGCCAGGAAGAAAGCGGGAGGGGCCTCCACATCGACTTCCCCGCCGGACGGCGAGGGAAAGAAATTGGATGCTATGGGACGTAGAGTCATCTCGTCGGCAGCGACGACGATTAAAGCGGCCAACGCCTTGGCTATCGTGGCCCGCTACGACAGGGAGCTCTGGTACAAGATAGCTCCCCTGCTGGATTGTCTGCCGGACGACAAGAGGGCGGAGGCCCTGGAGATCCTGCAGGAAGGTGAGGTGGCCTCGGACCACGCCATCACCGTGGCGACGGACATCGCCGACACTGGGTTCCGCCAGCTGGGCAACGGCGTTTGCCTTCGACGTCGTGGATGGCTCAAAGCTACGGACTTCCGGCAGGACGTCCAGACCAGAGTCCTGGACATGCCCTTCGATGGGAACAACCTGTTTGGGAAGACAGTGGACGATTCCCTTCAGGCCATCAAGGCGGATACTGAGACGGCCCGGGCCCTTGGAGTCCTGCAGCAACGACGGACGCCCTTTCGGAGCGGCGGAGGCAAGGGCGCCTCCAAAGGTTCCGGCGGCGGTTTCGCTTCCTACCGTCAAGCGGCCCGCTCGTCGTCGCAAGAGGCCTACAGAGGACGAGGCAAGTCTAGCGGACCCCGCCGTCGTCGCCAAGGAGGTCAAGGCGGCAAGGCCGCGTCCAAGCAGGATTGAACCGGCCGTGGGGTCGGGCCCCCACCGAAGCACCCCGGTGGGAGGCCGGCTGGCGGGCTTCGTCAGCGTGTGGGAGTCCATCTCCACCGACCGTTGGTTGCTGGACGCCCTGGCCCGGGGCCACGCGCTCGAGTTTCAAAGAAGGTGCCCGCGCGTCCCCCCCGTGGCCAGGAAAGAACTTCACGTCCCTCAACTTCTCCTGGAGGTAAAGGCGATGCTCAGAAAGGGCGCCATCGAACTCGTCCCAAAGAGGCTTCGGGGCTCCGGAGTCTACTCGAGATACTTCCTCGTGAAGAAGAAGACGGGAGGATGGCGCCCCATCCTAGACCTGCGGCGTCTGAACAAGTTCATCAAGGCGCAGAAGTTCCGGATGGTCACCCTCCAGCACGTCCTGGGTCAGCTGGAGGAAGGAGACTTCCTATCGTCGTTGGATTTGGAGGATGCCTACTTCCACATTCCCATCCTAAAGGGGCACCGAAAATTCCTCAGGTTCGTGGTCCAAGGGCGTCATTACCAGTTCAAAGCCCTTCCCTTCGGACTATGGTCGGCACCCAGGGTATTCACCAAGTGCCTCGCACCGGTGGCGGCGCAGCTGCGCAGCGAGGGGATTCACGTCTACCCCTACCTGGACGACTGGCTCATCCGCGCCAAGACGAGGGAGCTCGCCGTGGTCCACACGGCAAGGACCGTCCAACTCCTCACGGACCTGGGATTCGCCGTGAACTACGCCAAATCCCACCTGGTGCCCGCGCAAGTCGCACTGTTTCTGGGAGCGAGGCTCGACACAGTGTCCCTTCTGGCCTCCCCGTCGGAGGAGAGGACCAGGACCATCTTGGGCAAGGTGCAACGGATGTTGGTGGCCGACGCGGCCAAAGTGAGGTCCATCAAGTCCCTCCTCGGGATGATGTCTTCCTGCATCTACCTCATTCCCATGTGCAGGCTCCGGATGCGCCCGTTGCAAGAATTCCTGGATGCGCGCTGGATCCAGACGACGGGCAGCTTCGAGGAAAGGATCAAGCTCGACGAGAGCTTCCGACGAGCGATACGGTGGTGGGGCACCCGCGCGCATCTGACGGCGGGCATGGACTTCCAGACCCCAGCCCACCAGGAGACTGTGACCACGGATGCCTCCCTGGAAGGGTGGGGAGCGCACACCGAAAATCTGCACGCAAGGGGACTCTGGCTCCCGACGGAGAAGTCCCTGCATATCAACGTCCTGGAGCTCCGTGCAGTGTTTTGGGCCCTCAGGTCCTTCCTTCCGTCCCTCAAGGGCAAGGTGGTGAGGATCTTCACCGACAACACCACCACCATGTTTTACATCAGGAAACAGGGCGGAACCAGGTCCCCAGCGCTGTCCAAGGAGGCGCAGGACCTGTGGCATTGGGCCGTCGCCCAAGGGATTTTTCTGGTGCCGTTTCATCTGGCAGGGATAAAAAACACCATCGCCGACTCACTCAGCAGGGAGCTGCGCTCGTGCCACGAGGGGGAACTACGGCAGGATCTGGTGGATCGCCTCTTCCGACGGTGGGGCACACCCCAGATCGACCTGTTCGCGACGGCGACGAACACCAAGTGCCGGAGGTTCGCCAGCAGGTTTCCCCAGACGAGGAGCATGGGCGATGCTTTCTCTTTCCCCTGGGAGGGCCTGTTCCTCTACGCGTTCCCTCCCTTGCTTCTGCTAATCCGGCTCGTCAACCAGCTCAAGAGGTCACGGTGCAGGATGATCCTCGTCGCACCTGCCTGGCCGAGGCAGATATGGTTCCCGGACTTGCTGGACTTGTCAGCGTCCCCGCCGATCAAGCTGCCGGCGGATGCGGATCTACTCTCCAGGGAAGGAGGCGCCATCCTCCACCACGACCCGAAGTCGCTGAACTTGCAGGCCTGGCTCCTGCAGCGCTAGAGTTTGGAGGATACGACATACCGGCCGATTGCAGAGAGGTTCTTGCAAAGGCCAGGGCGTCCTCGACTCTTAAATGCTACGGACACAAATGGAAGAGCTTCTCTGTCTGGTGCCACGCACAGAAGATTAACCCTCTACGGATTACGGCTCCCCAAGTACTGCCGTACCTGCTGACGCTGGCCAAAGCTGGTCTGGCACACGCGTCCATCAAGATTCATCTTGCTGCGATCTCCCGATACACCAGAACCACGGGGCGGACGTCCTTGTGGTCTCATCGTCTGGTGAAGGAGTTCATGAAGGGACTGTTCAGATCGTTCCCGCCGGTGAAGGCTCCGGCCCCGGCGTGGGAGCTCAACGTGGTGCTGACCAAGCTCATGGGACCTCCGTTCGAGCCTCTGCACTCGGCCCCGTTGAAGTTTCTATCGTGGAAAACAGCTTTTCTTGTGGCCATCACCTCCGCACGACGAGTGGGAGAGATCCAGGCCCTTTCCTGCAAGGCCCCGTACTTGACTTTCCACGACACGAGGGTAGTGTTCAGGACGCACCCCTCCTTCATGCCCAAGGTACCGTCGGACTTCCATCTCAACGAACCCTTGGTGTTACCTGTGTTCTTCCCGTCGCCTTCGTCGCCGGCTGAGAGGACTTTGCACTCGCTGGATGTAGCTAGAGCGCTGAAGTTCTACGTGGACCGCACGAAGGGTTTTCGGAAGACGTCACAACTCTTTGTGAACTTTGGACCTGTCAATCAGGGGAAGGCTCTCTCGAAGGCTTCCATCTCCAGATGGCTCTCCGGCTGTATCATGTGCTGTCACCGGTTGGCAAACCGACCGCTGCCTGGCCGTCCGAGAGCCCATTCCACCAGAGCGATCGCAGCTACCACGGCGTTCCTATCTGGTGTGCCCCTGCTGGACATATGCAGGGCTGCTACGTGGAGGTCGACGCACACCTTCACGAAATTCTACTGCGTCGACCGGGATTCCAGGGAGGAGTCCAGGGTCGGCCAAGCAGTGCTGCGCAACCTGTTCGCCTGAGGTGAGCCTGGTGAGGAGGTAAGATGCTTAATGTTGAGTTGATGTGATGCTTAATGTTGAGCCTTTGCCACCTCCCGTGGTTGTGCATGTGTGTACTGCTATGTATTCTTTATTCATGAGCATGTGAATCCATGCCAGACCCCATGCTGGAGAAGGAACAAGTTACTTACCTGTAACTGTTGTTCTCCAGCATGGGTCTGGCATGGATTCACATGCGAACCCTCCCGCCTACCCCTCTGCGGCTCTTCACTTGGTCATACTGCCACTTCACGTGCTTCCAAATCTGAAGATGGCTGCCAGAGGCGGTGCTTAGGTAGAGGGCAGTCATTGGCTGTGGTCAGTATGACGCAGAGACCAGTGATTGGTTATTACTACGAAAGACAGATCAGAAACGAAACTGATACTGGTTTTTTCTTTACCGAGGATTCCCAGCCTGACGACGGGGAATATTCATGAGCATGTGAATCCATGCCAGACCCATGCTGGAGAACAACAGTTACAGGTAAGTAACTTGTTCCTTATTTTTTT